>NC_052963.1:23172604-23772604 GCF_013358895.1 Oreochromis aureus | reverse complement strand
TCAGTCCCCATACCAGCAATTCCGCCCGTTTTTTTCATTTTTTAATCAAAACCTTTCTAGTTACTATTTTAAATATATTTTACTAATTGTACAATATAGTATTTCATTATATATTTTTAAAAAAAATTTCCTTCACACCTTACAGTGTTTATATAGATTGCACACATATGAATACTGCAAGATCAAAATTCCGTTTTATGCTATATTAATACATCTTTCTTTGTTTTAGTTATCTGGGGCTTTGGCTTCTCCTTCCTGGTTTACAAAAGGTCTGTCTAAGGCGCATGTGTCAAAGTCAAGGCCTGCGGGCCACATCCGGCCCGGCGTATATTTATATCCGGCCCGCGAGATCATTTTATATAGATGTACTATTATTGTTATGCATGGCCCGGCGATATGAGGTGCTAATAATATACAAACTACAGATCCCATAATGCAGCTCTGCAGCCTCCTTGCTGAACGCTAGGTTACCTGGGAACATTCCCGCGTCAATCAAGTCAAACTTCTGTTATTGCGAAGCTATAGCCGCTCACTATGGTGGAGAGAAAAGTTGATTCTGAAAACAGTGTCAAGAGATTTATTCTAAAGACACTTCTTCAGCTGAGAGTCTAAGAGTGAAGACACACACTGCAGATCTTTACTTGCAAGGGCGGTCACAGAACGCTCACATCAGAGTGGGGGCCCTGTGATTACCACTCTGGTCTTTATTTATATACAAAGCAATACAACAGTGAATACATCTATTCATAGGCAGAAGAATGTTAGTGCGTAGGGAGTGAAGATAAGACTGGTTCAGGTGTATGTGTGTGTGTTGTGAGATTCAGAAGGATGCGGCCCCTCTTCTTGTTAGGGAGCACAGATAAAAGTGTCCAGCTCTCCTCTTCCTGCTTGTTCAGCTATTATCGCTGTGAGAAAGAATTTATAAAACAGTCTTGTAGTGGACAACAGTCTAAGTCATCAAAAGGTCAACATACAGTATTCTATCATATGCAAACTTATATCATTAAAAGCTTATACTGACTACTTAAAGACAATTTTCTTTTGACACAGAGCCTTTCAGCGCCAGTGGGTGACTGAATATATGTTTACAGACATTGCTGGTAAACCCGTGTGTCTTATTAGTGGAGCTAATGTGGCTGTAATTAAGGAATTTAATTTAAGACGGCACTACGAGACAAAACGTCAGGATAAGCTGAAAAACCTAAATGCAGAGCAGAAACTACAGAAAGTAGAAGAGCTAAAGAAGAATCTGACATTTCAGCAGACTTTTTTCACCAGAACAAAATGACAAAGTGAAGCTGTTGTGAAAGCAAATTTTATTGTAGCAGAGGAGATAGCCAAATCAGCCCGGTACCACTCTGAAGAGCTGCATGATGAAGGTGTGCGAAGTCTTGTGTCCAGACAAAACACAGATTTTGGCAAATGTGAGCCTGAGGAGAAATACAATTGCTGATTTGTGAGATGGCCACTGATTTAAGAACACAGTTGTGTGAAAGAAGCAAAAACTTTATTGCCTACTCTCTTGCTGTGGATGAAAGTATAGACATGATGGACATTGCACAGCTGGCCATCTTCATCCATGGAGAGGAAATATTGAACATTAAATCGATGCACGGGACAACGACAGGAAAAGACATTTTTGAAAACGTATGTCAAAGTGTAACCGACATGAAAACTGCCCTGAGACAAACTTGTTGGACTTAACAGATGGAGCGCCGGTGTTGTGCGGTGAAAAAAGCGGACTAGCAGGATGCGAGTAAAGATGCAGGAGGAGAACTGTACCGGTGAGTTATCAGCATATCACTGCATCATACACCAGGAAAGGCTGTGTGGTGAAGTCCTAAAAATGGAGCATGTAATGATCACCGTAACGCAAACTGCAAATTTTATCTGAGCTAAAAGTTTAAATCACCGTCAATTTCAGTCTTTTATGTGGGAAATAGATTCAGAGTTTGCCGACATTCCTCATCATACAGAGGTCCGTTGGCTGAGTTGGGATAAAAATTCTCAATCGAGTTTTTGAAATCTGTCAGTTCATGGACATGGCATGTATGATGCGGTGAAGGCATTTCAAGTGAAGCTGTCACAAATGCACCAGTGCAACCTGCCTCACTTTCCCTGTTGCCAAGTAATGTTGCACCAAGTCAGCGGACTTTGCTGAACTGCACCTGTGCAGATTCAGATGGAGCTGCAGTGTAATGATACACTCAAGGGAAAGTACGACACTGAATGGCCCGCACAGTTTATTAGTTCCACTCCTGAAGCAATGCCCAGCTCCGTCTACATGCGGCTCCAACCTTGTATATATATATATAAACCTGCCTGGAACTGGCAGGTTTGAGTCTATTACTCCAGTTCTTTCCGACCTGCACTGGCTCCCTATTAAATTTCGTATTGATTTTAAAATTTTATTGCTCACTTTTAAAATCATAAACAACACCGCGCCCAGCTATCTTACGGATCTCCTCAGTTTTATATCCCTGGGAGGCGCTTAGATCAGCAGGCCAAATGCTCCTGGTGCAACCGAGATCTCGGCTCAAGACCAGAGGTGGGCGCGCATTCGCCGCTGTCGCACCCTACCTCTGGAATAACCTCCCCCTAGCTATTCGGGCGTCTGATTCAATTCAATCTTTTAAATCTCGATTAAAAACTTATCTGTTTAGCCTTGCCTTCCCCAGCTCTTAGAGCCCACATCCTTAGTGTATTTGGAACTTATTTTTATTACTTGTTAATGATTATAATGTTTTAACCTTCAGCCTTTCGGGTTGTGTCTACTATGCCTGGTGTATTATTGGTTAGTTATGTCACCTGCCTGTTAGTATATTTTATGTGTATTTTGTATTTTATGCTTTATATTTGTATTTATTATTGCTCTTAACTCATTCTGTGAAGCACTTTGGCATGCCTGTGGTTTTTAAATGTGCTATATAAATAAAATTGTATTGTATTGTATTGTATATGCTTTCATTTATTTTTTCTGGGGGTTTTGGCAGCATGTTCATATTTCTAACTTGCATAATTTTGACAGGATATATTTTTATGAAGAGCAAAATATTTAAAGTTAAAGTTTATTTTTTTAAGTTTATTTAATCTGGAATAATATTCCTGTCCGTTTTTATTCATATTTATGTTTAAAAACATTGTTTTAGTGTGTTCAATAAATGTTTACTTTGTTTGGCCCGCGACCTAAAGTGTGCAATTGAGTTTTGGCCCCCTGTGCAATTGAGTTTGACACCCCTGGTCTAAGGGTTGAGGGATCTGAAGTGCTGCTGACAGCCTCAGTGGACTGAACCACATGCTTTATTGCCTGGGCGGTGTTTGAAGTTTGTTTCTTTGTTCTGTGTTAGTTGGATATGTGGCAGCCATTTTGTGTTTCCCTTGTGTGTGTATGGTTTAGCTCAACCAGTATTTAAGTTCCATGTTTCATTTTGTCTTTTGTTTGTTTTAGTCTTTGTTAGTTATTATTTTGAGTTTAGTTTATTGAGTTGACCTCTTTTATTGGTCTGCTTTGGATTTCTTCATTATTTTTCATATTTTGTGGTAATAAACACCCACTTTTTTTTTTTTTTAAATTAAACATCTGTGTCCTCTGTGTTTTATTCCTTCTTTCCTGACCCAATCTGTGACACGTCTGTTTGTATAGAAAGAGGTATGTGTTCAATTTCTAAGGCCTGAAGTGCAGCTGGGCTTACAACTCTAACGTATCTTGCAAACATCTTTCTATTCTAACAGTGTATAAAACATTACAAGTAGGTTTTACAATGAACAACATGATCAACATAAAACTCTTTTGTAAAGTTAAATTAACCAATATCTTGGTCTGTACCACACTGAACCATGATCACAATGACTTTACTTGTAGGATTATCTAGGATGTTTTCGGGGATCTAGTTGAAGATGGCCACATCGTTTGAAAGTCTTAAAAATATTGATTGTAACTTAAATAAAAAGTAAACATGAATATAATCTGCACATGCCTGCTGCAGTATGACATCAGCTTGAGGTATAAAGTGAACATTAACACTATCATTCCACAGTGTGGCACTACAACACAAAACAGCACAGTTGTTCTTCACAGTAGTGAAGTTTGTGGTTTTAGCAACCAGTAATTTACAAATAATCTAGTCATTCTGGCTTCAGAATATCTAAAAGAATAAATGGTTTGACATAAAGCTCAGGTGGAGCAGGTGTGTGAGTGTAGAGCAGAAGGAGTGGAGGAGTCTCAGTGTGCCTGGAAATACTGTGTACGATAGAGCAGCAACAGAGCAGTCCAGATATGTCAGTCACGGAACTCTAGTGATAGTGAACTGCTCTGATAGTGGGGGCTTTGCTCAGAGCAGTTCATTCAGTGGTACAGACAGACAGACAGGTTTTTATTTTTTTACAGCACACAGCAAGTGTACAAAGAATTGGATTTTGTTACAGGTAGGTCAAAACACGATGAAAATACAGCATAAAATATCAATAATATTTTTACATTATTGTATATTTATATAATATAATATATAAATATATTAAAATTAGTGCTGTCAATAGATTAAAAACATTAATTAATTAATCTCACAATTTTCTCTAATTAATCGCGATTAATCGCAATTGCCTGGTTGCAACTACATTTTTTCAACTTTATATTTAAGCTTGTAACTGACATTTAAGCAAGTATAATGAAGTAAATGCAGAATGAACACAAAGAATGTATGCTTAAATTCAAAGTGAATTTGAATAGTTTTCTTCGATCTTTTAGCACAGTTTCTCTCCTGTGAAATACAACTTTTTAAAAAATCTATATACTAATATATAATATATATTAGTGTTCTCAAACAATTAAAATGTTTAATCAGATTCATCACAGGGTTACAGTGGATTGATTTTGATTAATCACGATTAAATGTCATTCATTTTTATTCTATATTAATTGCATTTCATTTTTCATGAGCGAACAGACTTGAAAAAAGGGAAAATATCTGCACTTAACATGTTTATTGAACATCTTGAACATTCATGTTAACAAAAAACTCTGTAAACATTTATCCACTCTCTCTGTCACTCTTGGGGAGGCACTTCAACTTGTTGAAACGAGGAACCAAAGCTATGTAAAGAGTGTGTTCTTAACGATGTTAATAGGTCTGCAGTATCAATGTGATATTTTAAGGTGGAAGTGCTTCGGTGAAAATAAAATTCCTTCTTGCACAATGTGCATAATACTTTATGTCGGTCCACTGTTCCGTCATGGTTTTTTTTATACTCAAATTTCCCATCGAGAGGGCCAATGTGCATTTATCATCTTCTATATTGAGTTGATTGGTTCAGCTGCCCATCACTACCAGATCTACTGCCCATTTGCGCATGTGTGAAGGTAACTCTACTTGGAAAAACTGCCGTAAATGCATTGAAAGAAACATTTCAGGGATTTTGAGTCATTTTGCACTCCGGATGCGTTAATTGCCTTAAAAATGTTAATCGCGTTGACCGTGATGACAGATTAATTTGTGTTAACGTGTTAATTTTGACAGCACTAATTAAAATGTATAGTAGCAAAAATATTACAAAGTCCAATGGTAAAAGTGACCTGAGGAATTAACATACAGGAAGCTGGTATCCAATATGTGTGTCGTATTTTCATCTAGAATTCAACAGTCTGATGACCTGGTGGAGAAGGCTGTTGCAGAACATGGTGGTCCTGCACAGAACGCTACAGAATGTATTAACAAATACAAACAAAACAGAAACTACAGACAGCCACAGAGACAGAAACCAGACAGACACAGGGACATTACTGGGGAGACAGAGATCACAAAAGGGGCTAACATCAACCAAGGAACTGAGTTAGAAACAAAACTCGGAAATGATGGGAAATAACAAAGGATGAAACTATATAAAACTAGAACATCAGTAAACCCACAAAGCTCAAAGGTTTGATGGGTCGTCGATGCAGGAACCATGCAGGTCAGCTGAGAGAAGAGTCTCTGGTGGAGGTGAGGAGAAGAGAAGTCCTCCCCTAACTTTTAGAGAGACGAAGAAAGACTGAGATGATAACTTAGCGTTCACAGAAAGTCCTTTCTGGCAGTCAGTGTTAAGCACATGTAGTATAAAGAGCAGTGAGGACTTGTTCAGAGCAGCTGTGTGGGACAGACAGCTTTAGCATGTTAACATGTTGGAGTGAACAAATTGAGCTCGAAGCTCATATACCTGGAGAAACTTTTAGCTTTCACTCAAATGCAAAGAGGAAATAAACTACTGAGCATCCCAAAATCTCCATTGCTGTACAAACACTTCAGTAAACATACTAGAAATATGATGATTGTTCTCTGCAATAAGAGCAAGTGGTTTGTAGGTTTTAGTGACCCTGATCTCAGAGTTTTAACAAAGATGACATTTATTAGCGTGAGATCAAATTTGATGCTCCTGCAGTTTGATCAATGAGAACCACTGTCTCTGTATGTCTTGTAAGGCTGTCAGCTGGAATTCAGCTTTATCTCCTGTAGGCATGAACACAGTGATGACAGTCATCTTCACGCCAACTTAAACACATGATCACAATAAGCTTCTAGCTGATGTGATTGGTTGGTTAATTGTCATCATTCTCCATTCACAACTATACTGAGGAAAAGAGCCATTGAGCCGTCTCTGTATAGGTTTACAGGAAACAGTGGATTTTTGCTTTTATACCACCTATATTTTGCACAATACTGCTGAAAGTGGCAAGAGTGACTCCAACTCTTTACTTGACTCAGAATCTTTAGTCCACAGTGTGGAGTCTTCATAAGAGACAGCTGCTCCACATCTGAATCCTGCAGGTTGTTGTTACCCAATTACTCCAGTTAGTTCAGATGGGATGCGTCGGTCTGAGAGCTGAAGTCAGAGTAGCACAGCTGATTTCTGATAATCCACAGCTGTCCAATCTTAATTAAACATGATGAGATCAGATGTCTTAATATTTCATATTTCATAATTCAATATTTGTAACTTACAATGTATATTACTCTGTGTGTGTGTGTATGTGTGTGTCTGTGTGTGTGTGGTAAAAACTGGATACCGCTTTTATTTTGTTTTTTATTTTGTTTGATTTTTTATTTTGTTTTTTGTTGCAAAAGAGGCTCATTTTAAAATCTACTGTATATACACGGCATATTTATTTATCACACCACAGAGAAAAAAGAGGGGGACAGACTGACTACTGATGCCTTAAAGCCATAGCTCTATAAGTCTGCCTATAGCCAGTTGTTTCGATTATTTGTTGGCTGTGTCGACAAGATTATTTGTTTCCTTTTTAATGTCTGCTCCTGATGAAACGACTACTGACTTGTTGAACAGAGGTAACGAACACTTTGGCTGTTTGCAGTGCCCCTGTATAATACCCTTTTGTATAATCTTTAGTTCCTGTACTTTTGTATAATCTTTAGTTCTTGGTAAGGCCACAAAAGCTATCCCCACATGACTGTGTGAAGGTTCCAGTACACATAAGATGTCTTACAAAGATATGTTTCTTTGTAATTAAAGAGTAATGGGTCAGGATTTTTCATAACTCTCCTAAACATTTTCTCAAATGAAAGCAGCCGGAGGCATTTTGTAAAAACATCACATTTTAAGCAACAGGTCACATGAAAATTTGTGAAAAATGTGTAAAAAAAAAAAAAAAAAACTCTGAACCTTTCCTCATCACTGATTGGCTTTTGATCTGACTTTATCGTCCTGGCAGAGTTCACCTGATGACTTGTTATTTAAAGACTGCACTCCCTTTCACCAGTATATGAGATGACACTTCTGGTAAGAGTTAATCTTTATTTTGTGGCCTTTTTTAATGTTTCAAGAAGAAACGTTTTCTCTTTTAGAAGAAAAGATTTTGTCTATTTTCACTTGTTTTGAATCTTGTTTCTGTTTTTTTTTTCTCTGGTGAAGCTATTTATATAAGGTGGCCAGTCTATCCTCTGAACCTCATCAACCGTGCATCTATACAGATAATCATCTGGCACAGTAGTTCATTGAAACTTCAGCAGCATGAACACCATTTTCTTCCTCGTTGAAATGGTCAGCATCATCCCCATCACTGCCATCCTCCTCTTCATCTATTCCAAGCTTATTTCCAGCTACCGCTCCAACCATGTGCTGGACAGTTGTGGCCACGCTGTGCTGATAACAGGCTGTGACAGTGGCTTCGGGCACCGCCTGGCCCGCTGTTTGGACCAGAAGGGGTTTGTGGTCTTTGCTGGGTGTTTGTCTCCAGAAGGAGCCGGAGCCCAGAGCCTGGTCAGACAGAGCTCCAGTAATCTGAAAATCCTCAAGTTGGATGTCACAAGGGATGAAGACTTGCAGCAGGCAAAGAAAATGGTGCAGGAGAACCTGCCAGAGAAAGGTAGGAGTTTAGATCAATGAAAAAAAATGTATTAAAGATTAGCCATGGCAAAAAGGAGAAAATTGTATTTTATTGTTTGCTTATCCTGAATCTTTTGACTCTTATTTCCATAGATAAAGAAAAGACAAACTTTTGACTTTTCTTTAAATTTTGGTTCAAACTCATGCAAGTTCTTGACTTTTGTGTAGCTCTTTAAATATGTAAGGATAAAATCTGAATGATGGCTATAGATTATAAAAGGCAAAGGTGAATTATGAAAAGTCTTGAATCCACAGTAAATCCAATCTTTTAATTTTTTTAGCTTGTGAGGTCAACTTTCCAGAGGCCAGTTCAGTTTCTTTTTTTGCAAGAAATAAAACTTTGACAAATTTGACAAATAGTGTGGAAAAAAAAAACTTTCTAATCTATTTGATCTATCCATGACAATATTTTGCATGTTTTTTATTGCACATTTAAAACTAAATTTCTCTAAAGAAAAAAAGTAGGGTCAGTGGGATTTTATTGTTTTTCAGGTCTGTGGGCAGTTGTGAACAATGCTGGGATCTCAGACTGGGCCGAGATCGAATGGAGCACTATTGAAGATTTCCAACACATGGTGGATGTTAACCTGTTTGGATCCATTAGGACATCTATCACTTTCCTACCTCTGGTTCGTGCCAGCAAAGGTGAGTTCCATGTGTAGCTACATTACTGTCCTCACATTTATACTGTAGTGGCATTATGGATAATAAAGGCTTGCGTAATGTTTTCAGGTCGGATGGTTTTTGTGTCAAGCATCTTTTCCTTCTTCTACTGCTTGAACATGGGAGCATACAGTGTGTCAAAGAGAGGACTGGAGGCATTTGCTGACTGCTTAAGAGTGGAAATGGCTAGTTTTGGCGTGAAGGTACCATATGGGTGAAAAGATACACAAAAACATCCTGTGACACTGTAAAGCATGAAGTAGAAAATTTAGTAATTCTGTGGTACTTAAAATGTTATGCCTGTGAGGGGAATGGGAAGGAAGCCTTTCTATGAATACTGTTCATTGAGTAAGTAAAGTTGAATTTTTTTATTTTAATTACACCGTACAGAGTTGTCTTTGCCAGTGCTGTAGGATGTCACATTCTAATGAAAAACCATGGTATGTTTTCATTGAATTTTCTAAGACATTCCAATGCTTATTTATTTTGCTTTTAGGAACAGGATTCACAGAAACCTCTGCTTCTTACACTTGTATAACACACAGAAGAATTTGGCTGCTTTGAGACTGTTCATAATTCTATCAATTTACACCACTGGTTCAAATGCAGCCCCAAACCATGACAGAGCCCCCACCGTGTTTTACAGATGGCTGTAAACACTCACTGTTGTATCCAAAAAAATGATTCTGTTCATCTAGACGTAACATTTTCAGTGTGAGAAACATTTTTTCACTTATCCAAGTGACTTCTTCAGTCCCAGCTGACTGCAGGTCTCAGAATCAATTATTTGGGATTTGCTTATGATTGAGCATGCATCAAGAAAGTCACTGTTGTACCACTCTCCTGACCTAAAAATGATGGCCATTTGAACCAAAAATGTTAACTATGGATTCATCACTCCATCAGAACAGTTGTCAAAGCTTTTTAGTCCAGTTCTTGTGTAATTTTCACACCTCATCCTTTTCTCCCTCTTTCCATTCAATAAGAATGGCTTCTTGACAGCCAGCCTTCCACTGAGAACGTTTCTGATTAGGGTTTTTTTTTTTTTTCCTATTTCTTAAGATGCTGTTCATCTGCTGTAGGATTTTTAAAGGCCTCCCACTTCTCCTTTTGTCCTGAAATGTGTTTTTGCAATGGGCAGCTATTAACATAGTGCCTCTAAATGCAATTTAAACCTGGTTCTTTACTAAGTTACCTGTTATGTATAGACCACAGATGACTAAAATAGCAACCAATGCCCTTTTAGAAAGTCCAGCAAGCTATTGATCAAGACCACTTTGAAAAAATACAGAAAATTTTGGCTTCTTGGAAACAAAATATAAACAAATGAGGGGCGGCTCAAGACTGTTTGTCTGTTAATGTGTATTTCATTAACAGACATGAAGCTCTAAGTGACCATGTGTTTACCTGCTACTTGTGACCATATGAACGAGTCCAGGGCAGAAACCTTGAACATTGTGCAAGCTTGGTACTATTAGTAAAGAGCTTTGCCATTTTTCATAACCACATTGTTTCTCTTGAAACCTAAATCTTTACTTAAAAATGTAAAAATATTAGCTCTGTGTCCTTAATTTTGAGATTATTGTGATCAAACATGACATCATAGTATATATAATAGAAAATTGATTGGAGTATATCTAAAGTTTGCCTAATCCATTTCTTCTTTTTGGTCTAACCCAACAAAAATAGAAGTGAGAAAACAAGTTATGGGTTTACAGGAATCCATGAGTTGGAGTAATTGATACTGATTGCAGTGAACGCCCATCAAGATTTAATAATACCTGATAGAAGACTCTTTCCTCCTAGTCAAGTCTTTATGCTAAGCTAGCTCAAGTTTCATCAGGAATGCAAATAATCTTTCATAAATGTCATGGATTTGTTGTTTAAATTAAAACACACACACAAACACACAGATACACACAAAAACGCTGTAAATGGACTAACTGAACATAAACTCCCTTTCAGGTCAGCATCATTCAGCCAGGTAATTTTGGCCAAGCCACTAATATCCTGAAGAGGAAAACTGCTTTGGACATCTGGAACAAACTGGATGATGAGAAAAAACGAATCTTTGGCAGAGAGTACATTGATCTGGCCAATGACTACTTCACGTCAACATGTAGGGTGGGATTCAAGGACGCCGATCCGGTCATCGCAGCAATGCTTCATGCGGTCACATCTGCTCGGCCGAAACACAGATACCTGCTGGTCTCCACCATGGAGATGTTTTTCTTCAGCATCTTCCCATATCTGCCAACCCTCCTGGCTGATGCTGTGTTTTCTCTCAGCTCAATGTACACATGCAGAAAAGAAATGCTTTATGCTAAGCGAGACCCACAAAATAGCTATCTGTAATACTAAGCTCTTCCTATCGTCTTTAAAAATTTTAAGGACTTAATATACAACATTTACTGATGAGAGTGGCTTTATAATTAATAATACTACTAATAAAAATAATAAAAGGTATGAAACAAATATAGCCTCATGAAACAGACTGATCTTGAGACATTTTGAAACCCAGTATTCAGCTTAATGCCAGACTACAGATTTAGTGATCACAGGTAGATTTATTCCTAACTTTGAAAGTATTTCCAATTTACTTCCTATCATTTCAAAATGTATTGCTGCTTTTTTTTGTGTGTGTGTGTGTGTGTGTGTGTGTGTGTGTGTGTGTGTGTGTGTGTGTGTGTGTGTGTGTGTGTGTGTGTGTGTGTGTGTGTGTGTGTGTGTGTGTGTGTGGCGGGGGTGGAGCGGTGGGGTAATGTTAATTAGCAGGATTAGGAGTATGAGTTGTAGCTTGATTTCTGGAGTCTTGCCTGGCTGTTTACCTTCAGGATCCATGGGCTGGGTTTTAATTTTTAATTTTTATTTTCTTTTTTTACTTTTTTGGACAATAATTTTAGCATATATAAGTAAACCATGCAAAACATAACCATCATAATATGAATATTTTCCTAGTCCGCTTATTTACACAGAATGAACCTGCAATCGAACTGTAGGTTAAAAAAGAGGGACATTCCACATGCTATAACATATTTTGAACTTTGCCACATGGTTGGTATGAACCTTTACTTAAGTTTACTGACTTTTGGGGGTGTTGTTAGTGAATTATCAGAAAGAGGTCCTCCAAGGTAACGGTCCAAAATTATGTTCCTCTGGATCATAGATATTAAACTGATATTCACGCTCAAAGCTGGTTATAGCAAAAAAACATGCCACAAAGTTTTTCTTTTTTCTGCTTTGAAAATTTCATGTGGATTAAGTAATTACAAGAACTTGAAAATGCTGGGGGTAAAAAATATAGAGCCCCAAATCACATGAAGTTTCCTCAAAATGCGTTTTATTCTAAGGTAAAGACTCTACAATAATAAATATTCATATAACAGACAAATGTTTATAATAGTGCAAGAGCAACACTGCTGCACAACATGTTTTAATTAATCCAAGTCTCATTGGTGGTTTCTCTACATATGAATGTAGAGAATCTGAACGAAGTAGAACCGATTTTTGATGCCAGAAGCTTTCCATTTTCCGATGCCTGTAGTCTGTGTTCTTTAGACCAATATTGTTTTTGTTTTCATTGGTTCCTGTCTCTCATTACCGTTCCCTCTTTTCCTCATCTTTCTATCTGATCTTCAGTGTGGGTGTGGCAACTTTTTCCTGCTCAGATGAGTGGCAGTGATTGTTTGTTTAGCAGCAGGCCTACATCAAAGGCCCAAATCTTTTTGTCAATGCAGATATGCCAATACATTGAAAGATCTTGTAGCCACACATTTTAAAAGACTTCTCACACTTTTTGTATTTATTACTCCTCACATTTTAATGTCCCTTCTTGGATTAAAGGTGTAGAGAAGAGAAAGTGTGGACAGCTATGAAGAGGATGAAGAGTGGACAGATGACATACCTGTGGAGAGAGGGTAGTGGAGTTTTTGGCCAGGTGGTTGAACACAGTCTTGGAGAGAGAAAATGCCTGAGAAAAGGAGATGAAGTGTACTGGTCCAAGAGAGGTAAAGAAGGGAGTGCAGGCAGGGTGAGTGGGTAGACTGGAGTGCCAGAGGTGATTTATTACAGAGGTATGGCAGCAAGAGTAAAAGGGAAGATTTGCAAGACAGTAGTGAGACCTGCTATGATGTATGGTTTGAAGACAGGGACACTGACAAAAAGACAGGAGGCTGAACTGAAGATGTTAAGATTGGGACTGACCAGGATGGACAGGACTAGAGGGACGGCTCAGGTTGAGCAGTTTGGAGACAAAGTTAGAGAAGCAAGATTGTGATGATTTGGACATCCAGAGGAGGGATAGTGGATATATTGGAAAAAGGATATTGAAGATGGAGCTGCCAGGCAGGAGGAAAAGACAAAGATCACAGAGTAGATTCCTGGATACAGGACATGCAGCGAGTCTGTGTGACAGAAGAGGATGCTAGGGGTAGGACTTCTTTTATGCCCGAGCACGATAGTGCAACCTCTAATTAATTAAAGGCTATTAAGTAAACATAATTAGGCTTTTCACACATAATGTTTCAGTAGAAAAAGTCAAAAGGTTACAGTGGTTATATGAAGAAAAGCTTAACATAAAAATCCCCCATTCTTTACTTATCCCAGCTGACTCAGTAATACAATAATGGCTGTATAAGTATAACATTCTCAATTGTTTCATCCACATTACTCGTCGAATGAACTACACAGCTACCTTCTGATTAGTAGGCAAAAAGGAGCATCCAAGATTTGGGTTTATCCATTTGATGGTTGTTTTCATTGGTACCAATTGAAATATTTCTGTATAAGCACACATTTCTCTTAAGTTGTAAAAAGTAGTCACAGTATGCCACTTAGCTCAGATTGTTATCGTGTGGTGTTAACAGGACATGAGCTCAATGCCCACCCAGGGTTTGTTTTTTTTAATGAAGTAATTTGTTTCATACCACCACCTTCTGAAACACAGTGTTCATGTTGTATAACTGCATAGGACCATCTATTTATAAAATGTTTTACATTTCATTCACTACTTGCAACCATTAAAATGATCCTTCCAGCACGCTTTACTGACATCCTACTTAAAAATAAGAAAAAATTTCAAATATGCATATATTTCCTTCAAGGCTCATGTTCTAACAAAAAAAAGCTGTTCTATCTGACAGAACAACCATCAGGGATATACTATTTCTTCAGCATAATAATAATAATAAAATGTTAAAAAGCCACCCACTCTAGACTGGTTAGCTTTGATGGTTAGAGTGTGATGTTATTAATGCTAAGGTCATAGGTTCAGTCTCCATCCTGGCCGTCAATGCTTTCATTCACAGACAAATTAATTATCAGCTGAGAGTAGTCAGCCACTTGATCCTTCATTACTAACAGACACACAAAGAAACTTTTATTTCTTTTTTTTAACGAACACTGGCTGATGAGTCTTGACGTCACATGTTAACAAACCAATGTTATGAGTGCCAAAGCAAATTGGAAAGAATAAGAGCTCGTGTTCACCAGAAACCAAGAAAAGGAAAGGAAGTTTTTTGGGTTTTGTTTTTGTACTGTGAACACGAGATTCAAGAGGGCAACCTTTTCCACCATAAAAAAACACTTTTGAGTCATTTTTCAAAGAAAGAAAAAAATCTCTCTCTCTCTCTTTCTCTCTCTCTCTCCATAGATATAAATATATCTACCAAATATCTTTTTTCTTCTTCTTTTTCTTCTGTCTTTTATTTTTTTGATGTATTAAAAATAATTAATTAAAGGAAACAGTAGATAATAAAAGTAATTGTTCATTTCAGCACTATTGAAAGTCTTTAATTTATAACTGTTAAAATTATGGAGCGCTCAAACTGCCAATGTAAACTAATACTACTGAATAAATGAACATGCTTTTAAATACATCCAAATATTTCCTACCATCTTCTGCTGCAACAAACTGAAATTTAAGCTTTGATTAATCTCTCCTTGCATACTCTTAGAGCATGTGACAAATGTTTTTAACATCCAGTCTGGTTTTATATCATCCCGGAGAGTCTCAGAGGCAGGAACAATCTGAAGGTCCCACATATATCTAGTCCTTCCCCTGAAAGAAGACAGAAAACCAAAGTTGAGCTTCTAAACCTGGAAAAATCTGCTAAATCAAGGCTGTCTTTTCCTTCAATGTTTTGTGACTACATCATGATGTTGATGTCAAAGTGCGCATTCATATCTACATGTAGATATATATATATATATATATATATATATATATATATATATATATATATATATACATACATTATATAGCTCCTCTATAAAAGCAGACATTTTGACAGCTCCCTGCTGTAGAACATTCAAGCGTGTGTTAAGACAATGCTACAATCCTCAACTAAAATCAGCTGATAGACAGATGAAACTTGGAAATATTTGAGCGTGGACAGTGATCCCAAATACACATAAAAGCTGACTTTCAAACGGATAAAGCAGAGGGAAAAGTTTGATGCATTTTATACCCACCTAGCAATGCACCATGTGGCAAATTTAATGTCAGATATCTGCCATTTCTGCAAGACTTTGTGGAAAACACTTGAATTTTCCCTTATTGCTTATTTTAAAAGTTTGACTGTTGAAAAAAGATCTCTCCTATCCTGCTTCAGGATTAAGTCCACAAGTTTAAGGTGCACTACTCTTTAAGCTCCTCGGTGGGCTAGGATGGGTTTTCATTCTATTCATCATTTCACAGATTTGGTTGTACTTTCACATCTTAACATTTGCTCAAAATAAAAGCTCTACTGATTGAAAATATGTCTATTTTAAAAGAAAACTACTGTGAAAATTTGCTTTTAGGCCCATTTAAAGGTTATAAATTGTCCTCAAATGAAAACCATGAAAAACATTTTCCCAGACAGGGATTCAAGGCCAGTCAGATAAAGAGGCGCAGACAAAGGCATTTTGTTTTTAACAGGTGTGTGTGTGTGTGTGTGTGTGTGTGTGTGTGTGTGTGTGTGTGTGTGTGTGTGTGTGTGTGTGTGTGTGTGTGTGTGTGCAACATGGAAGCAAAACATACAGAAATCTGAGAGGAGGAATGTCTTGACAGATGCCTAAATTTAATTCACATCAAATTAAAAAACAGAAGTTTATATTTCTGCCGTGTATTTGTTTTTATCTGCATGCTGAAGATTTAAGTCAACCAATCTACCCAAAAACAGCTGAGTAGGACAAAGAAGCAGACGGAGACACATTCCCCTGTTACTGTGTGTAACATCCAATCCGTCAAGGTCACTCTTTGTTATCTTCCATTTGTTTCACCAGCAGAATGCCTTACTTCACAGACTTCCCTCAGAGGCAGATAGCACGCAGAGACAAAACAAATATGTTAGAAAACAGGGAAAGCAACAGGAGGGAATCCATTTTCTAGAGGCAACCAGACAAACAAGGCAGACTCTGAAACTGTAAAAATAGTTGCGCCTACTTTAAGGATTTTTTTTTTCCTCCCATCAAGAGTTTCAAAATATATAGTCATGGTGTCCTGTGCTGCCCTCATCCTGGGTCCTCTTTGGATCCATGGTCTGATTCAAGCTTGCATGGGTGAGGAGCTGTCCCGTGGGGCTGTGCTATCCTGGTTCAAAGTACGGGTTCTGGAGGGTCTCGGGCTCGAAGAACCCCCTCTGACGCTGCAAGGTCCCGATGCAGATAGGTTACTTCCTGATACGAGGCACCTGCACCAGAGGGCCCACAGGACAAGCAGAACATCATGGGTTAATCCTCAAACCCGTCCGAACCAGGAATCATCTCAAATAATTCTGTTCCCGGGTTCAGGTGAGAAGTTCTTTTCCACTTATCTATTTGAGTGGAGTGAGTGTAAAACTCCACACAAGTCTTTAAATCGATCAACAGGTCAAAATGTACTCTTACAAATAAAACAGTATACGGATACATTTTGACTTTAAGTTTTAATAGATCGTATTCTAAATGAAAACCATATGGATGCCATTATTTGCAAAATTTTCCTGCAACATTTCCTTGCAAAGTTTAGTATTTGTGTATTATAGATGGTTATATATATTTTTACTTCTTTTAACATCCATTAATATACATTTGTACTAGTAGTAAAAAAAAAAATATGATGAGCAGCAGAATTGCATTTATCCAAATGCCAGGTAGTAAGATAGTGAGATACACTGATTAATCAAAATTATGTGATAGTATTAAGGGTGGTAGGATCAAATAAGTGTAAACTTCATCCTACTCATTTTCAAGCATCTAAGTTGTGTAAAATATAGAGACATTCACAACAACTCAGTATATTTACTTTGGTTTTTTTTTTCCTGTTTACAATGTATTCTGCTATTTTAGATATATTTACATGTTCCAAATAAAACAATTAATAGTTAGATAGACAGATATGTGATTTAGTCTTTCTGTCCTTAGACAGGGTGATGTCCAAAGTCTGTCCCGGGCCAATCACGGCACTAAATCAGATTTTATGTGGCCCCTCGCTCCTTCCTTAAAACGTATTAGTTATGGCCCGCTCCCACAAACAGAATCAATAATGTGTAATGTTCTCATTTCACCTCATGGTGGCAGCGCCATCTGTCTTTTATAAACTCTGCGTCGCAACCAACATAGAGTGTATACAAGTTTCAAAAACTCACAAAATACACACAAAAGTAAGTCTTGTTTAAAATTAACCTGAGCTACTGATATTCATCACCTTCACTGAAGTTCCTCAAGCTTTATGTTATATTACTCTCCGTATGTGAATGAAAAGTCGATTTATTTTGTTAGCCTTTGAACACACCTGATCACCTTTAATGATAATTCTTGTCTAATTGAAAATAAAATAGAACGCCTCAAAAAAAGGGTGAAACGGATTGTTGGCTCTAAAGTTTCCATTAATAATTATGGGATTTTTGGAAAAAAGTTTGTCAGTGCTGTTTATCCATTACTGTTATAGTGTGCGTTGCAACCTCAGAGACATTAGTTTTAAATATATTTGCCTTCTCTAAAATGTAATGGAACTAATGGCACTCGCTCTGAAGTGCTGTCTGCCAAGGTGGCTCGCTCCCTGGACAGTATTTATTTCAAACAAAATTCATTGTGTTTTCTTTGCGCTTTTTCTAAAGGTACTTTAATTTTTTAGTGCAGTAAAAACAAGTGAAAAGTGGAGGCTTTTGTTAATTACTCTGATTAAACCCATTTTAACATACTTGACATAATTCTGAGCACTTATTTATTTATATGTGTTATAAACAAATGCTTAGTAATAAATATCAAGTGATTGCAAGTTTTATTTGCAAGTTTAAAAGAAAAATACAGGAAAATAGTACATGTCATAATAGTATAACAGTACTTAGCATAGTATCATACCAGTAAGTGTGGTCAGAGTGGAAACCTCTTGTCATTTTAAATGGTTCTTGTTAGCATTATTAACACTTTGACCTTCAGATCAATCAAACTTGACCTTAAAGGAGAGGTCAGAGGTCAAATGTGGCATAATGTTTACATCTTTATATGGTACTTTCTATATGTTGACACACCACACTTGTAAGAATCATAGTTTTTAAGTCATAAGGCTTTTTATCAATTTTTCAACCAATAAATCATTAAGCTGACCTTGAAGACAATGGTGCATTTAAGCCAAATTTTAATGGATTGTTAACATGATCCCACTTTACACTCCTGCAAAGTTTTATCAGAATTCATTCAACTGTTTAGGCCATTGTTTTTACAGACATAGTGGCATGCATGCACACAAACACTACTAGAAACACAACCTCCTAGGTGGTAACAATGCTTAAATTTCAGTGCTGCATATTGTAATGCAGCCTTACTTATATTTATGTTGCAGTAAACTGGGAGATATGTGTACTTTATCTGCAACACTTAATTTTTATAAACTTAACTCATGTTTAGACACATTAACTACATGTAGGAAAGAAATAAAGCCAACACGATGCAGTTTTTTAAATAATAAAAGGCAAGTAGAAAACAAGTTTTTTTTAATAAATGTGTGTAGATGGGGCATGTGTAATTTGGGGTTTAACTTAACCATCAAAGAATAACCTTATGCTGGGCTGAAATAAACATGTTAGTGTCCTCTCAGGTTGAAAGAAGTTCATGCTCAATCCAAATTAGTAAGCATACCTGTCAGTGTCCTGATGCATGCTGAATCATCCAGGTAAGGAAATCCGGACGTAGCGTTTTCAGTGGGAGAAACGTTTCGTCACTCGGCCCAGTAGCTTCTTCAGTGACTGTGATGCGCTGTACACATCTTCATCACCACTGTTCACTGTGAAGAATTTCACTTTGTGTTTAGAGATGAAAGAAAGTGTTGAGTAGGCTAACAGATGTTTTTTTTTTTTTTTTTATCTGATGTCTCCCTGCAGACTGTACCAAATCGGACTCAGCTCAGAGAGAAACTGCAAACAGACATATGACATATTACTTCCAGCCCTCCATCAACAGCCAGGACACTGTAGTCACATCAGCCCACTTCTGGTTCTTTGCAGGCGAAGCAGTCACAGCTAACTCCTCTGCCCAGCTTTTCATTGTAACCACAGCACTAGAACTACTCCAGGCAGCGGAGGCTCCATCAAAGTCAAGCTCTGATGGATGGACCACCTACCATCTGGAGCAAAACCTGCTGGCCCTCGTCGCCGAAGGCCCCTTTCTTCTTCAGGTCCGCTGTCCAGCCTGTCAGTGCCACGCGGGAGAACCAGACAAGATGCCCTTTCTTCACCTCCATGTTCAACCTCGTGGACCTTCCCGGTCACCCCGCAATGCAGCAGTGACCATTCCCTGGTCTCCCTCTGCCATCTATCTTCTGCAGCGCCCCTCTCAGGAGAGGCCTCTACACAGCGACTGCCACCGAGCAGAGATCGACATCAGCTTCGAGGAGCTGGGGTGGGACAACTGGATCGTCCATCCGAAAGTGCTGACGTTTTACTACTGTCACGGAAACTGCTCGGGTGGGGATCGAATCACTGCAATGTTGGGGATCACTCAGTGTTGCGCTCCCGTCCCGGGGACCATGAGGTCCCTGAGGATCACCACGACATCTGATGGTGGATACTCATTCAAGTATGAGACCTTGCCTAACATTATACCTGAAGACTGTACATGTATCTGAACATCAGACCTTAAAGGCCAGTTCACCCAAATAAAAGATTTCAGTTTACTTACAAGTCAGTTGAAATTTGATTATTGTTCTTATTAAACTTTCTTTTGTCTTATTCACCTACAATTTTGTCCTGATTGTTCTTTAGTTTGGGTGTGTGCAACATAAGCCTCAAAACAGATTGTACTTTATATGTGAACCTTGATTAAAGTGTTATTTAGCAGGTTTTGTTTGTTTAATGTGTTGTTTTCACCCTTTCACTGGTACTACTTCGTGTACCACACATCAATATTCAACACACAGTCATACAAGGAAGTGTAAGATACAGTTCTATATGTGCTAAAAATGAAAGTCACTCAAATTTAAGATACTTTTTCTAGGAACACTTTAACCACCATCAATTAAAGTCCTTACTGATGTAAATTAAATAAATTGAACATTGTAAAAATGGCTAATGACATGATCACCTTTTAAGAGCTGTTAAAATTTCCTTGTTTAATTTATCTATTGAGTTCTATACATCTGTTCCTTCCCACATAACTTCGATTCGCATATTTGCTATAACTAATTTTTTGGATATGTATGCACATTATTTAAAACTCAATTCATACCTGATGAAGACTTGGTCGATATGTTTGTTTTGCTTCCTGAATTAATCCAGAAATCCCCCCCCCCCGCGAGCGCCTCTGAAACTCTTAATTTGTGGATTTCGAGGGATTTCATTTTCATTTATTTTAGCATACCACATAAAAAGGTAAATAGATTTGTTATGTATCAATAACATCACCATCAATTAGGAAATGGCCAATTTAACAAGTAAATCATGAGACAATTAGAACAAATATTTAGGAGAGAATGGGAAAATCTGGTTCTTCCCTTATTGGGGCACTGAAATATTTATTTATTTATTTATTTTTTTTATATAAACCAAACCAAAGTGACATACTGAAATAGCTCATTTAAACCCCTTTTGTTTAGCCATTTCTTGATTAATCCTGTGGAGGGCATAGTAGGCCTGCTTTAAAACCCATCATTTTACCTTAAACAGTATGACTGACCAATAATTACTTACCCTGTAGATGTCAGGGTAACTAACAGATGTCACTTGTTTTTACAATCCAATAAATTTTCATTTTAATTGAGATAAATTAACATGTTAATACATATTGAGCAGACTGCAATTCAACCACAGGTTTAAACAATTATTAAAAAAAAAAAAAGAAATCAAGGACAGGAGTAAACCATTTCAAATATATTTATTTACTCTGAAGACAAAATAATCTCTACAGTTACAATAACTACAAAACTTGCAATAGAAAAAAAAAAAAAGTACTATACTCAAACTTGAATGTCGTACCTCGTAATAAGTAGCAAAACTGGAAGTGAGATGATTATAAGAATACAGCAACAGCTCTTTGGCGATCTGCACTTTGTTTTCCAGGATATAAAACCGACTATGAAAACGTTTCAACTGTATGAATACTGAAAGCTACTGAACACACAAAAAGAAAAAAAAAAAAAAAAAAAAAAAAAAAAAAAGGAAGGAATGAATCTCACGGTGAGTTGAAGATTACATGTTTACATGGCACCAGGCTGTGCGTCAGCAAACTGTCATCCTTTCCTCAGCTTGGCTTTTCTTCCTCCTCCTTTCCCGGGATGCACAAAGGCATCCGTGTTTCAGCACGAAGGAGAAAGAGGTTGCATGTCAAGGACGGAAAATATGTCTCACTAAAGAAGAATGTAAATTTCTAAAGACAAGGGTGGAATTACATGTTTGACAGTGCCCCAGAAGACAGATGTTTCTAGCCAGTTAGCATGAAAAACCACAAAAAGTGAATTTATTTTCCAACTTTCTGCCCCAATGAACACTAAATATTTGTTTTAGAACATAATTTAGGAAAGGATTAACATTGAAATGCTGAGGTGGTATTTGCATGACAACACTTCCTTCTACAGAAATGTCACTAGCCTACAGCGTTTGGTCAAAAAAACAAAACAAACAAAAAAAAACTTAAAGGCCGGTAAAATAAAATGATTGTACAAAGATGATTGTTGGAAATGTGTGGAACGGTTCCTGTTGATTAAGAATTCAAGCATTTCCCAGGTAAATATTTCTGGCTGATTTGGGTAAATAGACTTTGAAAAGAAATGGAAAAAAATATATCTGTCAAACATTTCTGAAGTGGAATGACTTCTGGCTAATACACCAATAATTCCCAACATTTAAATTAAAGATGACTCATCCAGTACAGGTTAAGCGCCACTTACCAAGCTTCTCCACATACTCAAAAACATTACATAACACAAGGTCATGTTTAAGATTTGAGGCCAATAAGCTTCAACCAAGTGAGACATCAACATTCAGAAACAAAAAACAAAAAAAACAAAAAAAAACAAAAAAACAACCAACCCCTCTTGTGAACCAAACAAAAAGAGAAAGAAAAAAAAATACACTCAGCTGAAGCTTACAATAATCCTTGCGTGGTCTTAAATGGACAGGTTATTGCAATGCAACAAAAAACAGATGACGAAGGAACATGGGGTAGACGAGGTCTAGCCAAAGGCACAGTCAAAGTTTGGATGTAGGTCGGCAAGCTTTCAAGTTTAGAGTCGTGGAAATTAACCATTTGTCGCAACACAGCTCGGTCAGCATTTCTTTGTTTTCAACTGACCTCTAATACTGAAAGGCACATTTCTCTCATCCCCACACACAAACACACGCACACACATTACACACACTTTGGTCTCCCTCAGTGGTCTGACTGCATTCCCATATGTGCTTCCCCCATGTGTTTAAGGCCAGTAGGAATGAAAGGACAGACGTTTGAGGCAGGAAGCACGCTCAGGCATGTATCCCTAGAAGATAAAGAGACCAGAGATTATTAAGCTTGCATGTTCACTTAAAATTGATTTTTTTCCTGATGTTTTTAGGTCAAACCAAAGTAGGAAATAAACCACAAAAAATAAATATTAATCTGACATAAAGTCCAAAGTTAAGCCTGTATTTACATAATCGGCTGGAAGTCGAAAGATTCAATATTCTTCTCTGGCTTCCATGTGCCAAATATTAAGGTTTGTGCCATCCTTGAATTTTAGAGTGCTGACTGGGCAAAATTTCAAGCAACTAAATGATGGAAAGCCAACAATGAAGGGTTGGATCTCTACAACTGCAGTTCCTCCAATGGCCACTTGAGGCTCATTAAAAAAAAAAGAAAAAAAAAAAAAAGAAAAACCCACACACTATTCCAAGTCACGATAGGACTACTTAATTGTTTTAATACCACTTTGGTGCAAGAAGACGGCTGTAGTTGGCAGCCATTATCATCATAATGATGCAATCACCTGGTAAATAATTACTTTGTACAGTTAACTGTACTCACAACCTGTTATAGTCTGTGCTTCAGTCTGCTAAGTTAAAATCTAATAATATATCTGTAGGTCACTTAGAAGCTAACCCGGACTGGGCAATGCACCCCTAAATTCCATATGCAGCTTTCCAACCAAACTTGCTAGGCTAGCATTAGCTAATACCTTAACACTCCACCATCTTGCCCAAATATGGTCACTTCAGTCTTAAGACAAGCAAGATGGCAGCAGCCATAAAGCTAAAGTTGAGGCTTCAAAATGCAAACCCACAAACCAGTGGGTGAGGTCACTGTGGCTACATGTTTCACAGAGTCTATGATTTTAGCTGATTAATCACATCTTCCAGCCCTAATTTATTTATAGAAAAAGTACTTTTATATGCTGGCAATACTCCTCTTCCAAATATTTTCTCCATGGTTTAGAGCTGCAACTAATTTTCTTCAATTTTTAACAGTCCAAAACCCAAATGATGTTAATTTACAGTTATACAAAACAGAAGAGTGGCAAACCCTTACTTTTGAGAAACCTGAACCACATTTAGCTGAATGGTTGGCCTTTTATATAAATAAATGATTTGGTTTTGATTATTTAAGGCTGAACTCTACCTCCTGGTTCATCTGTGTCAAATTCAGTGTGTCGAATGGAGGCCCGAGCGTCTTCTTTACCTTTCTCGCTCGCCTCTCCTTGCTTCTCCTGGGCAAAATTGAGACGGTTCTGCTCTGCAGCAGTCTGTGCCGCTGTGTTCACCTCTGGGCTGCTGCTGCGTGAAGGACTTCCTTCATCCACCTGGTAGGCAAGGTCCAGGTGCTGCTGGGCCAACCTCAGGTGTCTTCTCAACCGCTCCAGCTCCCTGGACGAGGGGCCCTCATCCCCAATACTCTCTCGCCCGGAATCACCCATTGGCAAGTCCCTCAGCTCTTTCATTTTCTCCTTTTTCATGGTGGCGTGGTATCCTGGTGGAGCTGTAGGCATGGAGCGTGAGGCCGGTGGACGGGAGGTGCGTGTGTTGAGGGTGGCCCGCCTACGGAAAGTGTCACGGATGCTGCCGATACCCAAATGGATGATTTCCAGGATGGTGAGGAGAAGGCAGAGAAAGGACACGACGTACATCACCAGCAGGAAGATAGTCTTCTCTGTGGGACGGGAAACAAAGCAGTCCACCGTGTGCGGGCACGGAGAACGAGTGCAGACGTAGGAGGGTATTACCTCGAAGCCGTACATAATATACTGCCCGAAAAGGAAGGCCACCTCAAAGGCAGAGCGCCACAGCAGTTGGCACACATAGACTTTCATCAGGCCGTCACGCAAGATCCGCCGGCGACCATCATGTTTTTTCTCTGAGCCTTGAAAACAGAAACATTAGAATCCAACTTAGTATCAAGCTGGGGTTGTAATCTATTAGACAGAACATTAAAGATGCTTTGTGAAAGACGTACTGCTGCCCTACTTTGTTCTGCTTTGTCTGTCTTTTCTGGTTCAATCTCTTCAGCAATCATTGGGTCTTCTTCTCCGTTGTCCTCTACCTCTTCATAGTCCCTCGCAGCCCCACGCTTGATGATTGGCATCCTCTTCTTCCGCTTTGGGCCCGGCCGAAAGTCCGTCTCTTCCATGCGGGCGATCTTGTGCATGGCAAATCCAAGGTACATTATGGTTGGGGTGGTGATCATGATCACCTGGAGGTAAACGTATACATGTTGACATTAACAGTACTGTTTTGTGTGAGTAAAGTAAACACCGACAGCCTTCTTTTGCTAGAGCTCACCTGGAAGATCCAGAATCTGACATGTGAGAGCGGCGCAAATGCATCATAGCACACGTTCTCACAACCAGGCTGCTGTGTGTTGCAGACAAATTTACTCTGTTCATCATAGTAGATGGTTTCGCCGCCAACGGCCGTCAGCACAATGCGGAAGATGATGAGCACAGTCAGCCAGACCTTGCCCACGAAGGTGGAGTGGTTGGATATCTCATCCAGCAGACGGGTTAGAAAGCTCCAACTCATGGTGCCAAGGTGATCGGAGCCCTAAGTTAGCTCTGGGTTCAAAACAAAAGCATGAGACTGAGAAGTGACGGGAAAACTTCGTTTTGTATTCATAAAATCAAAGTGAGCAAGAACAGCAGCCTGTGAATCTGTGGGGTTTGTGCAGGTCTCTTATTTTAGGATCACAGCAACTAAAAGAAGCTTTTGTGGACAGATGGTCATACAGCAGATGTTTATCATTAAATATGAAACAATTAGCTGAATAATTATGGGCTGATCCACAGAAATGTAATCAAACTATTTCAATAACAGTTTATTTTTCTTAAATGGGTGGAAAATATAATCACAGTTTCTAGCTGCTCGAATATCAGTACAGTTTGTTTCCCCGAGACCTTTACACAGTTTGTGTTTATATAGTTTTGCTTGACAAAATATTACATTTACAGACGTCTGATTTCAGGGGAGAAAAAAAATAAAATAATAGGAATGCCTTGTTGAGTGCCCACAGCAGATAAGATGTTTTGTATGCTGGAGGGGACAAAAACAAAACATCCAAGCAGTGTGATGACTTTAAACAATAAAGCTAATTCACAATTTTCACATCCTTGTTAAAGGACCTCTGTATGTACTGAAAATAGACGTTTTGAGCTCTTATTCAATTAAGTTAAATATTTAAGCATTACTTCAACTGAAAGTCACTAGAAGAAACCAAATGATAAGCTTTCACACCCAAAAGGAGATTAAAACCATGCGTTTGGAAATGCAGGCATTCCAAAAAAGTCTCCACAACAAATCTTAAATAAATAAATAAACAAAAGCCACACATTTGGTGTGAAGTTACACGAGGCCCTCTCAGACATACAGGTCTTTAAATGTGAATCAGTCAGAGTGCACTAGTCCCTAGCAGCATTTTGGTGATCCAACATTCTTACACCTCACTGCCACGCCAAGCTGGAGATGCTTAATCAGAATCAAAGAGGCAACTGGCAAGTTGCAGCTCGCTCTGAGGAGACCTGCTGTGGCTCCAGGCTGCAGGAATTACGATATTAAAGCAGTGACTAGATCTAGGAATTTGCTCTCCAACTCAGCGCCAGAAACTATTCTTTTAAATTCCTTCAAGTGTGGCAAATACTCAAAAAGCAGCAAAAAGTCTTACAGCAGTGGCTGTAAGCTTTAGCAGCCAGCTGGAAATAAAATTTAGACTTGATGTGGCAGTTTAATAACTGATCAAGATAAGATTAGCTTTGTGTTTTTCCCCTCCAATTCTGGCTAAAGCCTGACTGAACTCCATTTCAAAACACATCCTAGATCAGTCTATTCTGGTTAAAGAATAGCCTCATCACAAACAGGGCACCAGACACACTGTAAAAGATATAAACGCCACCATAACTTTATTTCCAAACACATTTGATTGAAACCAACACAGAGGGGGAGGAGGATGAGAAAAAGGGACTCTATGAACCGCTCGTCTTTACAATTACACTTTTAGACCACAGGGTGTAGCAAAGAAAATAAGCAGCATTTCATGACTCATTGCAACAGCATCAGCCTTTAGCCATTACAGGCATCTGTAGGCTTGTCTCCTCAGATTAGTGTTTGACACTCAGGCGCATTGTTCATCATCCAGTCCTCTGCGAAATCCTTCTTTTCCAACCCTGGCACCTGACGATGAAAAATGGTTAGTGACTTGCCCGAGCCTGACCTGCGTAATGGAAAAATATTCCACAAAAAAAAAAAAAAAAAAAAAAAAAATATATTAACAAGGCCTTAGTCTCACGAGACTAAGCCACACCAAAGCTATGAAAACTTCCAGACAGTAAAAATTGTGGGCCCTGAAATCATCCCCTCAGATTTCGAACTGCAACAGCGTCGCCCTGAATCTAGAACTAAATTTTGAAAACAAAAAATTACAAGCTTCATCTACCAAAGAAGGGGATCACACTCACATCCCTGGGAAATGTACACTTTGGTTTGCTAAAACTGACAAATTTGACTGTGGGAAAAGAAAAAAAAAAAAAAAAAAAAAAAAAGCAAAACACAAGACAAGTCCAGTTGCCTGGTGACATCCGTTTTACCCTCAACGCAGTGTTACAAAACCCACCTTTAGATGGCACATTAGCCAAGAGGTCTTAGAGCAGGAGAGAAAAGGCTGCTGCTGAAATTTAAAAGCCTCTTTCTGGCATTCATTCAGCGAGGCAGACTTATCCCTTTAAACCTCCGCCCCGAGGGCAGCACTGCCTTTGGTTTCCTCCACTGAAACTTGTTCTTGCATTGCAACAGTTTGGCCTAAGTATGTATTGAGGACATGACCGGATATGCAGAATACCGCAGACAGACCAAAAGCATCTCTCAAGCAATGAAAGGCACGAGCAGGCTGACCAATAATGGACATCTAATCTCAGTGTAATTAGGAAAAACCTTTAATTAAAAGAAGAAGAAAAGACTCCTCTGCCAAAACAAGAAACCAGAAGCTGAGATTTCAGTTTGACCTCACTGAATTCCAGCTATCAGTTTCTAACCAAGCTTATCAGTCACGTGAACAAGCACCTGGAAAAAGCCAGTGACCTTGCCAGCAGAATTTACGAAGGCGAAGCAGACCTGCCAAACAAGTCAGCACATTTAAAAACATTTTTTATAAATATGCTTTGCGTGCTCTTGCACCATTTCCTAACATCCCGTCCTCCCCCTCAAGAAAAATAAGCTGCAGAAAACAAATGTGTGAGTTTTGCTGAGTGTTTGGTGAATGACAAGAAAAATTTACTGTGTCATCACAGCTATGGTGACATTAAAAAAAGAAAAGAAAAGAAAAACAACAAAGAGAAAAAAAAGGAGGAATGCAATTTTGTGCCACGGGCTCAGAATAGTTTTAAGTTTCCAGCTGTTGTTCACTTTGCACAGGGCTGCTCCAGAGGGGAGTTCAGCTCCTGCTAATGCTCAGGGTCTATTAAGAGTTTCTAGAGGTGCTGAGCTAAAAGAAGTGGGGAGAGGGGGGAAAAAAAAAAAAAGTTGAGATAGCAGCAAACGCACAGAATTTACTCATCTCAGAGGGCTTTAGAGCACCCCTTGTTAACACACTGTAAAACTGCCCTCCCCTCCAGATAAAGACACCAAGGAAACCAAACAATCACCTTTCAGCTATACATTTGACTAAGACAAACATGCATCTGGCTCGAGTAAATTGAGCATTTTGTGCCGACTCCTAGATGCACTGAAGACAGCTTTTAAAACAAATACAAACAACAAAAAAAACAGTAGCTTATTTGCTCATGTGGTTTAAACCCAGATTTACTGGCTTTTCTGCTTCAGGACTCACTATGCTCTCCAGGAGTTGTGAGCGGGGTGGGTTGTGGAGAGTTTTTTGGGCAAGGGATCTGGACAGAGGGAAAGTTAACATTCCTGCCTAACCAAAAGCAGAAAGCTGGGATTTTTAGGGTTCAGGGAGCAGACAGAGGGCACATGGACTCCCGATACAGTCCAAGCAGCAGGAGGAGAACCATCCAGCATCTGCAAATGCAAATCACATCTTTTTCTTTGCCGTCTACAACAGAGTTTGACTTTGAGGAGAGCAGGGAGAAAAAATAAATCTAAAGTGGAAAATGGAGTCAATGCACATGATTGATGTCGGTTTGTGTAGCTGGAAGGAAGTTTAAAAGCTCCTCGGTGGAGCTGTTGAAGGCTACGAATACGCTTTGCTGAGTCAGACTGAATTGTTTTGGAAATTGTGGCATTCCTGGAGGAAAACTAAGTCCTGCCAAGCTTCAGTGGGGAAACAAGAATCCTCTTCTTCTTAGAAGATGAAGCCATCAAGTTCAGAGTCTGACTTTACTTCTGAAAGTTCAAAACAGCCATTAGCACAAGAACTGCTCCCTTTAAAAAAAAAGCTTCTATTTACATATAAGAACCTTTTCCTTGCACTGTGTGATCTCATAATGTTGCGAGCTGCACTAATGGTGACGTTCACAAAGTCTCCATGTGTTAAATTTTTCCCCTTAGTCTAAAAACTGACGAATTTAGGAAGACTCACCACTGACACTCCGGCACGTACAGCTTCAAAACTCGCCACGCGGACCTACTCGGGGCATTTAGACTAAACCCTGCTCTTTCAAATAAATAATAAACAAACTTCTCGGGTTCCAAAAAAACAACAACAAAAATACAAACTCCAGTCTGCTTCAGCTAAGCTCCAAAAGGAAAACCAAACGACACTAACTAACTTTTCTCGAGACCAAACACTCACCTTCTGCACTACAATCGGTGCGCAGCTTCTCTCCTTGCGCTTAATTGCTTCACCAGGTTTTTCTAATTAGCGCGCGCGCTCGCTCTCTCACGCCGACCGTCTGCGTCTGCGTCGGAGGCAGCTTTCACTATGAAGCCATTCAGCCCGCGTTGACCCCATGTGTTGGGGTCCCGAACGAGAGCACAAAAGAAAGAGAGGTCTGCGACTCCTGTAGGCTCCTGCTTCCCTCCTCCTCCTCCTGCTGCACCTCCTCCACGTAACTCGGCCCCATTCAAGAACAAGAGGAGGCCCCTCATCTGAAACTTGAGCTGCCCGACTACCGTTCTGCCCTCACGGTGAAGAACCAGGGGAATCCTATAGGTCTTCGCAATGTCCCGGATAAACCGCAGTCTCTATACCGACACGAAAGGTATGTCACAGCAGGGAAGCCACTTGGTATGGAGGCCGAAAAATGCCCAAAATACTGTTTTTTGTTTTTGTTAAGTAATTACAAGAAAATAATATCTCTGGTAAGGCTGTGCAAATATTTCGTGCATTATAAATATTTTTTGCACTTGCCTATTCTTAATGCAAAATGTCAATAACAGTTGCCTCAAGGTAAAGGTAAAGGCCTTACAGTAATACAACAATAGGCCTACTTTTTTTTTTTTTAACCAAGCGAAATCGTTCTGATTTTATGACCAATCAGATTGATGCATTTGGTAACAAGCGTGCTCATAGCTCAACGTGTGCACAGGACTATACAATGATGCAGAGATATAGAAATAGTAAAATAATACAGTTTTACCTCAGGCATAAAGCTAGATGCTGCTCCGAGTCAGTCGGCTCTCTGAAATCATTTCTCTGCCTCTCAGGTGTGGTCCAGCTCTGCGAACAAGATTTCAAACTGCCTCACTGACATCCTGAAATATGTCCAAAAGCAGCCATGATACATCTTCAACTCCTGGATCAAACCATGAAATTCTCCCGGCTGCTGCTTTCTTGTGAAAACTGGCTGAATTCATCATCTCCATTTCTTTTTCTTGTTTAGAGACATCACTTGATTTCAACTCTGTTTTTCTGGTTTACTTTGGGTTTTTTTTAGGACAAATTTTACAATTCCAGCTGAGGAAGTGACAAGCTAACAGTACAGAGCAAATAGCAAACATGTATCTACAGTATTATATGGATCGTGGGATTAAAACACACTTTACCTTCATCTTTTTCTTCCTCACCACATCGATGAACCCTTCATTTCTTTTAAGCGTGTCCTTCACATGTTTTGGTTTCTGTCTGGTCCTGGTCATGCAGCTGTGTCCCCAGAAACACTTAATTTTTGTTTCTATATTATTATTATTATTGTTGTTATTGTTATTAAGCTTTTGAAACATTTTTTTTTTCCCTATTTCTTTTGTGTTTTATGTGCATTGGCAGCCTTTTTCTATATCCTGGTGTTTTCCCAAGTTGCAGTTCATTTGACCTCTCTGAGCCACCGTACAAATGACTGTAATTATTTATCTTTGTAATAAATTTACATAGGTTTTTTTTTTTTTAAGTTAAAATTAAGACATAGTTTACATTTATTTTTTTTCTTTTTGTAAAGCAGCTGTCAAAAATAAAAAAAATAATTGATTAATAAAGCAATCATTTTAATCTGAACATTATAATCTTTATGGACCTTCATAAAGGTGTTCCTAATTACCTGGCACACATTTAAAGGAGGACTCGTGTGAGACAGATTAGCACAGGTCAAAACTGGGGCAGAGATATGCTGGATCCAACCCTTCCCATAACACAGTTCGATAGCATCTCTCATCAGACCCTCATTTCCCGATAAGTGCCCCGTGTCTTTAAAGCTTCACGTCCAGTTCGAAGATCAGTATCTGCGGTTTCTAAACTCTCGTCTGAGATGACATCACTTTGAGAAGCCTTCAAAGCTCGCCGAGAGTCACGGAAGATTAGACAACTGTTACTGATTTTTTGCTGTTTAAAATCATGGAAGGTCCCCTTTAAGTAAGGCCAAAGACACACCACTGGAGACATTTCTTCAGTTCGATTCTTGCTTATCTCTTCACGTTCTTGTTTGTTTTATGCAAAAACAAAAGCACACAGAGTGTAACACTACCACCATAATGTAATAGTTTGTCTTTCTGCTGAGGACCCCTGTATTATCCTCCTCCTGGACCACAGTTTGGCCTGACAGAGCACTGCGTGACTGCAGCTTTTACACGAGGAGGCCCACCATCCAAGAATTTAGTTGACTCGAGCATTCGGCAAAACAACAGATTTCTTGCTGTCATGCACAGTGCAGCTGTAGTGCTCCTGATTTACCAGAGGACCTGAAATGTTTGGAGGAGCCTGTGGGAAGTAGAGTCCGGCCAGATGTCTGCGCCATGGCTCCATCCCAGCTCCCTTTCATACTAACTATCCTCTCCCTGCTTTCATCTGCTGCTCAAATATGGTGTTAGGGAGGCATGAACTCATTCGCCTGCACGTTTTATCCTTTTAAAGTGAATGGGACATATGCAGGATCGCAGAAAATATGACAAGAGACGTGCAGAAAATGACACTGGAGTTAGCTGGTTTCCGACAAACTCATCACAGGGGTTGGCAACGTCTTTGTCGGGGCTCAAAATTCCTGCTGACACCCCTGCAGAGAATATATTAACAGCTTTATTAAGGGAGGGACTCAGTACTAATAAAGAGCACTTTTAATTTCAGCCCACCTGCGTAGTTGTGGCAGTGATTAAGTATCCGCCTCAGATGCTTTGTTGCCTCCCCAAAATATAAACCTTTCTGACATAAATTCATAGCATGCAATCATTATGACTCATGGGTTAGTCAAGGCTGACTTTCTGGGATCATTAATTTCACCACATTGTAAGCCAAAAAACAGAAAACAGGAAAAAAAAAAAAAAAGCAGAAGGGGCTTCAGTATTTCCTCGCAAAGAAGATGGAGGAGGCTCCGATCCTCAGGAAGAAAATGAGCTGTAAAGGAGTTTACAGAGAAACAGAAACAGAAAACGGTTACCACATGGAGAAAGATAATAAAAATGTGAAATGCATGGCTTATTATGGGAATGTGAGTGTGAGCAAAATGCTCCCAGATGCCATATCAGAACCATAAAGTGGAATTAATGATGTACAGTATAACTTCACCATAAATGTTTTATGTGCCTCTCTTCTTTGCTTCCTTCTATTTTTTCTTTAATAAGCTGCTGCTTAAGCTGCTTAAGAACTAGAAAACTCATTACTATAATCAAACTAACAACACCTCCTTAGTATAAGCTCGCAAGTTGTTTCAGTACAGTTCAAATGCTAACATTGTTAGTGCTATTTGAAATCGTCAGATTCCATCTGCACCGAAGCTGCAGTCCTAATGACCTTTAATTGCTTCGCTTCTTTTTAATTTGTGGACTGGGAAAGGAGGAGCTGTAACCTTTCTATGTATCAGCTGGGAACACATTTAAACATCTTAAGCTGCAAGCATCTCTGCTGGTATGCAGCCTCTGCAACTGCACCTGAAATTTAAAAAGTAAATAAAAGGAATCGACCACAAAATATGTTGCTGTTTATTGTTTGAATCAGACTTATAGGAGGAACACTAAACCTGCTGCTCTTCACTGGTTTAGAGGGATCGGGGGGGTTTCCTCAGCCACGTGGCTGCAATTGGAGCTTGTCCAGTGCTTCAACAAGCATGTGCACAGCATATGTAAAACACCAATGACTAAAAAAAATAATTGCACTTTGAAGGTGGTTAACTTTCACAGAGCTGAACCTGAACCAGTGGCGATTCCAGAGTCTGGTGGGGCCCAGGGCACATACTAACAGGGGGCCCCTCCAACCTCTGACTTTATCGTCTTTGTGTTAGAAATGTTTAAATAAATAAATAATGTCATAATTTTTTTGACTGAACTGAAATGAAAAAAGAAACATGGATAACAACATAAGAAGGACTCTTTGGAGTAGAGTGCACTTACAATATAATACATTAAATGTGGAACAATACCGTGGCATTATCAGCCTTTGGAATAGGCACCTTATCTTTCTCTTTGCTGCTGGTGCCACAAAAATAAGTCAGTGATATAGTAAGGGATATAGTATAAGGTACTCATAACAACATGTTAATAACATTAAATTAAAACGTTTTACAGAATTCCTCAAATTCAACTTCTGAACAGTCTTCTTGGGTGTTTACCATCTGTCCATCCATCCATTTTCTGCCACTTATTCAAGTCTAGCTTGTGAGTGTGGCAGTCTAAGCAAAAAGGTCCTCCTTCTCCGGCTTTTCCAAGGGGACATCGAAGAGTTCCCAAGCCAGCTAAGAGATGTAATCTCTCCATGTCCTGGGTCCTGTGGCCTCCTCCTCATGGGACATGGCCAGGACAACTTGCCTAGAAGGTGTCCAAGTCAAATTAAATCTCAACTGTGTGGAAGGATAGTAGCTCTACGTTGAGCTCCTGCCTACAGGCAGCATTCAATCTACAGCTTTTCTGTTTTCTTTTGATAGAAGCGATGTAATCGTTCCAATACAGATGATTAAACTAATGTGCACTGTGCCTGCACTGTCCATTTAAGAGTTTTACATAATGAAAAAAATGCAGATTTTAGCACCATGAAACCACAAAGTCTGCATTATCAATACAGAAAATACAATAAGCACACCAGACTGCACATCCAGCACAATAATGTACACATCAGTACAACCTCACCGACCGACCACAGTATGTGAGGACTCAGGGCTGTGTGTCGGACAGGGTCGTCTGCAGTACGGGGGCCCCACAGGGAACGGTTCTGGCTCCGTTCCTCTTCACCATCTACACTGCAGACTTCTCCCACAACTCCACCCAGTGCTTCCTGCAGAAGTTCTCTGATGACTCTGCAATAGTCGGCCTCATCACTGATGGGGACAACAAGGAGTACAGAGGACTGACTCAAGACTTTGTGGACTGGTGCCAGCTGAACTACCTCCAGATCAATGCCAGTAAAACCAAGGAGCTGGTGGTAGACTTCCGCAGGCACAAGCATCCTCCACTGCAACCACTGAACATCCAAGGTATGGACATCGAGGCTGTGGACAGCTACAGGTACCTTGGTGTTCATCTGAACAACAAACTGGACTGGACTCATAACTCAGACGCCCTCTACAGGAAAGGGCAGAGCAGGCTGTACCTGCTGCAGAGACTCAGGTCGTTTGGAGTGGAGGGCCCTCTCCTGAAGACCTTCTATGACTCTGTGGTGGCCTCAGCCATCTTTTATGGTGTGGTCTGCTGGGGCGGCAGCATCTCTGCTGGGGACAGGAAGAGACTGAACAGGCTGATCTGAAGGGCCAGCTCTGTTCTAGGATGCCCTCTGGACCCAGTGGAGGTGGTGAGTGACAGGAGAATGGCGGCTATGCTGTCATCCCTGTTGGACAACATCTCCCACCCCATGCATGAGACTGTGACGGCACTGAGCAGCTCCTTCAGTGGGAGACTGCGGCACCCACGGTGTGGGACGGAGAGATTTCGCAGGTTTTTCCTCCCCACTGCTGTCAGACTCTACAATAAAGACTTTTGCAGCTGATCAAACACACACATCCACACATGTGCAATAAGACTGCTATACGTGCAATTCTTCTTCTGACGAAGTTGTGTTTTTGTATTTTCCTACTCAGTTGTATATAGTATTTGTATTTCTATTTTATTCTATTGTATATAGTATTTTATTTTATTTTATTGTATTTTATTGCACTCCAGTGTTTTCTAATTTCTGCTACATAACTTTGCACTTTTGCTGTAACAAAACAAATTTCCCACCTGTGGGACTAATAAAGGCCATCTTATCTTATCTTATCTTAACTTAGCGTAACTTCTAGTGCCCCGTCCAAATTTCTTTGAATCTAAATTTCATAATTTCCATCAGTTAATTATAAAAATGTGTTGTCTGCTGGGCCAGGGGCCCCCAGCAGTTGCCTACCTTGCCTGGTGGCCTCTGGTTTGGACTCACAGTAAGCTTCACTTTACAGGAACAAGCTCGACAGTTTGGCTTCAAGTGGCTAACGGGAAACATAACATAAACATCCTTAAACAATCAAGACTTGCTTTGAAACCCCAAGCAGAATATTATAATGTGCTGACTTTTCTTCTCTAAATTAAAGTTTGTAGTTTCAAATAACGAGGTCACCATATGTGCAAGTTAATCCCTTCAAAGGCTTCAGTGAGTTCTAAACACTCAGTTTCGGATGGTTGTTTTCTACTCCCAGATCTGTACGACGGTCATCTCAGCCACACATTTGCCTAACACATCAAACATCCCTAGTTTGAGACCGGGAGGCGGCAGAAGTCACTGGGACATTTGTATCACGAGGGACAAGTGTAACTGCACTTTGCGAGAGGCACCCAACTGTAAGACTTAGAGGGAGTGGGAGGGTCCTTTCACACCATTGCACTGGCTCACATTAACCTCAGGACACATTTTAAGATTCTGGTTGTGACTTTTACATCCATACACCCCAGCAAGTCCATGAGATCATGTGACCAGTGCCTGCTGATGCTCAGAACTAAAGACTCCCACACTCTGGAGCTCTCTCGCTCGGAACTTCAGATCTGTGGACTCAGTGACCTATGAGCTCAGAACTAATCTTTTTAAACTGTTTGCTCTTACGTTTTTGGCACTTTGGTTGTGAAGAATTTTGAGATATTTATCTTGAAAGATGCTATATAAATTAAATCTTACTCCATTTACTTTAAAACGACTTGTTTCAGACAGTATACATTTATCAGGTCACAGTTTGAGAAAAATAAGCACTACTTACGAACTGTGATTAACACATCGCTACACTATTTAACTGCCTGGAAAACACTGGTCTGGTAATGCTAATAAACAGAATAGGTCCCCTTCAAATTTAGGTTAGCAAATGTTTTAAAGTAAGTTTTTAGTAAAGCACATTCAATACACTTCACATTTGCAGTGCTGCTCCCTTCCTTATTTCATAGTTTTTGAATATTTGTCACGTGTTTCAGATCATCAAAGACATTTAAAGGTTAGATAACCTGAGTAAATACTAAGTGCAGTTTGTTCATTCATGTTCAAGTTCATTTGTTGAGGGGATACAGTTATCCAGACCTACCTGTGAAAAAGCAACTGTCCCCTAAAGTCAATAACTAACTGTGCCACTCTTGGCAGCAAGAATGCCAGTCAAGTGTTTGTGATAACTGGTAATGAGTCTTTTGCATCACTGTTGTGGAACTTTGTCCCACTCTTCTTTGGAGAATTGATTTAATTCAGCCACATGCCAACGCATCTCAATCAGACTTAAGTCTGGACTGATTAGGCCACTCCAAAGCCTTAATTTCTTTTTTTTTTTTTGAGGCATGCAGAGGTGGATTTGCTGCTGTGTTTTGGTTGATTGTCCTGCTTCATAACCCAAGTGTTCCTCAGCTCCTCAGGGCATGAACTGATGGTCCGACATCATCCTTCAGGATTTTCTGGCAGAGAGCAGAATTCATGGTTCCATCAATTACAGCAGGTCATCCTGAAGCAGCAAAGCAACCCCAGACCATCACACTACCACCACCACGTTTGACTGTTGGTGTGATGATCTTTTTATGAAATGCTGTTAGTTCATGTCAGATGTGATACGAGCCTTTGTGATCTTTTTGGTCAGCAGTGGTTTTCTCCTTGAACTCTGAACTTAACTGAGACAAATGAGTCCTGCAATTCTTTAGATGTTGTTCTGGGTTCCTTCGTGACCTCCTAACGATGAGTCATTGATGCGCTCTTGGAGTAATTTCGGTAGGATGCATGATAATGGCTCTTTACATGGTTCAGTGGAGTCCCAAAGCCTTAGAAATGACTTTGCAACCCTTTCCAGACTCATAGCTGTCTTTGCCGTTTCTTTAGATTGTGGCAGGATATGTTGCTTTTTGAGATCTTTTAGCCTGCTTCACTTATCAGACCAGTTCTATAATAGGTGATTTCTTCATTCAGCAAGTTTGGCAGTAATCACACCTTGGTGTGGCTACGAAAAAATGAACTTCACTTCACTTCCAAACACATCACTTTCTTTAGTCAATTATATGCATCATTGGCATCACATTGATATAAAAATAAAACACAGTCTTCTGCATAAACCCGTTATGAAAAAAAAGCACAGAAAGAAATAAATTACATTAGTAGACCTAAATTAACTGCTGACCTTTGCTGTAACTGATATGTACAGTTTCCCATTACAGTGGTTACATATGAACACAGCTGTAGACGTTCTGTCTTACAGCTTTAACCGACGTACAAACTAAATAAACAAGGATTCAGTTGAGATAATGTTTATCCATCACATTTACTGAATAATGACAGTGCCTGATGTCAAAACAGATCTTTCTCCCCGCCCTTGATAAATGCTCTGAAAATAAACCAATCAACCAAACCCGAATTACAAATTAAAATAAACATCTTTTTCAAAATGTTTAAACACGAGAAGTGCTACTGTTCACCGAATGTCTGAAACATCACAAGACCTTAATTGGGTGAAAACTGCGTGCAAATTCTTTGACGACAATGTCTTGAACCTTGGCCTTTCAGAGGCTCCCCCAGCCTCGTGTTGACCGCGTGATGCAAAGCACCCTAAGACGATGAGGGAAAAAAAAAAAAAAAAAAAAAAACGGACAAAGGGGGTTGACATATTCTAGGCTCAGCTCCTTGCATTACTTCCCTACAAATCCTAAGACAGAACATTTGTTTCCCTCCCTTGACTTAATGCTTGTAACTCCAAACCTTCCCCCCCAAATCTGCTCCATATTAGCTTGATGCTACAGACGATCAAAGAACAGCATGTGATGCATTAAGGTGCATTTCATTAGGACAACACAGCATCAACAAAAGAAACAAGGCACACTCCATTCCAGCTGTAGAAAAGTTCAGTGGGATGGTATCTGGAGGAAAAATTATGCAACCAGTGCTTTTACAGGCTTGTGTGCCACATGAATGAGTGCAATCATTTCCAAGTTCTTGGCTTAAAGCAACAAGCATAATGGGACCAGACTGAGTGCAGACTGCGTAGAGAGAAAACAAAGACACACTCGCTCATGCTCACCAAACTTTACCCGGCACCATACAACTTTACAAAACACACACACAGAGTCTATAACTTTTCTTTCTTTGCACCCCCCCCACCCCCCACCCCAATTACGCCGCTTTGTCTTGCAGACTTGTGTGCAGTTTTACTCCGAACATGGCCTCCCACTGTGTTCTGACCCAGGCCAGTAGACCCTGGAGGAGCTCGCCACTCTCTGAGCGCACACACCACGTCCTCTCCTGTTTCACAGTCTGCAGGAAACACACACAGGAAAGTATGAAAATTAAAGCAGTTAATCACATGCGAGTTAAACTTGGCAGGGCCACAATCTATAACAGGCTGCTGCACAAACAGAAGGAGAACGGCAGCAGCACTTTGTTATCAGATCTGATGTTGTCAAAGTAACAAACATTAGAAAAGAGCACAGCATTTTAGCCACTTACTGAACAGCAGTATGGTTAATTCACCGGTACGTACGCTGTTGGTAACAATAAACGTCTAACACAATGAGATTGTGTTCATCTTCAGTGAAAACCTTGTGTGTGATATGGTCGTCACAAAATACTGGGATGGATGATATCTGTGACATTTAATAAGTCCTCCACATAGTTAAGACTTAAATGTAAAATGGTTCTTTTTTATGCTTTTCTACCATTAATATTTACTGAACTCCACACCCCTACACTTACACTGAGTGTAATTTGTTTAAAAATAATAATTTAAAAAAAAAATTGGGGCAAAGACTAATGAACAATTAAACACTGACTGATGTATTTTACAGGTATTTTGACCACTATAGTAAAAATTAAATAAAGATTTTAATTTTCACATGTAGTAATTAAAATTTGGTGGCCTTTTATGTAACACAGATACAACTCTGATTAAAGTCAGAAGCTGCATAAAAAAAGTTGTTTTATTGGTGGGTTGCAAAGTGGCTTGCAGTGGTAACAGGCTACATAATAGATCCTGATATTTCGGGATTTAAAAATCTGATATATTGCCCAATGGGTTTTTTCTTAAAAAACAAACAAACAAACAAACAAAAACCACATAAAGCTTATGTTTGTGTACTGACACCCCCCATGCAGACTTGTGTGCAGATCTACTCTGAACATGGCCTTGAACAACCTTTCTCCCATGTCTTTTTTAATTTTTAAAATCCAATAACGTTGAAGTCCAGGCTCTGGGGAGGCCAATCCATGACCGATTGTCATTATTTAGGGTCACTGTCATGCTGACAAACGAATGGGCTGCTAATCAGATGTTTTCCAGATGGTATTACATGGTGGATCAAACTCTTATGGTACTTTTCTTTGTTCATAATTCATAAATTTTAACAAAATCTCCAACACCACTGACTGAAATGCAGCTCAAACCATGACAGAGCCTCCAACATGTTTTACAGATGCCCGCAGACACTCACTGTTGTACTTCTCTCCAGACCATTTCGGGAAATACTGATGATGAATGGAACAAAAAGTGTAAAATTTGCATCCATCACTTCATCAGACCCGTTGCCACTGATGTTCGGTCTAGTTCTTGTGTACTTTGGCGTACATCGGACTTCTCTCCCAGTTTCCCTTCCTTACAAACTGCTACTTCATAGACATCTTTAGCAAATTAAAAGACAGTTTACAGCTCATTGGAAGCAAAATATAAGGAAACAAAGGTTGGCCCAGGATTTCTGCACAGTACTTTATGTCAAACCCCAATTTTAATGTAAACTGAGTGATAACATCTACCTGTTTAAGTATATCTTTACTTTATCTCCATCTCCAATGAAAATGAATTTCCATTGCTTCTACATACTGCTGTAAGAGTTTCCAACTTCGCCTCATAATCACTGACACAACCGCAGATTGCAGGTCTCATTTGTGCAGCATGAAAATATTTCTTAAGGTCTGGCAATGCCATATCTCATTTATATTCTCCGTGCTGTTTTCAGATTTGATTCTCAGCCTTTCACCAGCCCGTATGAACTTTGAGAAAACTTTATCCCCGGTTCTAAATCACACAACGTTTTCTGACTTTATATTTCACTGTTGCAACACAACAAAATTTCTCCACAGTCAGACAGGCCTGCCAAAGTACCCGAAACAGACAGACGCACACACCCACACATGCGATCACAAGATTAAATCAATACTAACTTTGCAATTGTAGTTGCTAATAAAGACGAAGGAATGACACAAACATCCCAAACCGCCACGGCTAATTTAAAACCTCGAAATACTTCATATGCAAATACTCGACTGTTTTTCTAAGTCATTTTTGTTACCTATTTGTTGCTTTATCAGCCTGTTATTATTATACAGTTCAGGATGGACTTATCTGCCAAAACACCAACGAGCCATTAGTTTGTTTCCCTAAATCTGTATGCGAGTTTCATACGAGGAAAAACTAAATGTATGCCAGAACATGTTCCTGTGAACTACAATGTCTGCCAAGATACATAACTAATAGAGCGGTATTACATTCATTACTGCTTTCTACCAAAGAGAATGTTTGCATTTTCTCATGCCTAATTATTCCTCATCTCCCCGGTGTTTTTAATCAGCTGCATGCAAAAGAAACAAAAAAAGGATGCTTGTCTGGAATCAAACCAAAGATGTATTTATTCTTCATTTCTGTGTAGTTTTGAGTGGCAGCTGTCTTCATGAAAAGAAGCAGAAGCACATAAAGTTACTGTAAGGCTTTCTCGTGACATTTCTGGGCTTTGTTTAAACTTCTGAGATCACACGCACCTCATCGTAAAGCTTTATATCCATCCTGCACTGGTCCACGGGCCACAGGAGAACTGAGCTCACACAGCTGATTGGCAGAGTTTCTAACACAGTGACGCTCCCGCTGCACGGCTCTTTGTTTTCATTCGCCGACGGGCTGTTTTTCCTCCACTGGTGATCCTCTCTGAGCAGATAGAGGGTTTCTCTAGTCGCCAGAACCGTCAACGGCATCCAGATATCCTCTGAAAGAAAGCCAAAAAAGTTTCATGTTATTTAAATAACTCCAAAAGTGCCATTATAACATATTCACACAGAGCTAAATCATATCTTAAGTCATCTCAGGTCATTCTATAAAGAACGGCAGCATTTTCTCCCTCGAGCAAGAGCAACACATTTAAACTTTACTGTTTTGAGCTTTGAGATTTTAACCTCTGATCTTGTCATATAAGCTGCCTTTAGAGGTCACTGATGTTAAAAGCTTTACAAAGTACTTTTGATCTACAAAGAAAAGTTATGGTGTTACATTTCATGCCAGAAAGCTGCATCTTCTGTGGGACACGTGGAGGAAGAAAAAAAACACAGAGAGAGAAGTCAGATCCAGACATGTTAAAATTATAGTACTTGAAATTCCAGAGACCTACACAGCTCTGTGCAGCCTGCAGCTACCCCTGCTTTAAATGTGCCTGCTTTAGCAGAGCCAGTTAGGCGTCCTGCAGCGCCAGTATCTACCAAACTCACGCCAAAGCAGTCACCTGCCATCGCTGAGTAAAAACAAAAGATGTCTGCCTCATTTAATTGCACAAGTTTGATTGTCGATAGGCATCTCACGTCAGCTACTCCCCACAAATTGCATCCAGTTTTTTTGTTTTTAGGTCCTCTTCCTGCCATAATCTACTTTTATCTTCAAGGAAATAAAACCTTGTTGCCATTTCATTTGTAATTCTCCCCTTTAGCACATTATCCTGGCATTTATTCCTGCAGTAATTCTGGGGGTGCAGAAGTAGCGTCAGGGATTTAATTGGGCCAAGATTCCTTACTTCTGGCTAAAACCAACAGTTAGGATTTAGCTTTTTCTCCAGCTTGTAAACTAAATTACCTCAATACAAAAACCTCATGACAAACAACACTAACATAAAGAGATACACTCACCAGCCACTTTATTAGATAAACCTGTTCAACTCCTCATTAACACAAGCATCTAATCAGCCAATCACATGGCAGCAACTGAGTGCATTTAACCATGAAGACACGGTCAAGACGACCGCTGCAGTTCAAAATGAGCAGAAGTGTCAGATCACCTTTTTCAGCAGAATGGTGAAAAAGGTGATTTAAGTGACTTTGAACGTGGCATGGTTCTGCCAGACGGGCTGATTTGAGTATTTCAGAAACTTCTGCTCTGCTGGGATTTTCCCATACAACCGTGCCTAAGGTTTACAGAGAATGGTCTGAAAAAGAGAAAATGTCTAGTGAGGAGCAGTTCGGTGGGTGAAAGTGCCTTGTTAATGCCAGAGGAGAATAGCCAAACTGTTTCAAGCTGCTAGGAAGGCAATAGTAACTCGAATAACTACTACTTGTTACAACCAATATATGCAGCTACAGCAGCAGAAGACCATAATGGGTGTGGTCTCCTGCCATCAGCTAAGAACAGGAAATTGAGGCTACAATTCGCAGACTCACCAAAATTGGTCAATTCAAGACTGGAAAAATGTTGCCTGGTTTGATGAGTCTCGATTTCTACAGCGATACTGAAATGGTAGGGTCAGAATTTGGAGTAAGCACGCATGGATTCATCCTGCCTCGTATTGACTATTCAGGCTCGTGGTGATGTGATGGTTTGGAGGATATTTTCTTGGCACACTTTGACCACCTAGTACCAACTGAAGATTGTTAAAACACCTTACCCTACCTGAGTATTAAACACAGTGTACCATCTTCTGATGGCTGCTTCCAGCAGGATAACACACCATGTCAAAAAGCACAAATGATCTCAAACTGGTTTCTTTAACATGACAATGAATTCGCTCAACTCAAATGGTCACAGTCACCAGATCTCAATACGATCGAGCACCTTTTGGATGTGTTGGCAGCAACTGTGTAAAGCTATCATGTCAATATGGGCCAAAATCTCTGAGGAATTTTCCAGCTTGTTCAATCTATGCCATGATGAGTTAAAGCAGCCCTGAAGGTAAAGGAGGGCCTAACTAGGTACTAGCAAGGTGCACATAATAATGTCATCAGTGAGGACATAAGTACACCCTGTGTCTTGAAATCTTATCTGTCTGGAAGCAACTGGATGTACTGAAAATAAAGAGATGAAAGTGATTTATCTAGTGATAACTGATAGACAACCAGAACGGAAGCAAACTCTGTGAGATAAAAAGAAACAAACAGAAAAAAAGAGTAATAAAAACTCAAGTCAGCAAAAAAACCAACTTATGAACAAGTGGATGTGTCACCTTGTAGGACAAAAGCCAGAACATAGAAGAACTGCAGCTGTCCGTCCTCCACATCTGCCTGGATGTCTTCGCACACTAAAGGCCTGACAGATCAGACAAAATCCAGTGTTAACATGACATACAAACACAAAACAAAAATCTCCTTCAGTTAAAGATACAAGGGCATAAACACCGATTTGTATAAGATAACAGGGCGGTTTGGAGCCTCGTGGCTGACAGGTGTGAGATTGAAGGGCTTCAACATCCCAGCGTGAAGTTCACAGTGACTCTGAAGCAAAGGGGATAATTAACATAATGACAGCTGACAGGAGTTGTGTTGTGCAAACACTGGAAGTGAGACTGTGGTTCGCTGCCTCAGAACACATGAAGGTTTGTTTATATTTTTTGATTTTGAGTTGTGAAGCCTGGAGGAAAAATTACAAATTGGGAGATTTAAGGCCTTATAGTGTTGGCGCCTGAATGAATTTGCTAATCTACTTAACAGGCACTTAACAGGCTTGGTTTCTGTCACTGTCAATGTATTTTTTTAAGCTAAAGAAAAAAAAAAGTATTTATTTATGTTCTCTAACTTGGAAAAAAAAAATCTTTTCCAGGTTGTCTAAACTGCCTCATACACTTACACAGTTGGTGTGTATAATTGAAAAGTTGGATTATTCACAGCACTTTCTTTTTTTTTTGCAGGTTTATGGGAGTTTTTTTTTTTTTTTTGCATGTTTCTTCCCTGAAATCATACTTTCATGAACTAAACCACATTCCTTTTCAGTGAGCACCCAGGAAAAGCTTCTATCTTCTGAGTGAGAAAGGAAAACATACAAATAAAGGTGCAGAAACACTACTGGCACTGTTAACAAACTACACGGGGGACATGCATGCTTTAGGATTTGCAGAGCAAAACACATGTTACAAATTAAGATGTGGTTTACCAGCTAATTTAGTGGAGCCATTTTACAAAATGGAGTCTAAAAAAAGCTGATTGTAATCAACTAAAGATGTGTCAGAAATGTGCAGCGTTAGAACTTCTACTGCCGTAACTCCCTTTAACCTACACGGCCCAACCACATACAAATGTGCACAACACTATTCAGACCACATCTTTCAGCATCTACGCAAATAAAATCAAAGACGCCTGCTGTTTTCTCACTGCATCCAGCGGGTCCTCCCTCAGCAAAAGTAGGCGTGCAGATGCAGTGTGGGTGCGTACCAGAGATGGTGCTCAGGGGTGAGCCTTGTAGTGGAGATCGACTTCAGCTTGCTCTCTGATTTGTGAGCCATCTCACGCACAATTCCTGAAGAAACAGCAAGAAAACAATTAGTAGTGGTCAAGGAATTGCCCGTGAATAATCCCTCTCACCCAGGTTTTACTAGAGTTGGCTTGCATGATTCACTGTTAATTATTTTATGCTGCATCTTGGTGAGCTCCCTCAGTTCATCCTACCTAAAACAAGCCATTTTAGCACTTCTCCCTTTAACTCTTTAGCCCCCGAAAGCCTCCTAAGAGTAACCCTTGAAGCTCTTTTGTGAACAGTTGCTTCTGTCGTATTTCAGGCCTGCTCATAGAACAGAATTACTGGGTGTGCCTGAGAAGCTAGTGAGGGTGGTCTCTGCCTATGCAGCCATCCTTGGATAAGTCCAGATACTATTCCAACTGTCATCAAACCACAAGTTTATTGATATATACTGAGGTGTTAAAACTTGTCATTAAGGGTACAGGGGAGGTAGCCAAATATCATCTTTATGTGGGAAAGTTAAAACCTTTCAATAGTTCTGCATTTGTGCAGGTATTTGAAAATGCAGAGCTTACACAGAGGGGTATGCAACCTACGCAAATGTGGTTATATGCGGTGCTCCAAAAAACCCCAAAGCATGTAGCTTAGTATCAATGATGCTGTGCATGGGTATATGCTTATTGGTTGGAAGGCAACAGGACGAAAAAAAACAGGAAAGGGAGTTCACCACGAATGGGAGAAGCATGAAAAAACACCAAAGATTACAAAAAAATTGCATGAGAAGCATCAAGAGTGGCCGCAGTCATTTAATTGTTTTTAGCATTCAGTTTCACTTCAATTCAATTTTATTTAAATAGAAACAAACCACAACAACAGTCACCTCAAGGTGCTTTATCTTGGAAAGTAAAGACCCTACAAAAACAGAGAGAAAACCCCAACAATCAGATGAACCTTGTGTGGAAGCACTTTGCGACAGTGTGAAGGAAAAACTCCTTTTTAACAGGAAGAAACCTACGACAGAACCAGGGTCAGGGAGGGGCGGCCATTTGTGTGCTCCCTCTGTGACTGACCAACAAAAGTACAAACTGAGGTTTTTTCAGCATTCTGAATATCTGTTGAGATTTGGGTTTATATTTGTGGAAATTTTTAAGATGTCAATTTTCATTGTGGGATATGACACATTAGGGTCATTTTAGGTGACATTTGCAAAAAAAATTCCAGAAGTGGAAGAGCTCTAGTATTCCAAAAGAAACCACAGAATTTCTGAGATTAAAGTTCCACATATAAAGCGTGTCACTTAGTGTCCACCGACGTATCGCCGAGTTCATCATTAATGCACAATCCAGGCCCCAGTTGCCTAGATAATCCTCTAATGTATTGATAAGTCAATATTGGCAGTATCCTGAGTTCTCACTGGTAGTTGCTTCATTTGGTTATCTTAAATTTCAGGAGGTGTATTTGTTGTTTGTCTGACATGTTCCATTTAGCACATTAAGAAATATCCAACCACCAAAAATTCAAAAATGGTTCCAATACTCAGAAAATGTAATGAAGGTTGAATGAAGATTAAGAGTCTGAAACCTCAACCTTCCCAACCAAAGATCTATTAGTTCACCACTGAAAATTACTTAAAATTGCTTAGATTCCTTCTGAAAATGACATGTGACCAGTTCAGCAGTTTACAGCTGGCAGCTTGTTGAATCAGCTGAGAGAGTAACACACCTCTGTTCTCACTTTCCTGAGGCATTTTAGATGAAGTTGACAGATTTGGGGGTTTAGGAACATTTAACAGGAGAAAGCAATCAGGTAACAAGATACAAATATTACTTCTAAACTTGTAAACGTGTACTATCCTAGAAATGTCACACCCAAACTTCCATGGAAAGAAGTCTAAAGACAAAAGTGGAACCCAAGCCGAAACTTCTTCTGGTAACTGTCATAAGGTGCAGGTGTTAAATATCAGCACCATTGAATCAGTGGTTGAGAAAATGCTGGGAACACAATCCGCTGGGTCACGCCAACAGTTGTGAATTGTGGCGTATCATTGAGTGTGACTACAACAAAGGGAAGAAATGATAACTGGGGTCAAATTTGAATAGATGAGATTTCAAAGATTTAAAGAGACACTGAGGGGGAGACGAAAAGAAAGAGGACAAGGCTCAGTTACAGCTGAAGGAACATAAAATGAGGGCAAAACATGCTTTCCTTTATTAAAAATGTGAGAATCAGAAAAAAAGTCATCTAATTTTCACCTATGTTACAAAATGACACCGTATCCCCAAAAGTTCATCTACAGTTTGGTTCCTTAAGTGTGAGTAAATTTTAAAGGATTTCATTTTACTTACAAAATTGTTTATTTATTTACATTTACTATATGTCTATCTTAGTATAATGTAATGTGTAAAGAAATGTATACATATGAACGGCACATATTCATTCACCACTTTACTAAAATACCCTTGTTCAACTCATTAACACAAAAAAATCGGATTTAAACAATTGCATGGCAGCAACTCAGTGTATTTAAGTATGTAGGCATGGTCAGGACGACCTGCTGAAGTTCAAACTGAGCAGCAGAATGGTGAAGAAAGGTGATTTAAATAACTCTGAACGTGGCATGGTTGCTTGTGCCAGACGGCCTGGTCTGAGTATTTCAGAAACTGCTGATCTACTGGGATTTTTCCCACACAGCCATCTTTACAGAGAATGGGCTAAAAAATAGAACATATCTTATGAGCAGCAGCTCTCTGGGTGAAAATGCCTTGATGTCAGAGGTTAGAAGAGAAACTGGACAGAAAATGTTGGATGAGTCTCGATTTCTGCTCCAACATTTGGATGGTAGGGTCAGAACTTGGTGAGAATGCCACCATCTTGTCTTTTATCAACAGTCTGGGCTGATAATGCAATGATGTGGGGGATATTTTTTTGGCACACTTTAGGCCCTTTAGTACAAACTGGTTTTCTGAACATGACAATGAGTTCACTTTACTCAGATGGCCTCCACAGTCACCAGATCTCAATCCAAAGAGCACCTGTGGGATGTGGTGGAATGGGAGATTCTCATCATGGCTGTGCAGCTGACAAATCTGCAGCAACTGTGTTATGGTGTCATGTAAATACGGACTAAAATCTCTAAGAAATGTAACCTGCACCTTGTTGAATCTGTGCCATTTAGAATTAAAACAGTTCTGAAGGCAAAAGGAGGTCGAACCCAGTAGCAAGCAGTGTGTTGGTAAAGCAAGGGTAAAGCGGCCGTTGTACATACTGTATGTGTATGCATTTAACATCTATAGATGACTAATCTTGCTTTACTTTACTTTTAACTACTATTTAGAAAGTGTCAAGCTTCTCTCTAAGAAGCTTGGAATTAAAAGCGTCTGGACTTCTTTAGGTTTCTTGAAGACATTTCACCTCTCATCCAAGAAGCTTCTTTACTTCTAAGACTGATTGGTGGAGAGTCCCAGAGTCCAAGCCCTATGGGAGTGTCCCCAAGAGGGTCATGGACCCCCTATCGATCCACTACCTAATCACACGAGCCAAGGTGTGAAAACGGGTGTGGGTCACAATCAGCCAAGGTTTCGGGTGAAACCTAGCCCCACCCTGTCATGGGATTTACTGAGGTTTACTGAGAACCTTCACAGACATAAAGCTTTTCACTTTTTCTTTTATGGAAACTGCCCAGATTTCAACAAAAACATTGCTGACATTTAATAAAATGATTCTAAAAATATACACCGGCTTTTAAAAGGTTTGTATCAATCTATAATGTTTGATGTAATGAAATGTCATTCATACTGACATTTCAGTAAGCATGAAGAAAGATTTAGGGTTCAGAAACCAGTCGTGACATTGGCCACACACACAGTTTTACATTCCTGATAAATTTCAAAGTTAAACAATCGTTTTGAACTAATCAGTGCTTATAAACAAATAATTCACCTCTCAGGATTAAGTGCCACAAAATTAGATCGGCATTTTATTTTTTGTTCTCATATATTTGTAACCACTACCTTTTTTTATCCAAAAGGTAGTGGTTACCACTTTGCACGAGAACCCATTTTCATTTCTTAAAAAAATAAAATAAAGAAATAAGAAAAGAAAAATCATATTTTGTCATTAAATCTAATTGTCGAATTGTTTAAAATCTTGTGGTTTATCAAACTCTGTTGCCTTTGGATAAAAAAGGTAAGGTTCTTGCCCCGCTCTGTATCACGTGTCTGATGTTTTTCAAGACTGTGCATAGTTTTAATCATATTCATTTATTTTAATCATTTCCTTAAAAAAAAATTTCAAAATATTTTGGACAAAACTGACAGATGGCTCAGTCGCTTTCACGAAAATCTGCACTGGCCCCGGGTCAAAGTTTCCCCACACTCCTGGCAGTGTTTAGCATGTCTGAGGGGAAGCAGTGAGTGTTAAGACTAACAACGAGATTAAATAACGTGTTAACGTGGACAGTTTAGCGAGGTGCCATCCAAGACCGCAATCAGGAGTAAGTAAAGGTGACAAGCAGAGCGTGTTAAGAACCAAATCTGAAACAAACAGACTTTCACTAGAGCTCTGCTCTGTGTCAATATTGCTAAGTGGCTGCTTCCAACAACAACACCCCTGATCATTTTCACATGATATCAAATACCAAACCACCGTCTGATAGGTTAGACACTCGGGACAGGAAATGGGTAAAGATTTGATTTTCTAATTCCAGTTTCCAAAGCAACACATCTCTCTGTTGATGCCGACAACTCGCACCAAATCTTCTACAACACGGTTTGATTGCAACAGTGAACATTAATAGAGTCCTTCAAGCGTGAGAAAAGACTGGGCCGTAGATTCCAGAGGTCTTGTGCTATCTCTCCTGTTTCAATAAAGCTGTGTCAGACTAGGTTGGAGAAAGAAGCTCTAAGCTCCAGAAAACTGTCCCTGTTATAACCACATCCTTCCTCTGTCTTCCAGGCAGCGAGTCCATCGTCATTCCAGTTGTGGTTTCGAAAAAACTTTGTCCACATGAAAGGAGCCAGCTTGGACAACAGTCAGACTTTGTTATGGTTAAGCTTTTCCGTATTTCTCCTGACAAAATATTGCAACAGCTGTTTTCGGGGTTAATTTGGCAGTGGCATCAGAGAGTTTGTCATATTAGCCACTTTGTTTTCAGGACAGAAATAAGTACAACCTTCGTATAATTCACATGTAGGTGTCTAAAGCAATGAGAAACATCGGGATTCATTTGTCTTTTGAGAATGCACCTGGAAGGATACAAAACGATCTTATTTGTGGGTTGTTGTTTTTTTTTTCTCTACTCCGTCTGCTTTGTTTTGGAGACATTCTGGTCTTGCTGAAAGCAATCTGGAATTATTTTCACCCACAAAGAATACAACGCAGTAAATGAGCGGTTTATGGACTTAAAAAGAAAATGCTGTTAGTAGAGAGACAAAACTTCAAGGAAGAGGGAGAAGAAAGAAGCAAGTGGGATGCCTAAAATGTTCCCTGATCCTGGTCAGTGAGAGGATCAAATAAGTTCATAAATACTCTCATATATGTGAGTGAGGCTCGAATTTAGCTTTGGAAACGTTTGTCAGACAAACATACTTAGATAATGAACTGCCTTTTTGTTTCAGTACATTACACTGAAATGTTTCTTTTGTTTTTTTGTTGTTGTATTTTTTACTGAAAGATGAAACCAGAGTGAAAATTGAAGATAAATTATTTTAATATAATGACCAACCACTAAACAATGCAACTCTTACAAAAGCGCGTTGGTAAATGAAACCAAGTTGTGGTAGCGACTCTCACCAGAAATTCAGGATTATTTTGGCTAAAATATATACCCACTACTGTGGCAGGAAGCCTTCAGAGAATTACTTGCAAAAGGGAAAATCTGCCCACTTTGGTGGTTGTTTCAGACCCTTTCTATAAGTGATGCGTGCAAAATGTCAATTTTTTAAAAGGTTTTTGCCTTTTTAAACATTCCTTTGAAAAGGAAAAATAGAGTCTGCATTTATAAAAACAGATTACCCCTTCCTCTTAAAACAATATGTAAAAAGACTTGATATGATCTGAAATAATTACACTTGTAGCCTCAAAATTATGTTGCAATGTTTGAAGGATACAGTCCAATATAAGTAAATAAGTCAGCAAAACTCACTTCTCTCTGATGATAGCGATACTGAGGGGAGATCTTGAGGATATCATGGACTTTTCTGTCAGTAAATGACAGTGTTTTTGCCCCTATGAGCTGCTGTTAGCCTATGTTAGCTGCTGTTAGTGAAACTTTTTTTTTTTTTTTTTAAATTGGATCTAATATTATTAGACTTGGACACTTAGTGAATAAACTCAATACTCGACAGACACTCGAGCCTAACATTAGGCAGGCTAACAATAAGTATATTTATGCACGTTTTCAAGCGTTAGAGCCCTGAATTCAGTTCAAGAAATGAGGCTTGAGGTGAGAAGGAAATGCGTGCCACATATTTGACCGCTCTCTAGCCACAGACATGCGGCAGATTACGTGAACGGCGATGTCCATCTTGGCCACTATATTCAAGATGGTGGGACAGCTTTGCGGCTTCAACAAAGTAGCGCCTATAACCGTGTCAACCAGCTGGCAGCCAGTTGAGTTGTGCTCATTGACAAAGACTCATTCAGATTGGCAATCTGTCTGTATTTATAAACTACACAGCAATTATTTGAACTTGAACAATCTCTTTGAGAGTGATTGCAGTCAACAAAAGTGGTCGTCAGTGTTGAATATCCTCCAGCTCTGTGTAACCATTTAGTCACCACAAGTGGTAATCGGTCACAGAACGTGAAAAAATTTGTAGATGTAAGGAGAATGCTGTCCTATTTTAATTGTGACTGAGCCATTAGCTTGGTCTGAATTAAGAGGTAGCTTTGTCATGCTAACTGTATCCCGTGCCAGGTTGTTTTTCAGTTAAAACTTCTACGTGAACAGAAAGCAAAACAAGTAAATAAACTCAGCAAGATCCTTAAAAAGTCCATATAAAAAACACAACACATGCTTTTTTTTTTCCACATCCATCAGGCTTGATCTGTACAAACATCAGGGACTATCCCTCTCTGTGCTGTTTTAATTGCAAGTTTTGTTCGCATGGGTTCAATATCAAAACGTTACACGTGCTAAAACTAAGCGTTGATCCTTTTCCACACATGCCAAAATGTTTTCCTGTTTTCTCCAAATGTTTAGGGGCTGGTAATTGTCAAATTGATTTTCCATATTCCTCCAGACATTCCGAAGCCCAGGAAGGAGTCCCTGTATAATAAAAGGTTTTCCTCTCAGCCTATGGTCCTATTAGTCAGACAAGTTGGTGTGGTGATGTGCTCAGTCTGTGGAAACCCAAAACTGAGGGGGACGGGTAGAAATTTGCGTCACAAAGCACACATATGGTATAGTATTACTTTGTGGAGGTGAGTGGGTCTGTGACAGGGAACATGTTGTTCCAAATATCTGCCTCAGGGACATAACACAGCTCTCCAACTTTTAAAATTAGGTTAACTGTGTTGCATCTTCCCTCACTGTGCCCTGAGGTTAGTCCTGAACCCAGTGTAACCAGTAAACACAGCGAGAACGGGCCAGTCACATTGTCTTTCTGACTATATTAACAAAATAAAAACTTCCATCCAGTTTCCTTTTATTCTGTGAGGTTTCTTTTTTACCTGTTAAACGGCCAAAGAAGCGTTTGCACCGCACGCTGTCCCTCACGAGTAGCGTGTAGGCCACGCCCACGTCTTCAAACTCCATGTGGATGCTCTGAGAGCCCAGCCCCACCTCCAGGTAGCTCAGCTCCATGATTGGGTAGCTGTCCCTTTTCTGCAGCCAATTGGTGAGCTGGCCTCTGCTGGGAGGAAACAACATGAGGCATCAGGAGGTAAAGAAAATGTCCTGCCTCGCTGACCTCGATTAAACAGTTTACGTGATGTCTGACACTTGTAATACATTTGTGAAAGTCAGAGTTTTGTTAGTGCAAATCACATCAGTAACTTATGTAATGCCTCATTTTTCAGGGATTAGGACACCGAGTCAAATCCATATTAAGAGTCTGGTTTCTGAGACAGTGCCAAGAAAAAGAGAATTCAGCACCTGCAACGTGCAGTACACAGCAACTTTTGACGTCACCTTGGAAGAGCATCAGAGGAAAAGCTGATGTATGAGGGAAGTCGACCTATTATGGCCCACAAATTTCTCACAGAGGGGAGAAAAACAGAAAAGAGCCCAGGGACTGCAGACACTTTGAGGTCAATGTGTTTTCAAGATGTGACCTAGAAACAGGTTATTCTGCTGGGCAGGTTGTGCAATATTAGCCAGATCCTAATCAGAGGGTGTTGAGTTTTTCACCACCATCACAAGACATAATTGTTATCTGCCGTGTGGTTGCATGGAAAAGTCAGCTTTGAGGACGCTGCTTAAACTTGTCCTTAAGTGGCTTTGATTTAATCATCTTTTTATCTGTTTCGGTTTTATGGTCGGCATACACCTGCTCTTGGGGAAAGTCTTCACACTTGATTCAATGTAAATCAATCATCGAGGCACTGGAGATACCACAAAGCCAGAAAAGGCGCCGAGATAGTTTTTGTCATTAAGGTCTACATAAAGTACTAAAATAAAAATGCAAAACTCATAGCATTGCCATCACAGTTCAAACAAGATACAATAAATGTAAGAAAGCAAACAAATATGCATCGTACAGTCTTGAAAATGTAGTTCTCCCGTCCTGATTTCTTTTTTTTCCTGCTTACCAAACAAATTATAATATTAGACAACAACAATCCAAGTAAGTACAAAATGCAGTTCGTAACTGACAGTTTCATTCATTAAAGGAAAAGAGTTATCCAAACCTACCTGGCCCTGTGTTAAAAGTAATTGCCTTGTATTGTAAAATCATGAATAAACTGGGATTCACCACATTTTTAGAAAGCTGAGTTCAGTTTCACTCCCCAATCTCAGGTCTGATTACTGACAGACCTGTTGAATCAAGAAATCACTTAAATAGAGCCTGTCTGTTAAGTGAAGTAGGTGAAACGATTTCAGAACCAACATGTGATGCCACAATCTAAAGAAACAGCTGAGAAACAAAGTTACTGACATCTTTCAGTTTTTACAAAGCCATTTCCAAGGCTTTGAGACTCCAGTGAGTGAGAACCATTATACACAAATGGAAAAAAATTGGAACAGGCGTGAACCGTACCAGGAGTCACCAACCTACCAAAATTACCTCAACAGAACATCAACGACTCATCCAGGAGGTCACCAAAGAACCAGAGCAACATCTAAAGAACTGCAGGCCTCACTTGTGTCAGTTAAGGTCAGAGTTCATGATTCAACAATAAGACAGACACTGGGCAAAAATGGCATCCATGGGAGAGTTCAAGGAGAAAACCACTGCTGACCAAAAAGATCACAAAGACAACGTCTCACATTTACCAAAAACATCTTGATGATTCCCAAGACTTTTGAAAAATATCCTGTGGACTCAAGAGACAAAAGCTGAACTTTTTGGAAGGCCTGAGTCCTGTTACATCTGACATAAAACTAACAGCATTTCGTAAAATGGACATCATAGCAACAGTCAGACATGGTGGTGGTAGTGTGACCATCTGGGGCTGCTTTGCTCAAGTAAGGAAAATCCTGAAAGAGGATGACTATCAGTTCATGCCCTGAAGCACCTTTGAATGACTCAAAAAAAAAAAAAAAAAAAAAATCCAAAATGAGGATTTTAGGGTGGCCTAAAGTCTGGATTCAAATCCTGAACTTAAGATGCTTTCCATGCTGGAAAAACGTCCAATGTGGCTGAATTGAAACAATTGTGCAAAGAAGAGAGGGCCAAAATTCCTCCACAGTGACGTGCCAGTTATTGCAAACACTTGATTCCCCCCCAGGTCTAAATAGCTTTTTCCCTTAAATGAAATCATCATTAAAAAACTGCATTTTGTATTTACTCAAGTTATATTTGTATTATATTAAAATTAGTTTGATGATCTGAAATATATAAGTGTGACAAATATGCAAAATACAAAAAAAAAAAAAAAAAAAAAATGAGGAAAGGAGCAGAAACCTTTTGACAGTGCTGCATTTACAATTTATATATCTGCATAAGACTGAGAGAGTTCTCTGTGGGCAAAAAGGACCAAAATCCCCTCTTATGATCTGACTTCTACTGACCAATCATGCTGGAGCAAGCTTCGGTTGCAGAAGGAAAGGTAAGACTACAGTTACTGACATACAATCTTGGAATGATTGCCAATCATATGATGATGATTTAATGTTTTGTTAGCTTTTTAAGATGCTTTTTGCATCAGAAGCAGTGTAGTTGATGGGTTCCAAGACGACACTGACGGTCCTTCATGTTTGCCTTCTCTGTAGATCTCTGTAGTGTTGTTTTTTTGTTTGAAGAAAAACTTTATGATTTATTTGGAGCTTTAGAAACTCTAGTCCCCAATTCTGTCACTACAGTTCGTCCCCTCTTCACCGCTACCAAACTAATTACTACTGGCTGAAGTGAAACACATGTGGGTAAAGGATGCTACAAAACTCCATTATGCTGGGAAACACAGAGATTTACTTGGGAAAGACTGGCTTAATCAGCTTTGTGTGAACAAAATTGCTCTACTTACTGCAAATCTGATGTCATTTCCAGAAAATAAATATGTTGATTTGAGACAACCAGCAGCGAGGGAACCTCCCCAGGTTCTCCAAATTTGACAGCTGACATCTGAAAGTCCAGAGAAAAATAAGCAAACAGAAGGGGGTAAATGACAAAAAGCTGGAAAACACTGACCGTCTTAGCAGAAGAACAGAGAGGCTCTCCTGTGCTGATAAACTCTTTTACAACATTGTAATGAGCACCATAAAGTCAACAATAAACTATTAAACAACCACATTATCAGATGACACCAAGCTCTGCAAGTTTTCTTGCATCATTTCCTCCAATATAACGCAAGAAGTAAGAGAACAAGTGAAAAATGGAGCAGCCCCTGTCACTGGGTAAATAAACATAACCAAGATGAATGGTGTGTGACTTCCTGTTTCCAGTTGCTTGGTCCTGTTTGGCTCTTTGCTCTTTGTACAAGTGTCTCACAGAGACAAGCAACAGCCTGGTGATTCGAAGAAGTCTCAAACAACATTTAGTGACGACAGCAGTGCACAAGCTACACAAAGGAGCCAAAGAAGAGGAGGAAGAAAAAGAAGAAGAAGAGTGGGGCTTCAATGGGATCCTGGGAGATTTACTGTCAGAGTTCATCTTGGCTGACTGAGATGAAACCGCATATGAAGGGTAATAGGTCTTAAAGTTGTCACCAGCTATTAAGCTGGAATTTTTTTCACCCCACTGGGGAGATAATCTAAAGTTTTTTTAAATTTTTTTCCCCTTTAAAACCGCAGTCACAAAAGAAACAATAACACCGACATATAAAAATGCTGCACTGCCAAAACTGAGTGATCAGTCATAGGCTGCCATCGCTGGCAAACTTGTGCTTTAACACAGAGTCTGGAAATAATAGTGTTTCCTGCCTTTACACTAATGCCAGTAAAGATTTAAAGACCCTGAAAACATATTTTCTCAATCTTCTCCTTACTGTGAATTATGAAACCCTACAATAATACATTATTTTCTTCTTTTGTTTTTTAAAATTTCCCCTCTGTGTGAGGCTCACAAACCTTAAGGAAAGAATGAAGTTCTTCGTCTTCCTCAAAGACTTCTACATCCAGGAAAAGCTTGAGCCGATGGTCCACCACCTCGTAATCCTCAGACAGAAGATCCAAATCATCTAAAAAATATATATGAGAAAAAAAAACTAAGTCATACTAAGTTACAAAGTAGCTAAAATCAGCTCTGTATTTATGCTTTCAGATGATTCTACATTAATATCGTTACAGCGTAGCTTCCTGGAAACAGTGGGAAGCCTCGCATACAGTATTTCTTGGTTTTTATGAAACCATATTCGGAGTTTACTGTAGCAGACTGCAGTGCTGGCCAACAGCCCTCATGCAGACAGGCATTTAAGAGCAATAAATCCACCAAAGAACAGCAACAGAAGTTATTAGAACTGTGATGGATGGTTGTAGCTGATCAAAAACGACAGGGCACGGACCTGCACAGACCAAAGCCGAGGCCTTTGATTTGAGAAGAGTGCAAACAGAGATCTGATTAAAACAGCCTTTGAACTTTCAGATAACTGCTTTTAAATGGGGAGAGGTGCATGCACACACAAGCACACGCACAGGTTGACGAGTCTTTAGAGACCGGTTGAAGTGGTGCTCTGGAACAATGGATGCGCTGTGTCGCTAAAAAAAACCCCCAAACAAACCCCATATTCAATGTGCGTCAGTGTTTTGGGATGAGTTGTCTCCAGAACGAGACTGCCATTTCAGAAGGACAGATTACATGGCTCTGCAACTGCAATCTTACAATGGGAAAAAAAAAAAGAGGAAAAAAGGGGAAACAAGATACAGAAAGCTATCATTACGACTCAGCCTTCCCTCTCTGAGGCTTTCATTCCTCTCCCATCACTTCCAGCAATGACTCCAATCTGTCTTGTTGCACATTTACCATGTGGTTCATCTAAAAATGGCAGCCAGATGTGGGGGGCGCAGTCAGATGCTGTCACAGAGATACAGAGCAGCTCAGAAGATTTCTGTGCCACACAATATTCATAAATATTTCTCAGTCTGCGCTCACTTTCAATTAAGACTTAAATCTGTCTTTAGGAAAGGCAGTAAAGCCGACGTAAACAGTTTAAACCACATGCCACAGCTGATGTGTTTTACAATGACCACGCGAAGTGCAGAATTTGAGTTTGAAGCAATAAAACTCCACTTATATTTTACTGCTGTTTGGCTTGTCCTTCAATAAACAGTGCTGCCAACAAAGTTATTTTAGATGTAAAAAAACTTTATGTATGTGTATGTCAGGTATGCATGTCAGGATTTTCACTTGAGTGCGGTTAAAAGGTGCATGGTTAGCTGTATTGTTTTTAAAACTATACTACCGGCTAACAGCCGAAGCTTTAAAGCATGACTCGAAAGAGTTCAACCGCGACTCTTTATGACAAGCGCTCGCTTATCCATCCAAAGATGTGCACTCTGCCTGTGCACTGATAAGAAAAGCTGACATTTGAGGTGAAGTGATGCTTTTATTACTAGGCTCTTCATTTCTCTTTTACGACAACAGAGTGTTGGAACAGTGACTATAAAATGCTCTAAGCCTACGACATGTGAAGATACAGTGCTGTGAAAAAGCATTTGCCCCCTTTCTGATTTCTTAGTTTTTTGGATGTCATACTTACATGTTTCAGATCAAACAAATTCTAAGTTTAAGGGTTTTTTTCTTTACTTGGTAATCTTTGTCAAGAATTAAAACTTGTTTAATGATCGAAAACATGACAAATATCCGAAAAATTGCTAAATAAGGAAGGGGACAGATACTTTTTCGTAGCAGTGTATACAAAAGCCACAGTGTAACATCTGCTGTGCATTGTGCCCACTGCCACAACAAAAGAAAAACGAAAAGAAAAAAGAGAATAAGGGAACAGTTCAGTCGAGGGTACAACAGTTATTCTGTCTTCCTGCCTTTTGTCACTGCAGAGTTGCTCCAAAAAGTAAAGGTAACAAGCTAACAGCAAGACAAAAGAAACAACAGCATGCTCAATTCAAAATGATTAAACAGTCTAATGGGTGCTAAACCACTAAAATCCAAAGTATTAACCTCCCAAGACCCGAACTCTTCCACTACATGCTTTTTTAATTTCTCATTGATATTTGGACATATTGGGGCCCGATGAATGTAAAAACAAAGAATTACCAGATTTTATTTTTGCCTTATTTTTGTTTTTAAGAAAAATGAGAGCCACATATGAAGATATACGTTTAAAATCTTGATAGAACAGTAGCAGTATAATGTCCTCGTAAGTGGATATCAGGCCCTTGTAGAGCAAAATTGAGTATTTTGGTCTAAATAATCCAAAATGTGATGTCCACATATGTGGACGCCAGGTCCTAGGAGGTTAATAAGAACTTCGGCATTCACATTTACATATATTATGAACTTCATACAACAGTAAGAGGAAACGGAGAAGCCTTTTAGCCTGTGGCCGCCCTCAGCCTTTCCACATTTGGGTGTGACTCTCAATAAACCACCACCTGGTCCTAGTCCATGGCCAGCTGATAGCAAACATTAAAATATTAAAGTACAAAGTTAATTAAGTTGTTCATCCACAAACAGAGACTGTCTATAAAGCCACCCCCCCGACAAAAGACATTTATAAAAATCCTAAATCACATGAGTTTGTGATACAATAAAGGAATAAAGAATACATCTTAAAGTCCATGAATATCTTAAAAAAAAAAACATTAGAAAAAACAACACAAGTGCATTCATTATATATACATACTTATGACTACAGTTCTATCTATGCACCCAATAAACTAATCATAAAAACAACAACAACAACACCAATTGCTTATTTAATCTTCCAGGATACCCTTTTGACAGATAATTTATCCAATCAGCTTCGCTTTGGAGGTCTAGATGACTGTGAATGTCAGGCTACAGAGAACGTCTCGTTGTTATATCTGATTATATCTAATTCTCAGCTCCTCTTACCTTCCCCACACAGCAAAATCCACAAGGCCACTTTAATTAGTGTGCCACATGTGTGGTCCTACAAGTGATTCTATCACTCCATCTGTCTTTTTTTTTTTTTTTTACCTGTATGTGGGTGTAATAAATGATTCCCTTTAATCATCCCATTACAGACCACACAGTTCAAATAGCCATTGTGAAGTACAGTACACACCGAAACCAGTAGTTAGGGTACTGTAATAAACAATAACATGTGAACATATACAAATGTCACAGTGTAACATGTATCCAAATATTGTGCCATGAGCCAAAGAAAACAAAAAACAAAGAGAAAACAAAAGCCTGAACATGTAATTTCATGCTTTAGTTATTTTTGTGTTTATGTGTTTATATGATGTTTGAAAGTGAGGAGGAGGAGGAAGGGAGGCTAAGACAGTTTGATCTGAAGAGAAAAACACATGAACTGGTTTCTAATTTCAAATCCATATGGTCAAAAAAATGAGTGTTGTTGCAATCTGCTGAACCCTACTCAAGAGAAAACTCACTCAAGTGAAACCCTACTACTTACATGTAACTTTCATTAGTAGTCTGAATGTATATTATTGTTGTATTGAATTTATATGTTCTAAATGTTTTGTTAAAATTCCTATTTTAAGACCTTAGTGTATTTCCATTTTGTGTATGTAGTTAAATTTCAGGTTAGTATTATCTTTCTGTCACAGTAAGAGGATCCTGGGTTGAAATCTACTGGCTGAACAGCTCAAAAGACAGACACGGATTTAATGTATGAACCTGGACCCTCATTACTTGCATTGTCTTTAAAGGGCAGACTCACCATTAGGGGTGGACCTTTCTGCAGGCTGTGCTTGCACTTGAGGTGGTGTAGCACCAGTAGCGGTGTAGTGGTAGCTGCCTGCTAGGTCCTCTCTACTTTGGCACACTGAGTTGCAGGAAAGGCGACTGGTCTGACTTGGACTATCTCCAATGAAGAAAGAGCTTCCTTGGGCAGTGACAAACATGGACTCTTCTGATGCATTAACAGCTTCTGGGATGGGACTGCTGCTGTTACTAGCATCTGTGTAATCATCCTGATGTAGAACAAAGAAAACATTAACAATTCTGAAATTCAATTACCGCAGGAGACAGAACAAAAGACAGTGAATAATTTAACATATGGGAAATACCTTATTAGCACTTTGCATGCTCTCAGTCATGTCTTGATGGTCATCGTCACTGTCGGCCCTGAATGAACGCTGGATGGGTGTACTGCTATAGGGAGATGCTTGAACAGCCACTTGGACAACATGATCACTACCACATTCTGGACAAATCTGACTTTTTCCTGTAAATACACACAAAAAGTATATAGTAAATTAAAGGGAACCTGTAGAATTTTTCCTTATTTTATGTCATAAAAACAGTATTACAATGATGCAATCTCATGGCATGGAGTCTAATAGACTAAGTTCCATCATCCGAGCGACATACGATGTGCTACCTTCCCCAATAAATCTGCAGCTGTGGTTTGGAAAGGACCCATCCTGCCCTCTGTGTACAGTCCCAGCAACACTCAAGCACATCTTGGTTGGTTGTAGGACTAGCCTTACTCAGGGCAGATACACATGGAGACACAACCAGGTCCTCAGGTGTCTAGCCGAGAAAGTTGAGTGCAAAAGAAAATCCATCAACGCTCAACCTTTCATGAACCAAGAGGAGCGTCAGTTTTCATCAGGATTTGTCCGGAAGGAGACAAGCTGAGGACAAGCCCCTCAACCCCAGACCTGGGCCCACTGAAGGTTGCCAGAGATTGGCAGATGCAAGCGGACTTGGAACAGAGGCTAATTTTTCCCACAGAGATCGTAACAACAACTTTGCGACCAGACCTTGTCCTTTGGTCTAACTCCCAAAAACTTGCGTACATCATTGAGCTGACGGTACCATGGGAGGAAGCAATTGAAGAAGCATTTGAGCGTAAGACGCTGCGGTACGCCAACTTGGCAGCTGAGGCAGAGGACAGAGGCTGGAAGATCAAGGTGCGCCCGGTGGAAGTGGGGTGCAGGGGCTTTGTTGCCAGCACAACAGCAAAGCTGCTTAGAGAGATTGGGATCAGAGGACAGGCGCAACGGCAGGCTATAAGAGAACTAGCTAACACTGCTGAGAGGACCAGTCACTGGCTATGGCTAAAAAGGGCTGACATCACTTGGGCAGCTAAGGCAGTCAGCTAACCGCAAGAGAAAAGAAATATTCCGCTCTTCTCCCCTCTGCTCTTCTTCCCTTTTCTGGGAGGCAGTGGGGAGGTAGAGCGTACAGCCCGATCCAGCAGGGAGGTGTGGGAAGCCAGATCGGGCGCCCCCCTTCCGGCTCTCCTCTCTGCTCTCTCCTATTTTGTCCCTTTTGTCTTACTTCTCTCTATCACCTTTTCTATCCCTTTGAAGAAGTTAGACTCCATAAATGCTAAAGAGGTAAGTATTTCTCAGTTGCAGTGAATTGAAAAATAAACTGTAGGAAACTAAACAGAAGAAAGAAGAAGGGAAATAACAAGTTAACATAAACCAGTGACACACTCCAGGGCCTGATCAACCCTGGCAGGGCCTCCTTGGATAAGGGTGTCTAGTGATAATGGCCGAAACACCCGATGAATCCAAGGTCCACTACTGACGATGTGTCCCAAACTGGTAAAGTGTCTGGGCTGCCTTTCCTCATAACAGCCATCCCTCAAGATTTTCTCCATTTAAAGCAATGCATTATCAGGGACTGTAACATCTAGTCCTTATTACTGAATCATATTAAACGTTGCTAAAAAAATATTCAAATAATGAGGTCAGTATATCTGGATCATGACAAACTGGAACTGTTACAGATGGTTGCACATCTTTATAAGATTAATGGTGTGGGCCTCCACAACAGGCCGCACCTATTCATACATTTCTTGGTGTACCCCTCCACAATAGGCTGCACTTCTTTTAAAGATTACTGGTGAGGCCCTCCACAACAGGCCATACCTCTTTATAAGCTTATTGGTGAGGCCCTCCAAAACAGGCTAAAGAAGCCCCGGCAACCTACTGTTCAAACCTTCTGTTTGCGAGGGGCAGCAAATTTAAGAAAAAGAGTAGGCGTAATGGAAGGGTGGCCTTGAAGAGAAAGGAGCTAAAAACCCTTTCTTTATTCAGTAGATGAATGGAGTAGTTACACGAAGACTCGGTATAAGATACGACTTTTCTAACCTGTGACTCATGCAAAGCTTCTCTTGTAATATCCAAGAGATAGAAGTAGGTTCAGTTTAACAAAGTTACTGTAACAACTGTATAGAAATCAAGATGTATGGTTTTTTAATCAAGATATGTTGTTACATATTTTTAATGTCAAGATACAAAAAGACAAGGGTTGTATAATAAACCTGTATGAACTTAGGTTTTGTACTCAAGAATGACAGGATGTTTAAAAAAAATCTGAAAACAACAGAAGAGAGTGACAGAAAACATGCATGGATATGTTTCAGGTCAAAGGAAATTATATTTTATCTACAAGGAGTGTAATCTGTAACCCACAGGCAAACAACTGTCTACGTTCAGACACGTGCAACGTGAAAAAATCTTTTGTTGTCCAAAATGTCAGCAGAACCACAGACTAAGCACACTAACAAAAGGTGTATGGTTCCAAAAGACTCTCCAAACATTTGTCGAACACAGCCTGTACATGCCCGTGCAGGTCTTAATGTCAGGTTTGGTTGGATTGTGGGTAGGAGGCTGCTGGAATGATGACTATTATCTGCATCCTGCTGATTACAGAAGTGGGAACTCTTGGCTATGGAATCCACAAGATAACGTGTTTGACGCTTCGAGAGAGGCTGTCTAAAACTAACATTTTGTCTTGTGAAATTATGTAGCTCAACCAGTGGGAAACTGATAGTTGGCAAGTACTCTCAAATCAATGAATTTGGTACTTGCAATGTTTGACCTTGTGTCATTTCTGCTTTGGTTTTTATGGTAGCACAAAACCTGCAGACCCTCAGATATTAATCATTAAGAAAATCTGTCTCTTACTGTCATTGCATTATTCATTATTTTACTGCATTATTCACCATTTTTATCCGTTTATCAAGATAAAAATGGTGAACACTTTTGGCTTGGTTTCCTCCTGACTCATAGACCTTCTGTTTGCAGGGTATAGCAATTTATATGAAAGGTGGCTTAAAGCAGTGATTCTGAAACATTTTGTTCACGCCGTAGATCAGAGTCCAAAAAATAAAGCTTCACACCCACCACCGGATTACTGAAATATTATCATTTATTTATGTTTAAACTGCTCATTTTAGTGCACCTTTATTGTATCTTTTTATTGGCTATTATGACTAAAATGGCCTCTTTCTGTGCACAGTGCTTTGTGCCTGTTTGCCTGTGAAAATAAGTAAACCTATAATTTACTCACCACCCATTTTCATTAATAATAAAGAACCGGCCCAGCTTAACTTTAATAACCTGAGGTCAGCAAGATAGCAGCAGCAAACTCTTCACCGTTTATATTTAATTTTTATCATTCAATTTATTGTGTATTTTGACCCTGGTCTTCCACCGACGACGTGCTGTAGCTATGTATCCCACCACTATTGCTTGCCCCACAGTTTGAAAAGCACTGGCTAAAAAAGAAAGCTTAGGGCTCAAAGAGAACTAAGGGTTATTTTGTTAATCATGCAAAGCTACTCTAGGAGAGTCCAAGAAAAAAATATGGAGCTGGAAATGAGCACAAGATTGTTTTACCTCTTTATAGACCTGTCTGTGCTTTTTTTGGAACGATTTATTTCTCTGTGCAAGAAATTTAATCTCTCTTTGTATACAAAAGGTGCTTTATAAATAAAATCTCCTCATCTAGAAACATCTAGTACTTGGCTATTTAAGGATAGTTTAGTTCGTGAGAGTGACCATGATTCATCAGGGATGACTCAGTTTCATGGATGAATCAGAATCAGTGTTGTAGTGTGCATGTCTGTGTGTGTGTGTGTGGGCTCCTCTCACATGTGACGATGACAGATTCAGCTATAAACTAAAGCCAGATATCACTTTGCTTTGGCAGTTTTCTATTTTTTTTTTTTTGGTTGTATTTTTTAACAAAAAGATTTGTGCCTTAAGTGCATTTTTCCCCATTTCAAAACAGCTCCAAACATCTGGCTAGTGCAAACAGATCAAAAGGTTTTTCTTAAACTCTTCTTGCTGTTTGTATATTTTTTCCTCTGCACATTTTAACTTTGTGGATGCCAATTTAAAGAGAAAACATGCAAAAATACTTACAGAAAGAATAATATTGCTTTTATCTGCCTTGAGTGTTATATACATATAACACTCACTCACTGAGTGCCTCTTCCTGTGTCTGTTTATCAACTCTTGACAATGAACGCTGCAGGAACTCACTCTTACCTTTGCTGGCCCACTGTGCCTCTATCAGCTCCTCCCCATCCTGTTCCTGCACACCTTCTGATAGCATCATAGCTCCTCTCCTCCTCGTTGTTCGTCCACCGGCTTCCTCTTCATCGGCCTCTCCCTGAAGAGTGAATTCTGACCTGCAGCGAAGGCACTGCAGGCGAATGCAGCTGTGACAGAGCTCAGAAACCCGGCGTTGGTTTTCCTCCACCACATTAGACAGTATGTCAGTCAGAGCCTGGTCAGCAAAAAAACTGTTTGTTAACAAACAGGAAAACCAAGACATTTCTGCTCACTAAACAGTTCTGCAGGAGACAAAGGTGGTAATAATACATTTTTTACAGCAGTTCAGAGATATACAAGCATTCTCCACACATTCCAGACAATATTAACTTTTTCCTGTAACTACACAAAAAATTAAAGGGTACCTATAATGCTTTGTGTTATTTTATGTCACAGATATCCTGTTACAATAGTGGATTCCCATATCAAACGTGGCAAAAAAAAAAAAAATGGGCAGGCAATTTTCCCACGAGGCCACATGAGAAACTGGGACTGTTGTGGAGGGCTACCTCTTAAGCTTGTGTGGTGCTCCACAACAGGCTGCACCTTATTATTAGACAATATGTCAGTCAGAGCCTGTTCAGCAAAATAAATAATAAGAAATAATTCTGGAGGAGAGAAAGGTGGTAATAATACATTTCTACCTGCAGCCCATGAGATATACAAGCATTCTCTTTTCTTTTCTCTCTGACAGGCTGCAAACTAAAAACTGAAGTATTTATATAAAATGTCTTAACAGGATAGGAGAACTCAAGAAAATATTAGAATGGATTTCCACAAACGACTACATTTGACAAACTTCTGAATCTAGCAGCCATTCTTAGTTCTTTCCTTAAGTAGAACCTCAAGGTGCTCGTTTGGTTTTACACTTAATTCAGATATGTGTGTATTTAAACATACATTACATATTAACTGAACAGCTTTCTGCTTTTAACATTTCATCTGACACAGGTTTTAGATTGTACTGCTGTTGACTGTCATGAGATACACAAAAGTAACATGGACTGAGCAGAGGACAGCCTGTGAGCATGCCCAGACAAGTGCAGAGTGTCCAAGAAGTCAGTGGGTGGGTGTTCTTATTTACATACATTCCTTCATTGTACGCACCTTGCACGTCATCCACATTGATGTGTGGGAAAATTTTGTGCTCCATCTGACAGCACAAACAACCACTCCTGGCAACAGAAGTTTGTTTGCATGAATTTAAATGTGTGAGAGTTCTTCAGCTAACCTGCAGTGCTTGCTGAGGGTCATCATCTAACAGGACGTAGCGTCTCCTCCGTTTGTCCTTGCTGATATAGTCAAAGTAAAGTTCTACAGCTGGAAACTGCTTTTCTACATCCTGAAAGATAGTCAAAGTCATTTATCAAGCTGATAAAAATATTATATTTTCCTTGATAGAGGTAAAGATTTTAGAGATATGAAGAATGTCCTTTCATACCCCTCGGGTCCATGCAGCCTCAGTTGTTTCCACCTTAGCCAGGCTATCCAGCTCCAGACGACATCTCTCCTGGCCACATTGCATGTCCATCTCAAGCACTAAGCCCTTTTTGATGCACAAGAACACCTCCCTTCTTCCCTTCCTCTGCCCCTGACCTTCACCAAGCCCCTCCTCTTTGTGAGATAAGACACCAACAAGCAGAGGGTGACAAAGGTCCACTACGAGAAAAAAAAAAAAAAAAGTAGTAGTAAGAGAAAGCAAATCACAACTGGAGAACTTTTATGCTGATTATCATTCAGATTAACTGCATTATGTCAATTCGAGCACATATTGAGGTAGACACTGTTTAAGATGTTTCTCAATTTTCAACCTCCCTACCTCCTAAATCCTCTTCTTCTTCATGATTGGTCTCCCCACTCGCTGCTCTAGCAGACCTGTGGCTCTCTGGACTTGGCTGAGGTGAACTCACTACTCCCTGGCTCATCACCAGCCCATCTACCATGCTGTTATCCAAGGTGGACTCTGTCAGCTGAGGGGTCTGACCACCTTCCAAGGTGGACTCCATTTCGAGGTCTGCATCCACGTCAGAGGCCTCATTTCTGGGTTCGGAGGAAAGAATAGGTGGTGGGAGGACTTCCGGGACTTTATGGGAAGACGGTGGCGACGGCTGCTGCTGTGGGATAGATGCAGTGATAGTGGTAGTGGTGATGGTGGTGGTGGTGGTGAGGCCGTTGGAGAGGGTTTGAGAGCAGAAGGTTTGCTGGTTAACAGTGGTGGTGAGCGTTAAGGGTGAAGCTCCATCTAGATGGTGTTCATATCTTAGCCAGTCTTCTCCGAGTTGTTCCCTGAAGCTGGACATGCGTTCAATCTCCTGCTGGTGCTGAAGGACAATGCCTAGAAGAGGAAAAAAAAAAAAAACAGCATGCTCGTATCCACCTCTATACTTTTAGTCTTGGACTTTGCATGACTTTTCTTTGTTGAGCATATGCTAAGGTTGTTATTTGATACTTTAGCAATATTTAACAAGAGCATACTCCATTATTACAGTACAAGGTGAATCATAATTTTTGCCTTTATGTTGAAACTTAAGATGGCAAACATTTTTTAACAACAGACCCTGTTTGGAGGACAAGGGTCTGGACTCATAATCAGTATCACTGGGCTCGGATATGCTGGCCCTCCGCACTTTCACCTTACTCTGAAACAAAAATTGACAATTTTTCAGTAAACATCAGAGAAAAGCACTAACAAAAGCATATCAACACCCAAAAGAGCATCACTCCTACCCTATTTTTCCTTCTGCGAAGGTTTGAGACAACCGCTTCTCCGACAGACAGGCTGTCACTCAGCTCCCCCGGCCCACTAGATGCTTCCTGGTTACTGCGTTCTGCAGGCATGGAGTAACCTGAAGGCAAAGTCTGCACCTGGACCATCAGCTGCCCTGGTTTTGGCAGAACCTGCAGAGAAGAGTACTCCTACTTTACTACCACAAATGATTTTAAGTATTAATTCCACTTTTTCTTTCCCAAATACAGTGCAAATAAATGTAGATTACATCTTGCTATAAAGTAAATAAATGTAGCATATAGCAACAATTTACACCGCATGAATTTTTGAGTCACTCTGAAGAGAATCTGCTTTAGTATCAAGCTTTTAAACTGAGAGATGATGAAGTGATGTTAAGAGTGAGACTCACTGATACTTCAGATGAGGACAGTGGGGTGCCATCAAGTTTGAGCTATAAAGAAAGAAAAAAGGGAATGCCTGAAATTTTGGGTGAAAACAAGAAAGGCAAATCTGGGAAGCTTGTGCAGTGCAGCCACTCGCACACAAACACACTGCAGCTCAAACCTTTGTGTGAATAGCAAAGCTGCACTTTGTGATAAACTGAGACATTTCTTGGAGAACAGATGAGAACAGATGAGCCAGAAGCTACTAGAACTTAAAAACAATCCTTTCACATCACATTTCCTTCTTTGGAAATGTAAGGTAAACTTTAAAAGTATATATATGCACAATACACTCAGTTACAGTTCTTATCACTCACTCTGGTGTTGGCAGCTTTTGGCGAGAGGTGTCTGACCGTGGAGGTGCGGTGGGTCTTCTGGAAGTACAGTGGGTTTCCCTCCAGATTCAACTGAAAAAAAGAGTTTGCATTGTTAGGTACTCCCCTAACGGAAAAAAAAAAAAAACCTCCCAGTTTGAAACCAGGAAGCAGAAAATCTTGTGATAAAGCTTGTGATTAGGGCTAGATTAGATGACTTTAAAGTTTTTGGTGTAAAACTTCACCACAGATATCAGTAGACTGCAGATTGAAGTTAACTGAATTCAGTTTTCTTACCTCTCCCAATTCAAGTGCATAATTCTATCTACGGTGGCCGCTATGCCACAAACTGTGTATCTGACATCCCCGTGTTGGTGTTGTTCCTATATCATCTTAATAATGCTGGTCCAGGATCAACATTGCAACCAAGTAATCACACTGTTTTGTTGTCATAGCTTTGCAATGTGGGGAAAAATGCCTTTGTTCAAATAAAACTCTCTTCTGGTTCAAATGGTAAGCATTTCAACTCTTTTATTAGCATTAGCTAACTTCCTGGCTAATGTTAGCTAAATGCTCAGATGCCACTGGTCAGCTGCAATGTTAATCCTGGACCACCATTGTTATGATGATGATGTAGGATCAACACCAACACAGGGATATCAAATTGTGCAGGACAAACAACTCTGCCCATTCTTTATCTTTGGTGAGTAAAGACTGTCAGTCCACTGTTTACCTCAGCTGTCAATATGTGTCCATGTCTATTTACTTTGGAAGAGGCTGTAAACCTTTGTGAAAGGAGTCCTGATACAAGTCGATGAGTCAATGAAGTTTACTTCTATTTGATGAGAGCGATACTGAGGTGAGTTGTTCAAGATATCCTGAACATTTCTGTCAGTGTTTTTTGCTGCTGTTAGCTTCGGTTAGCCTTTGTTAGCTGCTGTTAGTGAAACTTTCGCTGATTAGGATGCGACACTGCTGGACTCTGACCCTTAGTGAATAAACTGTCATACAATGTGAGAATGTAATCAAACGGTTTGTCACAGCGATAAAGCCTAACATTAGCTGGCATAACATTAGCTTATAACCAGCTGTCATTGTTCATCCAGCTTTCGTCAGCTGTACAGAAATGGGGGGATTGTGCGTCTAATCTGTTGCCATTAAGTAACTGGGACAATATCTGGAATAAATAAGCAGGTTTTCATGTGTTAGGGCCCTGACTTCAGTTTTGCAGATGGGGCTTGAGGTGAGGAAGAAGAGGATGATATTCTATTAAGATACTGGTGGTGTTGCCTCCTTCCTTCCGGTTTTCAGTTTATCAGTGGAGGGGACCCCTTCTTATATGATAAAACACAAGTATGAACCTTCATATCTTCAGTCTAAAGGTGCATACACAAATTCAAATTTGCCTGAACAGCACGGGAATGGCTACGAGTTCTCTCCTTCTTTGGGAAGTTATGTATGTGGCCAGTCTCTTACCACATTGATAAAATATGATTAGGCGGAACAGTGACGTCCATCGTATTCAAGATGTTTGTGGCACAAACCAGTGCCGGCGCCTGCGCAGTTTTAATGGGTTAAGTCTAAGTTTATAAGAACACATCAGTTTGTTGGAAGGCGTAATTACACACTAATCCGTGTAGATTTATGAGTACAACTTTATTTTTCTCAATAAATGGCTATTGCACCTTTAAACCATTGTTTAGTTATGCCGCTATAGGCTCAGGCAGCTGGGGGACCTCAAAGTCAACCTCATTAGTATTTTCTAGAAATATGAGGTAAAATGCTTCTTCTGTATTGCAACGTTAAAGACTTTAAAAAAAACAAATACTTGATCAATAGTGATCAATTCCAACAGTTTAGCCCAGCCCCACTTTTGTAACGTTTTCATGCAAATCCATCCAGAAATCCAGGTTTCAGAAAAGAAACCTGCTAACAAGCAGATTTAAAAACAATCAGCCCTAATCGCTTGACCTCACTGGCAGCAGTAACAGAGTGTCATGTAAATTTGACCATCTGAGGATAAATGTGTGCATGTGTGCATCCTTACTGTGTTGAGGCAGTGCAGCAGGGAGAGAGGAGCCAGCTGGGAATGCTCCAGGAGGATGTTGTAGGCCAGGTCTAAATGCTGGAGAGAAGACAACTGTTCCACGCCTGTTTTAATGAGAGATGCCAATGATGCAAGTGAATTCAAACTCGTGCACAAGTTCAAGAGCACTGGTTTGAAAAGAAAAAAATGACTAAACATTAAGTTATGTAATTAAATTCTCATGTTCTTTTCCCTTATTAAAAATATCTCTGTGTGATGAAGTAAACGATCCTACAAAAAAGTGGCTTGTATATCTTCATGCTGCTTCCTCATCTACCAGCTTCATCACTATTTGGTCTCTTTGCTGAGAAGGTTAATTGGGCTTTAAGAAGAGTACGGGAAGCCTGCGACAGATAACAGTCGTTCTTACCGTTGATGGTTTCCAGTTCGTTGTTCCTGAGGATGAGTGTGACCAGCTTGGCCCTAGCACTCAGACCGAGTGTTGGCGCCCTCTGCAGGCAGTTGTAGCCCAGGTTCAAGTGTTCCAGCTCAGTCAGAGCCTGAGTAAAAGCGAAAATACAGTAAAACAAGATTACTGTTAATTGCAGAATAAATAAATAAAGCTTAGATTCTATGTAACCAATAGCAATCCAACCTTTAGGAATTCAGCACACTCCTGAATCTTGTTATGGCTTAGATCCAAAGATTTCAGGACATTCAGTAAACTCTGTAAGATTTGAAGAAGTTGAAGTTGAATAGAAATAACAAGTGCTTATGAATCAGTAATGACACATTTGTGTATTTGCTTGTCTCACCAGCGACTGGTCAAGGCAAACTATGGAGTTGTAGCTGAAGTTCAGGGTGTGAAGTTCAAGCCATGGTAGCGCTGAGCTCAGATCACCTCCACACAGAGAGAGCAGCTCCTAAAAATGCACATCATATAAATCACTGAGCTTTTTGGTCCTCTCACATTCCCAGAAACCTGCTCGTGCTACCGGCTGAGAGTACCTCCAAGGAACTGAGGCTCTTTGAGCAGGTAAAAACCTCCAACTGGGAGTAAACTCCTCTGAGTCCCTCGAGACAGTGAGGGGGGATTCTCTTCAGCTGGTGAGGAAGAACAAGCAAAGCCGAGTTATAATGTAAAAGAACCGTGGACTTAAAAAAAGCACCTTAAACAACAAGAAGTGAAAGTAGGAAGTATTCATACATTACCTCCAAACACTTCAGAGACTTGAAAGGGAAAATTTTTAACACAGACTCGAGCCTCACACCCGGTGGGTTGATGAGCTGCAAACACACAGCGAGTCAGAAATGAGTTGGCAGGGACCACTTTTGGGACTCAATGTGAAAGAACCAAGTTCTGGGTTAAATCCAACCTTGAGGGAGACGGTCTTCTGCAGGATGTCAAACAGGAACTGCAGCTGTAGCAGGGAAGCCGTGTCAGCTGGGTGGGAGGGCAGCGCGAGGAACCCGTGTTGCTGGCTCCGGGATAGCAAGTACTGCTCAAACAGCCTTGTGAGCTGCTGCAAGGTGGCGGCCGGTAGGGTCAGCGTGCTGCTGCCATCCAGCACCACATCACCTGGAGGGTGAAAGCGAGTTTTCATGCTTAAAGTAATCAGCCAGATTTGATTGACTAGTGACAAGTTAGTCAGCTACAGAATGAATGAGCAGCTCCAATGCAGTGCTGTTTGAGTCACAGATTTGGACGCATCCACCTGAATATTACTGTTGTTGGATGTCAGCTGAGCTCAGTAATTTAGTTAGCTATGCCTCTTTTCCACCAACTCCTACTCAGCGCAACTCAGTTTTTAAGGTTTTCCATTAGGTGGTAGTAGCTGGTACCACATACTTTTTAGTACCACTTCGGCCCCGGTTCTAAGTGAGCCAAAAATGTGATGTCATGGACGGCATGCTGCTAATCGGCCAGGCAGTGACTACATTGAAGGAGACATGAGAGCGACTCCTTCCCAAGAATAAAAACTTAAAATTTTTTAAACCTGGTAACAAGGGAAGTGTTTACACACGCTGCCCACCAGAATTTTCTCTTGCTGTGTTGTGTTTGTGGCGCATACTACTGGGGTCTTGGGATGTTCGGGCAGCCTTGCTGTAACGACCCCACCAACATTGAGATGGTACTTGTAACTGAAAAATGCAGAAACTGAGCAGAGTAGGTGCTAGTGGAAAAAAAGCTTTAGTGATCACGAACTTGGCAAATGGCTGAGTGTGTGTTACACACATAAAAAAATCATAAAAAACTATTAAACTGTTGTTAGTGGTCTGATGTCAGCTAAATAATTTGCATTTCTGAAAATGAATCATTATCAATGAACTATTAACACCACTCTCATTCATGTATTTAGTTCATATTGGAGATTTCTGTGGACAGGAACCTCAGAATAGCATCCCTGCTGTTTGGCGATGATGTGGTTCTGCTGGCTTCATCGGTGCATGACCATCAGCATGCACTGGAGCGGTTTGCAGCAGAGCGTGAAACCGCTGAGATGGGAGCCAGCGACTCTGAGTCTGAGGAAGCGATTCACTGCTGGGAAAACGGTGCAATGCTCTCTTTGGGTTGGGAAAGAGAGGCAGCCTCAAGGCGAGTGAGTTCAAATATCATGGGATCTCATTCACGAGTGTTGGGAAGCTCGACGGACAGTTTAGTGCGGCGTCAGCAGAAACCTGACTGTTGAACCAGGCCGTTGTGGTGAAGACAGTTTCGATTTACTGATCCATCCACGTTCACAACTTTCACCTATGGTCATGACTTCTGGGTAACAACCAAAAGAGTAAGGTAACGAATACACCCTTTACCTGGACTGTGCCTTTGAGGTGGGGTAATGACTTAAGGCCCGGGACACAGAATCAGCACAGCAGAGGCTCCAATGTGGTCCACTGGACAGTTTAGAAAAATTTGAAGGAGCGCATAAATTTTGGACTTTTTATCAATTTTTTCATAAGTTTACAGGTTTTTGTTCTACTGATAAATACCTCCCACATGGACATTCAGAAATTAAGTAACAGATAAACATTTAAATGACAGAAAAAGTTATTTAACACTATCTGCTCCAGAAACTTCTTTTTACAACAGGCCCACAGTAACAATTACCTTGATGCCATTTTTACTGAAAATCATAGAAAATGATTTTCTATTTTCTATGAATTAATGAAAACTTTGTTTTATAATTACAGGACAGTCTCAGCGATGAGCAGCCAAGTCTTGTTCTGAAACTTTACACATTTATTTCTTACAATTTAAGCACACAGCGCTTATTGACAGATTTATTTCATTTAAAACAACAGCATTTCTTTATCGTGCATGGTTAAATCTGTAGTTCAACTTTAAATTAAGAAAAAGGGGAGCTTCACTGGTCCGTCCCACTTGAGGTCAAAACGATCTATATGTGGACTGTGTTGTAAAAGGAGTTTGACATCCCTGATCTAGAGGACTCTCAGAGTAGAGCTGCTGCTCTTGCCAGCTGAGTTGCTCTAGGCATCTGGTTAAAAGGCAGTTTTTTCTGTTTGTTTGTTTGTTTGTTTTTAGATGCCTCGCTTTAGAGGTTTTTGAGGCACGCCCAACTTTGAGGACACCCCAGGGTAGACCCAGAGGAACTGGGAACGCCTCTGGATCCCCCAGGAGGGACTTGAAAGTATTGCTGCTGTGAATGTGACCCAGCATCAGATAACTGGAAGACAACAGATGGATGGTTGATTTCTCTCAATAATATAACACCCCCTTTCAAATAACTCCTCAGACAAATTAAAAGGAAAACATTATCTGTAAACAGACTGTAAAACCGCCTACATTATTAATGAATAGGGGATTAGGCTGGCTCAGTTATTATCTCATACATCGTCTGTTGAGATAGCTTAAAGCGCAATCAGATTTTTTTTTCGGGGGGGATGAAGGCTGTTACACTATTAAGTTTCCTCACAGAGCGAACCTGGATGGCCCTGAACCTGTCAACGTGAGTAAACCGCCTCATGATCCTGTGTCATGCTGCTGTTTTTGGACGGATGTTGTACGTAAAGGGAACTGTGTCACACTGGCACATACCGTTATTTCGGAGAAGTGTGGCCAAGCTATGTACGAGAGGAGAGTGGCCCGTCTGAGGTGCAGCCATCCTGTAAGAATTCAAGCAAAGAGTCCTGAGGACACAACCCACGGAAATTAAAAACAGAAAAGCTTCTCTTGCACGCGTTCAGTACATTTCGTGCTGGTGTTTCAGCGCATTTGAAAAAAACAAAAGACGACTACAGACAATCATACCACAGCCTCGGGCTAATAAACACTTTTTCCGTGTTATTGTAGTTAGCGTTCAAAGCTTTAGAGACACGCTAACTGACATTAGCATTCAAAACTATACTATTGCTAGCAGTTAGCTCGGCTGAAGTATCTTGATAAGTAAGTAAAACGACATACCTGTGCAATGACAGCCCACAGCCGGGTTGCTAACATCAAGGTGTTACTTATACTTATAGAGCATATTAATTTTTGCGCACAAAGAAACGCCACGTTACGGCGCTCATTTGTAATTGTGGCAATACAGCGCAGAGTGATGTTGACATTTTTTACCTCCGTCACATGACGGAACTGAAAGCGTGTACGGTAGCCTCGTTATACCAAAAAGTATGACTGTAATAATAAAGTTTCTTCTTTTTTTTAAATCGTTCTTCTTCTTTTTTCTTTTTCTTCTTAATATTACTAGTATTCATAATAATAGTAAAAATCCTCACAGTTTAAATAAAGGCACACATTAAAGATAAGTATAAATGTCACCGCATACAGTCAAACGTTCAGTTCAAGGTTATTATACTAAAATTAAACTAACATAAACTAAAACTAGACGTGCAAAAAATTGTTGTTAACTGAAATAAAAATTAAAAAGTGGCCTTTAAAAAAGAAGAAAAAATAATTGAAATGATTTTGTAAAATTTGAAAATTAACAAAAACTTTAAAAATCTATTTAGAGAAAGGAAATATCATTAGTTTTCCTCTTTGTCAGTTTGGTAAAGTTTATTATTACAGCTTGCCTGATGATGCTTTGATGACCTGATACTGACCTGACTTAGAGTACACTGGCTTCAAAAAGTGGTGCTTTTTTATTTTAATACCTATGCAGATTTTCCTGAATCTTGACTTCAGCATATGTCCTCTATATAGTATTAACTGAAATTAATAAAAACTAACATTTTAAACAATAAAAACTAAACTAAAATGAGCAAACCCGATCAGGAAACTGACTGAATCTGAATTTAAAAAACAAGAAAACAAAAACAAAAATAAAACTGATTTAAGAAAATACAAAAGTATAATAGCTCTGTTATGATCTTACAATAATTCAAAAATACATATTTTTATACACATATAAGATGTAAACTATGGCCAAAAAATTATGAAAGAAAGATTAAGACAGAACACTCTATAAAATGAATAAGCAGTTCTTTATGTTCTACTTAAAAGGCAGAAAAATAGAAACAGACATGTATAAATGCAGAAGAACTTTAAAAAAAAGAGATTTTCTACTTTTTCATCAATAAAAATTTAAAAATCCTGTCATGTGCTAAAACATTTCTGGACATGATATATATTTGAAATTTAAACGTCTGTGGCCACTGGGTGCCGCACTTGCAGCAAAGAGGCTAGATTCCATATAATGCTCTGTATTAAATACAAATAAATACAAAACTACACACAGCGAGGATTCAGATGTCAAAACCATAGAAAATGAGCATCTGTGCATAAGTAGCTGTATATACTATATGTGGTTTAACTTTGTGCTTGAAAACCAAAAGCAAATAAAATTTTAAAAAATACATAAAGTTAATTCTATGAAGTCAGGCAGAAGTGTTGCAAATCTTACATGGACCGTTCAAAGGTCATGCACAAAAGACCTTTTCTGGCTTCTTCCCTTTAAAAGCCCATATAATAAGACACAGACCCTGTGGTAGCTGCGGTTTTACAGCTGCTGGCAGGTGTTGGTCCAATCAGATTCCAGCCATGGCAACCAATAAAAAACAGAATTCGATGGGTGTCCAAGAGGCATCATTTGAGCTTGCGCTGCACAGATGCACAACATCTACTCATATCAAAACAGACCAGATTAAGTTGAATTGAATTTGTGGTGAACCAACACAAGCTTGAATTTAGCAGGTAGGTCAACAATAATAGAAAGAAGAATATAAATCTGAATATAATCAAGAATACTGTGAAGGTTTACAAGACAATCATGTCCATGTACAGTGATTACATCTGCATGTAACCAGGTGACAAGCTTTAACCTCTGTACACTAAACTGATCTAAACCAGGAAAGCAGTTTTCAGCAGCCCTTTTGTTTTATTGGGTAACACTTTTGGCTTCATAACAGATACTTTACAATGATTTGCATGAGCAAATAAAGCAGGAACTTTCCTAATTTGCACATGCATCACTTGTTGCTAGGCAGCAAACAAACATAGTCTCTCTCACTCACACACACACACACACACACACACACACACACAAACACGCACACACACACACAAGCATTTTTCCATTTGGGACTTGTGAAGCGAACATTTCCATGTAAGGATTTATGCTCTGTAATTTGGTAAACATTTCCATTCAGTAAGATGCTGCACGTTTCACCCGCTTAAGAGACCTGAGTGCATATTCAGTTAACCCCTTAGTCCCAAAGTTTTATTTATTTAATTTTAAATTTTTCTTTTCACCTGAAAAAAACAGGATCCAAAGTGAGATTTGCACAAATGCTAATAATGTTACTTCAGCCAAATTAAAAAAACCTGTACCGCAGAGAATAAATGAAAGCCTCATGGCCGTGATTCAGTGACACTGATGTTATCAAACATGTTTTCAAACCTCCAGGTGGTAACCCTACTAAATTTCATACAGCAGAAATGAAGTACAATACATTTCACATGCAGTTTAGTCAGTGCTACTAGAGGTGATCATCAGCAAACCTTTGAACCTTTACGTAATGTATGAAGTGGATCACCTTCATCAGGGAGAAAGAGGTTACCCATGCATGCATGTATACTAGTTTTGACAGTTTATTACAATATGAAGTCATAATCCAGCTGTGTATCTGCTGTTCGTGTGACCTTGGTAACTCCCACTAACCCCACTAATAGGATGATATATTATTTTCCTAACTCCCTGCTCATTGCTTTTACTTATCCAATCAGTAATCCAAGTAAAGGGAAACCTTATTTAAGTCAGTAATCAAAGCCAGACATTAAACAGTGCACTCATTCATTGTCAAAGTGTAAAAAATGGACTTGTTTTCACTGATAAGATGCCAGGAGAGTCCAAATAACCTTACTAAACTCGGTTTTATTTTTATTTGTTTTAACTGACAATGGATTTTGAAATTAGAGATGACTGTGAAGTGACAGGCTTGCGGTGAGGCCTAGCAGTGTAAAATTAGCGAAATACATCATATTAATTGGTAAGATAGTGATTCATGCCTCCACTGGCTAGATAGGAGTTTGAATAATCATCAACAATGAGAGATTCTTTTCAAGATAGATGGAACTCTGTTGGCTTATTCAAATGAGGACTTTTTACTTTTAATTAGGTATTTATGTGCTTTAAGTGGTGTTAAAGCATATACATTTTTCATCTAATATATCGGCAATGACCTGACCGAGAGCCGCGTCATGAGCAACACCTTGTGTGTTTAAATGTGTTCATGTTAATTCATTTTTTAACGTGATCTGAACTACTTCCAGATTACTGTTTTCTCAAACACAAATTCTGCTAACAGTTTGAACTGTTCAGCTATATCTGGCTTACTCTTTCAGTAATCCATGCACTATTTTTATCTGCAACTCTGTTAAGATTATTTTTAAGCAGTTTATTCATAATTTGACTAAATCTAGTCATCAATTAATATTTTTTTTTTCTTTTTGGCTTATGCGAGATTTTAGTTAGACTTTTCTAATGTTTTGGCCATAATTCTAGCCAGCTGTTTATCATGTCTAATCATTTCATTTCTTTATATTTTTCGCAAATTCTTTTTTAAAAACATTTTTTAAACTCATTTGCCTATTGCGTACTTACCTATTACTTACTTAGCTATTACTGGCATATTATTTACCTATGTATTACTTACCTAGTACTTTCTTATCTAGTATTTACTTACCTATTATTGGCCTAGAACAGTCTTACCTATTATTTACCTGTTCCTTACTCATGTATTCAAATAATAATGTTTTGCTGTATAACTATTATTTATTTATTAAATGCCCCCTGGGGTGATTGTATCCGTTTCCGGGATGACCTCTTACATAAAGAACTCCCTCTGTATACAGACTGAGGCACATAGCACATCAGTGATCCCATATTTTTCTCTATAAATGTAGAATTTATCTGGAGTTTGTGTTTGCTTAATAATTCCATGGGGAAGAATTCAAGTAACTGACCTTGGTGGGGATCACTTTGCACACAGGGGCAGATACTGTGGCGTGTTAGGCCTATTAGCTGGTGACCATCCCAGACACATTACCGGCTTTCTCCTCCACTGCTTTTCCATCCATGGTTTTTGTAAAATGACATATGAGGTTCTATGTGCAAACAGCCTTTCGGGCATCCCCCTAATTCACACCCCCGAGATACAAAGCAGCTTCAAATGTGCCCTTTCTCCCTCCCCATACCCCCAAGGTGAGCCAGGGATGCCGATCTTGAATGGGGCCAAATAGTATGAAATCAGTGGGTACCCACAAAACAAAATAATCTGCTTTTATATCTGCGGAGTAAGGTTACACATGCCGTTTCTATTTCTGGGCCCTTGGATAAACACCTATTAGTCTGGTGCACTGGACGGGGTTAATATGGCGCTTGTTTAGCGGGCGAGCGCGACACCTCAAGGCTTGGCCTCGCCAATCAATAGGAAACACTGCTGTGTAACACACACAGTAGCATCACTGTACACAGGTATATAGGCTGGTAGTAGCTGGCAAATTTTAATTGAGTGTCAATTGACATGTCAGCCACTGTGGGGAGGTCTTTCCATGTAAGGAATACTCTGCACATAGTCCTTTTGTTTGTTTGTTTGTTTGTTTATGCATTCTTGGGAGTTGAGGGGAGAAGGTGCTGATTGAAACAAACAGGCTAATGTAAAGTAGTCTTTGAATATGCAAGCTGTCTTTTTTCTCTCTTTTTTGAGCTCAAGTTCAAGCCTCACATCGCTTTTGGTAAAAAACCTGTTTTTCATTTGGGAATAGTTTGCCAGTAATCGCCTATAGGAGGTTAATTTTGCCTTGATACGGCCATAAAAAAGGTCTGATGTAACTGGTTCAGCTGGGGAGCAGCAGTGCAGGTCATTTAAAGATAATGATGATGATGATTATGACATTTATTTCCCCGCGTGGCATCAGTTAAATCCTTCTTTCCTATAATTTGGGTTAGACGGGATCTTTCCAATAAAACATGCCATCGAGAAATATAATGACAAAGTGTCACAACTGCTCTTCCCCGTGAAGGAAATCCCACAATCTTCCTATTTTCCCCCTAATTAACACAAGTTTTCTTTGGCCCCGAGAGCAAACCTGGGAATGTGTAGGACCCAGCAGACCTCCCAGCCCCCCGGCTTCACCTGTTCGCGTGCACATTTCTGCTCCTTTTTTCCCCCCCACTTGGGATTGCCTTCCACTGCCCCATGATAATTCCCCCAAACCTCATGTCTGTGACGATGCTGTTATACGCGGGCTGCAGCTTGCTGATCCTCTCCGTGTCTCTGGCCGGTGCCTCTCTGGCCGAGATGGTGTTCCGCTGCCCGGGCTGTACCGCGGAGCGCCAGGCGCTGTGCCCAAAGCTCACCGAGACATGCGCGGAGATAGTGCGCGAACCGGGCTGCGGGTGCTGCCCCGTGTGCGCCCGGCAAGAGGGCGAGCTCTGCGGCGTGTACACCCCGAGGTGCTCCACCGGTCTGCGATGCTACCCGACGCCCGACTCGGAGCTTCCCCTGGAGCAACTGGTGCAGGGCCAGGGGCAATGTCGGCGCAAAGTGGACACCGAGGCGAGCGCCCACAGCCAGGAGCAGCGGGAGCAAACCAGCGGTCAGTCAGTTTACCGGAAACCTGCTTTTCTTCTATCAATTTTTAATGACACTGTCTAGACTGCAGGCTGAGAAACAGTGCAGAAATATTGCATTGTCATGAAGGCTAAACCCTAATCTGTCTGAAAAGGAGACTCAGCAGGGAAGTTGTCCATATTCCTCTTCACTGCATATTTATGATACTAAACCATGTTCCCCCTCTTTTAAACACCTTTAAATAAACTGCAAGTTTGCATTTCAAGCAGATTTCAGCATCTCCTCATAGTTGCTACATTGCTACATTCATACATGGCCTTTGCATTGCCACGCATTTGAGGTGTGTCATTTTATAATTTGTGCTACAACAAATGACTAGTTTTTAAAGCATTTTGCAAGGCGGGGGGTGTAATGTGCATTGGGTCATTCTAGTGTGCACGCAGAGAAATAAACAGAAGAGATAAAGGAACAGACACTCTGCACAGCTCATCTCAGCTGTGCACCACACAGCTGGCCCTCCTGAACAAGCTGCCTTTAAAACACTGCAGCAGAGTTAGTCGCCTGCAAAAGCCCCAGAAGTTGTATTCAGTGGGATGGACACAGAAAACAGTGTAGTATTGATGTTGACATTTCCCCCAGGGGAGTGGAGAGAAAGAAATATATATGTAGAGAGGGAGAACGCCGAAGGAATGCCACATTGATTGGAAAAGTGGACTTTAGGCTTTGACTAGACCTAACTATAGACTGGCTGTGACACTGACTGCATTAACTGTAAGCCGTCTACCTGAATGTATACGCTGGAGGATCACAATGAAGCCCGGAGCCAGCGAGGCTTATGTGGTTTGTGTTTTAACAGGGGCAGGTCACAGTGAGGAAGAAAAGCAAACATCCTCATTAACTGGCTGAATTTGAGGCCACAAAACACAGTCAATGAATGTGGAGTGGAGCCAGCCGGGGTGTGATTTTTACTCATTTCTAAAATCCATGCTTTGTCAGAGTTTACCTTCAGACTGACACATGTTTACTTTGGGCACTGGAGTCCTGAAACATAGAGAAACTACCGAAAACAGGACTCGTGTGTAACCCCCACTCCCTGAGCACAAAAGGTCACAAAAGCTTTGTGATGCATTTTATGATTTAATCATCAGCCACAATAATTGCTTGTTTATGCTTACATGAATAGTGCATGTAAAGGAATAAACTGAGAGTTACATAAGAGCAAAACCAGAGAGCAGACTACACGGGCACATCGTGTAAAGGCTTGTTAGACGTCACTATTTCTTTGCCTTCTCTGAGGGTTTTCAGCGCCTCGTTCCGCAGGTTGAAAGGTTCAAGATTTAGTTAGATGTGTCCAAAAAAACTGGTAAAAGCTCTAAAAGCTGAACCTGGAGATGTTGTGGATAAAAGCTTTGCTGCTAATGCTGCTGCAGATGGAAGAGTGAAGTCTGAAATGCATGCAGCATTACAGTGAGTGGTCTAAGTGACATGCAGAGCTTTCTCGGGGTCAGAAGATAAAATAAAGCTTTTATTTTTTAAAAAAAAATTTTTTAACCAAAAGTGAGGCTGGAAACACTTTCCTGAAGCTAATTTCAAGAGTCACAAAAGAATAAGTTGCTGCTCATCCCATCATTTTTTAAAGATACTACACTAATAGGTGCTAGGTTGATTTGTAGTGGAGTCTGAGCTTCTATGATACATAAGTCATCTGCAAAAAGCAAAAACACAAAGCAGCTCGCAAAGGTCTGTGGATGATGAAGAGCAAACTTTAAATGTTCTGGTTTATACCCATTGCCTTCACTTTATTCCAGGAATTAATCTGGGGAAAAAAAAGATTAATATTATAATTAAGTAGTTTTATTTATTTGATCCCCCGAGGAGGTGATTCTTGAGCTGATTTGGCATCTGGGCAAGGAATCAAATGACGAAATAGTACAGCTGCTTTATTTGATTGTTTATATAAATACACATCATCCTGACATCATCTTCTTCTGGCTGGTCTTCCAATTCTTTGTCCATTTAGCATGTCAGCTTTTAAAAAGGAACAAAGACAAGGAACAGCAAGCTGTGTCTACTTAGAGGTGGCATTTTTACAGGTTTTTTTCTTTAAAAGAATTTATCTGATCATAGGTATACAAGAGTGCACCGAGAGCAGCTGCAGAGTCCCTATAATCTCTCTAATCAGCACTACAAGTGACCCGCAGCAAAGAGGCCAAAGGTCAGAGCACCTATTTCTTTGATCCAAGAATAATCATGTAGGGGGAAAAAGGAAAGAAAAGAAAAGAAGAAAAAAAGTAAAGCACAGCTTTATGTTAAAAGTTAGAATAGGAAGCTATAGGAGATTGGATGATATTAAATTATTGTTTGCAATCAAAACCAAAAATCTGATTAGACAAGAGACGAATGAAAAGTATCAGTGAAAATACTCAAAACAAGATAGCAAATATGAAAGGAACACATTACTGTGAGATAAAGACTGCAGTGATGCTTTAGGCATATGTGTCTGTGGTTGAGGTTACAGTTCTTTGTTCTGACCAAAGCACCTAATTAATAGCATAACTTGATAACAAAGTAACAGGTTTTGCTTCATCACTGAAAATTCCTTTATGTTAGATGCGTATTAAAACTCTTTGTACAAATGATGAAGGTTTTTGACTGAGAGTGAAAGAAAACTGACTCATTTATAATTAGGTGTGTAAAGAATACGTTTGTCTACAGCCTGATCGAGATAGGATTTTTAAGATATTTGGTGACGTCAAAATACTATATTCTGATATATAAGCTAATATTGATTTTCATTCAGACACACAAAACATTTACTTGATTTCTCCCTGCCCAACTCTCCTCAGATCGTCTGTACTCTTCTATATTCTTCTATATCAAAGATGTAGTATTCTTCTACATTAAATACAGATATATTAGATCCTGACTGTTATAAGATTTTTAGGATCACTTTCAGATACACAAAAGATAAACAGATTTCGCAATTTCACATTTGTCACATCTAATTGTTTATTTGTTCCATATCTCAGATCAGCTGGTTGTTGTCTTTGCAGGATGCAAATATGTGTGTTGCTAACAGGGAAGTGAAAACGTGCCCTTTGGTGGTGTTCCAAGCAACAAAATAAAACTTATAGATAATCCATCATGTATGAATTCCCCTAGAATAAACACCCTAAATCCTCACATCTGAGAACCCTGGACTAGAATTTGTTTGTTTTTTTAAATTTATTTCTGAAGTTCATACATGTTGATCGGACCTACTGCACAAATTACACATTTCAGCTCTGTTCTCAGGATTATTGAGTTCCCGATTTAAATGATAGTTGTCTGCATCGGTGTATTATTATAACCATCTCATGATAAGTAAAATACAATACACTGAAAGTGTTTGCGCTAATTATACATTCAAACAAATATAGCCCTTGCTACCATATGTTAGTAGGCTCCCCTTTATGAGATGAAATATGTAAAGGAAATACAAATTTTTAAATTCTTTAGTTGCGTTAGTCATACCACTTCAAACTCTGATTTAAAATCTGCTATATTTGACATATATGACATATATGATATGATATGATATATGACAATATTTAGCTCTCAGGCTTTATACTAAAACCATTCAGATCAACGTGTTGGTGCATCTTCCCCACTCTGGTTTTCATATCAGAAATGTATACACTGTAATGACATTTCTTTGAAGCCTACTTTGTTAAACCTAATATCTAACGGTTTTTGTGGAGTCTTGAATATCCTGGACTGGATTCAGTAGGATCAAAATGTGAGGATAGAGATCCTGAGATGATTGCTGGCACTTGACACAGACCATGAAGATTAACAGACAATCTTAAATGTCAAAGTGGTCTCTGTAATGTGGTGAAAAAGGGAGAAAGAAATGGGATACTCCCTTGCAAAATAATGTGCCATAATGAACCCGTGAACTGGTTAGAAAATTGGATTCTAAGAATATAATGATATAAAATATCAGAGAGTAAGTTTTTTTAGACACAACAAAATGGTAACAAAGTTTTCCTATTTACTTGATTTTGAGCTGAAATGTCTTCCTATTTAAAACTAACACCCACATTTTTCCCACTACCCTGTGTTTATGCACAGTATCACTTGATATTCCATTCCCACAGAAACCTGGATCCAAATAAAGGTTCCTTTAAACAGACTGGATGGGCGTTTAATTGTTTTGACTGGAATCATACAACCTCGAAAGAGAACATGTTGATTAAAAAAACTCCAAATAGAGCTAGTTCCTGCTCACAAGATTTCAGAAGAGTGAAGCAAATGCTGTTGTCCCCTTAACAACACCTCACTAAACGTACTGTTGATCAACCAACCAATCAAAACAACCGTCTTCCAGTGTTACTTTTGCTGTTATGGAGATGGGAAATGAGGTGGAAAGAACGGGGGGACTCCTGTGACATCTGGTTGCTGAAATAACATTGTTAGCTGACAGGGGGCATTCCTGTGTACCTGCAGGGGCATCCAGACGGAGCCCGCAGGACTGAAATAGCTCCGAGATAAGCTCGCCCAAAATGGGTATTTGTGCCATCTCCCCCTGAGGCGTCAACTTCACGCATTTCCGTGCCAAGAATCTCCTCGTGCCTATTGAGAACCAGAATAACTTCCCACCCTCCAGATTGGTCAAGGGTGATTTAAGACAATACAAACACTGTCTGAAATGCAACTGAAACTGGGAGGGTGAATGGGGGCAGTTTCTGAGCTTGTTTTAATAAAGGACAAATTCTTAAGAAAGACCTACAGTTGTCATAAGAGGTTCACATCTGCTCAACGGCAAAAGTTTGGCCTTTTAATGCTTTCTTTGATCTGTTCTTTTTCCAGAGTGTAAGTTTTTAAGCAAACTTTAGAAAAACAAGGACAGGTTTATCCACACAGGATCAAAAATATACATACAAACACCTCCATTAGTATATGATCAAATGTCACATTGCAAGTTGCACTTCAACCAGATGCTTTGGGCTATGATCAGTGAGCTTCTGGCATAATATTGGCTGAATATTTGACCACTCTTCCTAGCAGAATTGATAGAATTCATTTAAATTGGCACCCAACCTTTAAGCATAGTCTACAAACTTTCAATAGTGTTGAGGTTGGGGCTTTGTGAAGGCTATTCTAGAAGCTTAACGTTAGCCTGCTTTCCATTCCAAAATCAGTTTTGATGTGTGTTTGGGATTATTGTCCTGTTGAAGCACCCAACTGTGTCCAAGTTTCAACCATATGGCTCATGATTTGAGGTGAAGTTGAAGGATTTGAAGGTAGTTCTTCTTTACTCAGTTATATCCAATGTACCAGTACCAGTGGTAGCAAAACAGCTCCAAGAACATGATCCTACCACAGCCATTCTTGACAGTTGGTATAGTCTTCTTTGGTTTGAAAGTCTTACTTCTGAAATCTCTTCCAGAGCTCCAAAGCTTAGAACTCAACCCTACTGAAAATTTGTGGACTACACTTAAATATCAGGTCCATCCCAGGAAACCAACGAAATTAATGAACACTGATAATTTTGCCAAGAAGAGTGGTCAAATATCCACCCAGAATTATGGCAGAAGCTTGTTGATGGGCACCAAAATATCTGCAACCTATTTTTTTTTAAATGGTACATCCATCCATCCATCCATCCATCCATTCGCTTCCGCTTATCCTTTTCAGGGTCGCGGGGGGCGCTGGAGCCTATCCCAGCTGTCATAGGGCGAGAGGCGGGGTACACCCTGGACAGGCCGCCAGTCTGTCGCAGGGCCAACACACAGGGACAAACAACCATTCACTCGCACATTCACACCTAGTGGCAATTTGGATTTTCCAATTAACCTATCCCCACAAGTTGCATGTCTTTGGACGGTGGGAGGAAGCCGGAGTACCCGGAGAGAACCCACGCAAACACGGGGAGAACATGCAAACTCCACACAGAAAGACCCCGGCCTGATGTCGGAATTGAACTCAGGACCTTCTTGCTGTGCGGCAACAGTGCTAACCACCGTTATCAATGGTACATTGATAGATAATTAGAGGTTTGTTAACTGAAAATTTTGATTAACATCTGACTCTGTAGTGTAGTGGTTAACGCATGCATTATACATGGAAAGTTGATGGCTAGTGTACTCCCAAGCACAAATAAGTGGGAGGATTCTTAGAAAGAGGGAAAAAGGGAGCGGCTGAAAGTACCAATCCTAGTAACTTGTAGTTAGCAAACAATGAAAACTAAATGTTGTTTAAAAACAGTTTAATGATTAACTCGTGTTTCTAAATAATAGACAAATAATAACTCATTCTGATAAAACTGTGTAGAGAATCTGTGAAGATTCTTTGATTTACAAGCCTAGTCTACAATAGTCTAGTAGCAGTAGTTAGTAGTACAGAGTACATGTGCAACATTTTTCTTTTTAAAAGTCTGGATGTACAAGTCTAATAATATTTTTGTTATAATCAAAGTCACGTCCTAGCCAAAGAAAAAACTGTTTTTGTTGTCATTGTTTAAAGAAATCTATTTAATGGTGCCTTATTTAGTTTTTTTCTAAACAGATAAAAGTCAAGTTTACAATCATTGTTACCGACCAAAACACGCAGAGTGTGTATTTCAGGGCTCGCAAACATCATGACTGCATTTCCTCTCTATCTAAATGTTTGTCAAAAAGTACAAAATGTGCATTCTTTTAGATTTATTTGTACCATCCCACAGCTTTCTTTTATTCCTTTTCTTGTTGCAGCACTTTTCCACCCGCTGTAGTCCACAAACACTATAGTTAAAAAATGCACAAGTTATTATAATGTAATCTGAAGTTTTATTGTGACTTTAGTTGAAAGATTAATAGGATAAGAATGACATTAGTTGAAAATCTGTGTGGTCATCACCATGAAAACCATGATCAGTTCCTAAAATGTAGACCTTTGAGGTACAAGGTTTGTAGCAGAGTATTATTGCCAGTTTGATGCACTCTAAGTGTTGTCGTGTTACAGCTTGCCTCTGTTCCTGTCCTAGTTTAGGCCCTGTAAAATCTGCCCAGAGTTCACCCAGGGGTGCCGGTAGTGATGCCTAGTCTTGGATACCACAGAGCATACATACATGCTGGAGCCTGTGCAAAAGCCTGCTTTCAGATGGCTGTTGCAGGCCAAAAAGCCTGCAAGGTAAACATATCTAAACTCTACTGAGTTTGTGTTTCCAGAAAACAGCCCCACTAGGTCTTGTAATGGATTATAGTCTGTAATAAATCTACTCATTGACATATGACCTATTTATTTCACACCTTAGAGCAATGTTTAAGAAGTTAACTGAGAAAAGATGTGCTTTTTAAAGCCTCTAAAATTTAAAGAGATCAGTTTTGGGTAACTGTTGTTTCCACTTACTGAGAGTCAGAGAGGTACTTCATTTGTTCTTAATTTTTTCCCCTTTTACCTTTGTGTGCAAACACACAAAATATGCAAACTTCTAATTGATTAAGTGCTAGCCTTAAGTAATGCATATAGTATATCTGCCTATGAAGATTTTAGCTTGACCTAGTTAGTGGATGTCTCTGGAATTACACTTCAGCGAAGATTTAAACAGACAGAAATAATTGTCAGAGAGGAATGTTTGAGTTAATTAAAGTGATTTCCAGTCTTGGAACCTTTCAAAGCTTACTTGATTTAAAGTCCAAGGTGGGCTTTTCTAGTACAACTTTCAGAAAGGTTGCTTGTATTCAGTCAGTCCTTGGAAGTCTAAATTTTGACCACTGCAGTTTCACCATGGGCACTGTCCTGACATGCCTTGATGGGCAGTCATTTGTTGGAAATTACTTTAACTGCTCATGCCATTGTGATTGTTATTTGGCCACATGATCACATTCTGTGCTTAATACCAACTCTACTTGCCAGATTTGGATCCCTCAGACGTTTGTGAAATTGAAATCAACAAGGCGTGCGATTCTGAAAATTGAAGGAGCCTTCAAGAACCTAGAGTTGCAAAAGCAGAAGTGCAAGATCTGCCAAATTTAAATCAAATATTGTTTTTGACCTCCTGTATCTTCATACACAGATATACATTTTTTCGAAAGCTGGGCTTAGGCTAGGCTAGCAGTTAATCAGAAGTTCAATATTGTTGTCTGCAGCTCCTTAAGTTTAGAGCCCCATTTTTAATGGACAGTACCTGTACCTCCAGTAGTGTGCAAAAGTATTGAGCCACCCCTAACTTCCTTATATTTTAGAATAGAATAGAATAATCCTTTAATTGTCCTTTAATAATCCTTTAATATTTTGCAAGGAGCTAGACTTTGTTGTTATTTTTTCTTGAGCAATAGTTCTCCAGGCTTTCTGAAAGTCTTTCAAAGCCACTTAACACTGACATCAGAATCATTCAAGTATGAGAAAAATGGTTAGTGTTGTGTCGATATGTAGCAGACAACTTAGCAAAGAACCAATTTTAAATTGTATCTTTAGGCATTTTGTTACTGGTGGCCTGTTGGAAAAACACTTCATTTGTTCCCATTTCTTTAATCAACAAAATATGCCAAAGACAACACAGTTTGACAGACAAAACAGATAGCATTTTTGCACTAACATGGTGATCCCTAAAAAGCTGTTAGCTGAACATTTGGTTTTTCTCAGCATGGTGTGCAATGTGTAATTAAAAGAATTAGGAAACTGAACAAGTGGCAGACAAAAGAAGAAGTGTCAGTCGTAAAAAAGATATCTACAGCAGATGAACAATATCTGAAAGTAATGTTTTAAGAAATAGAAAAAAATCCTGAAAGGCCCTGAAAGATGCATCTGGCCAATCTACTGTTCATTAAAGCTTATTAGAAATGTTCTCAGTGGAAGGCTGGCTGTCAAGAAGCCTTTCATAAGGAAGGGAAACAGGGAGAAAAGGCTGAGGTCTGAAAATTATACAAGGACTCGACTGAAAATCAGTGGCAACAGGTCGGATGGAGGCACGAGGCATTTGAATGTCCTTCAAGAAGCCTGGAGAACTATTCCTGAAGACTACTTAAAGAAAGGAAAAGAAAGCTGCCTAAGAGAGTTCAAAGTGTGTTGAAGAATAAAGGTGGTCACACCAAATATTTACCTCCAAGCTGGAAAGAATGGAACAAACATATTTTATTGAATTGTTGCGCCTATTTCCAAATTTTCCAAGCAAAACGTAAACAAATGAAGGGTGGCACAAGACTTTTGCACAGTACTCAGTTATAGTATGTATACGATGGAGCAAGAATGCTGGGTGCTTGGAGATTTCCTTTCTGAACCTTTCCATTCTCTATGGCCTGGCCAAGTCTGTTATTTGCTCAGTTGACCAAAATCTGGACAATCAGACATGACACTCCTGGCCTACGTGCCACCTGGGAATTCAACATGGATCAGATATAGAAAGGAAGCCTCTCAGGCTATTGTGTAGGGATTAATTCAAGCAGTAGACTGGACTGTAGGCCTGCTGCTCTGTTGATGCTGCTGATCCCCAGCCCACTGCTATGGAGTGGCTTGTACTGTAGAGGCCTACTGCCCCCTAAAAGTGGGGTCCTGACCCTTTGTATTTGTGTGTGCGTATGTGCGTTGAAGAGGAAGTGCAGTGCTATAGATTGTGTATTCATGTGTGTGTCTGTGCGTGCCCAGACTTTTAGTGAACATCTCAGGTTTACTCAGAAGAGATAGAGAGTGATGGTTTTGCACTGGGATACTGTGGGGATTATGTAAGATGGCAAAACACAAAGAACGCAAGCAGCTGAGTGTTGTGTGCGAATCTGCGAATCTGTGCACACACACACACAAACACACACGTGCTTGCACACACCTGATTTCTGTTGACTTTTAGCAAAGAAATGCTTTCTTCAAAGAAAATCCAGAGAGAGCACAGTGCAGCGTCGTAGGGGGCACGGAGGTCCAACAACAGTAGATCTATCTGATGGCAACAGGCGCCAGCACCTTGTTATTGTTTCGTTTGGAATTTCCTTTCTCCTGCTCTTTCTTAGGCCTTTTGTAATCATGTTCTATAACCAGATGTCAAATTTACCTCTTGCAGGGTACAGGGAATGCCTCCTCAGTCCACCATCGCCGCTAACATACACACCCGCTTTCATTCAAATACATTTCCACAAGTCTGCATGGTAAAGCTTGGTCTGCATAGCTGCGAACTATCCACTTGATTGGCCAACTATTTGACCTTCTTTACTGTCTCTTCTTATTTCCCTTCTTTCGTTCAGGTGTCAAGTGAAGCCCTGCATAAGCGAAATACATGATTTCCACCAAAAGTTCAGCAAAAAGACACAGTGTTCTGGCTCATAAATTCACCTTGTGAAATATTACTTGTAGCAGCAAGAATGCGCATCATGTAACATCTTTTCATCGAAAATCTGCTGGTTTGGAAAGACGCTCCTCTTCCACTCCCTGCCAACCCTCAACTCCAAAGTATGCTCTGTTGTCAGAGACAACAAGTTGGGCTGGACCTGATGGCCTCTTTCTTTGTTTGCTCCATCTGTCTGGAGAGCTTTTTTGTGCTTTTAGGTTAATGTTTAACAAGACTCCTAGCAGAGGAGAGACGGCTGAAGTAAATGAAAGCTGCCTGGAGGAATTTCTACAGGGACTTGAAGAGGCAGTTGTCCCTAAATTTAAATTTAAGGTTCCTGTTTTAATGCCAGTGTCACTGAGGGCATTGTTTGCTCCTCTGGTATTGTGTATTTCTGTTTTAAAAGGATTAAAATCGACACAGAGGATTAATCCTACTGAATTTGGTGATTTTTCTTTTGATCCTTTTTTGTCATATTATGTGCCCACACAGCTTCTCTCATGTTTATTTCTGTTCATTTGGGCACAATGGAAGAATTCTCACCTGCCACACAGGGGGCCTGGGTTTAATTCCTAGCCAATGTAGAGCTTTTATGGATTGGAACATACCTACTGGGCTCCTTTCTTAAGATGGCCTTCAAAGTAACCTTGGCCAAGTTGCCCCCGATTAGTGTGTACTTAAAATGTTAGACAAGGTGCTAACGGGATAGGTAAAAAAGGACTTCTATGGAAGTGTGTGCAATACGCTGAGGCTTGTAGTAAGAAAGTGCTTTGAGTTCACAGTTAGAGTAGAAGAGTGTTATATAAGTACCAGTCCATATACATTTTAAATGGGATCTGATCTATTTTTACCTTATCATTTATTAGCTAGGGTTAGTACTTTTAGGTGCCATTCCATTTATTCTACTTTATTTAATGACCCATTTTCTTATTTACTTAGATATTTAGATGTTCATCAGTAAACACTGTTAGCTAAGCACTTAACTACTAGTCATATATTTGGACTGGTACTTACATAGAACTTTTCAACTCTATTTGAGCACTGAAAGTGCTCTCCTACTACAAGCCTCATGCATCCATTCATACAAGTGCTTTTAGGTTACCTTTCACTTCAATGGGCCGAACTCAGGGTTTAGTATCTTGCCCACGGATATTTCAACATGTGGACTAGAGGAGCTGGGGATTGAACCACCAACGTTCCAGTTGGCAGCTGATTTGCTCCGCCTACTGAGCAACAGTCACCCCAAATTAAAAACAACAGAAAAAAAAAGTTGGTGAACTTTGACTTGATTCTTCTCAGGAATTAAGCCACTCATTTTCTTTGGGAGGGAAAAGCCAACAGCAGTTCTTCCTCCTGTGCATGTGTGATACTGTGCATTTTTATTCAAGTAGCATGCTTGGTGACTTCATTTAGAAATAAAACTGAAAATCTGTATTTTGGAGTTAATTTTAAAGACACCACAATTAAATCAATGTAGTGGCATAAAATAGACTTGTATGTATTATTATATGTTTGGGCTGCCAACCCAAATCAAGCCTTTAAAACACATGTATGTATTTACCGATTAGCTCCACTGTTAAACTCACCTGCTTAATGTTGTGTAGGTCTCTCGTGCACAACCAAAAAAAAGCTTGATGCGTATGGACACAGGGGTAAGTGGTTTTACTAGGATCTTCTAATTTCGGTCAAAATCACCATGATAAATCCTTGGCAAAGTAGAGGTAATACAAGTAGCACCAGTACAACTAGTAGCAATAGTAGTAGAATATCAAGGGTGTCAAAGCCATTTAAATCATTGGCCATGTACAAACTAATGTATAAACTTACTTTACGTAGTTTATACATTTAATCCCTAAGATGTCCAAACCCCTGAACACTTCGTGAATCACATTTGATACATCAGTTTTTGTGAGTTTTTGAGACTTCTCAAACGTCAATGTGATTTTTTTTCACAGAAAAACCTAAAAAGAAAATTGCACAATAAAATGTTTTTAAGCAATAAAAGTAAAAAAAATAAATAAAAAATGAATGTGGGAGATGTGAAACAAACAAAAACTCACATATTTGAATTAATATTTAATTATTTTTTTATTTTTATTTGCTAGAACACTTGATTAAAAAAACATTTTAAAGAAAGAATTTTCTGTCAATTATTTCACGGTTCAGCCTTTAAATGGGTTAGAAAAAAATATTGCAGTTCTGGCGATACATTTCAGTTTCTCCAAATCGAAAAAAGAAATGCTGCTGTAGTAACTCAAAGAAACCCATCAGCAAGACACTCTGGGCTTACACTGTTATGGAAATGAAAAATAAATTACTTTATTATGTAAATAAAAAATGAAATTATCTTAATGCACAGAAAATATTCAATTTTCAATAAAAAAGAAAATGATATTGTAAAGATTAAAAAAAAGAAATGTTTCAGTCTTAAATTGAACACTAACAATTAAAAAAAAGGTTTCTTTCAACGAATGCTTCGTCTGTTAATTACTCTGCTGTATGACAGGCTGTAGGTTAAATCTTTGTCAGCAAGAAAACTGTTAAACTCGTGAAAATACTGTTAGAGGTCCAATTTTTATGGTGTCCTTCTTTAAAATTTCCACATTTTTCCAAAGCCATCCACTGGACCAGTTCTGGCCAATGGGCCATATGTTTGACACCCCTGCACTATGTCGACAAAAGCACTGGTTTTCCTACACATCACACCTACAGGAAGCTGCTCAGCCATGGAAACCATGCCACGAAGCTGTCGGCTCACAGTTTTTGTGCTGATGTTATTGTCAGTGGAGGTTTGAAGCCATGCAGTTACTGACAGAAAAGAGTGTTGGTGATTTTTACGCACTCAGCGACCCCGCTCTGTAACTTTGCTTGGTCTGCTACTTCATGACTGAGTTGCTATTTGTCCCAAATGCTTCCTCTTTGCAATAATACCACTAACAGCTGATCTTGGAATAACAAGGAGGGAAAAACTTTCATAGTACCACACGCGAATTCAGTGAGATCTTTAGAACATCCCATTCTGTCACAAATGTATACTGCATGGTTGATTTTATGCACCTGTGACAAGTGTAGTCCATCTCTTTTGTCCATACAGTGTAACTTTACATATTTGATTATATCCATTTTATTTGTTTTTATCAGCACCATTAACATTTGCTGGTGGGACTGATTCACACTGTAAAGCCACCATGGAAACTTCATCATGACTCAAGTTCAGTAGTGGCCAACATTTCTCAGCTCATAAGCTGGTCAAGAATGTGGGGTTTCTTCACTCTTAAGAGAAAGGAAATATTTCCAGTGACTCACTGATTGTGCTGATACATTTCACAGTGGTTTGGACACGTTTTGTGGAAAAGTCAAATGCATTAAATAAACTATCACAAGCTCAGGAGACGTGCTTGTAAAAACGCAACAAAAAGTAAAGCAAACAATACAAAAACAGCCACAAATGCACAGATGTGTAAAATACAGTATGTGCTGTGTTTATATCAAAATTAAGTGAAAAAAAGCATTTCAATGCCTTTAAACACCAAACAGATTATGTAAAACCTTGTGCTCCATAGTTTTATGATTTATACAAGGGTAGATTTGCATGAGTCACACTTTACAGTTTTTATCCTTTACCGTCTGAAACAAGCTGTTTTACATATTCAACAATGCCAACCTACCTTTAAGAGCATTTCTTTCCCTGATTGGCTCAACTGAGCTGTGTGCCTTAGATGACCATATTATGCACTGAAAAACCCCCAGAGTGAAACAGTTGGAGAAATCTGAAGCTTTAGCTCCACAATGATACATTGTGTTTATTGTCTGTCTAACCACATCTTACACATACGATGAATAACATTATTAATCTGTTTTTTGCGAATATATGTCTTTTATTTCCTATTTAGTCTATAAATTCTAAAATTAGTTACTTTACATGTATATTAGGCTAATTTATATCACCGAGACACTGTTTGAGATGACATTGTATCTTACAACCGTTTTTAGCTTTGAAATCTTGTTTCAAGACCTCCTAGTAACAATTCACACTTTAGACTTTTGTTAGTACATGGGTCCTGGGTTCAACTAGGAATTATTGCTGTTACTCCAAAGGACATGTTGTTGTTATTTATTCCTGATGGAGCTCAGTCTCGCAGGTCGGTCTCACCTCTACCCTGTAAAAAGGCTATCAGTGGTTTTCTAAGCACCTCTTTTGTTGCTCTGAAAAATGATCTGTGCAATCTGGAGTGTGTCTCCTTTCACTTCCAGCGCCTGAAAATTCCATTTCATTACCAAAAGAATGACAGTTAATGGGAAACAGAGTGGTTGAGTGTGCAAAGACACTCTAGGTTGTCAGCAACGTGTCCCCGAACAATAGACATAAGAACTTTCCTGGCTAAACCGCACAATGTTGCTGAGCTGTTAAAAAACAAACAGCCAAACAAACCCCCCCCCCCAAAAAAATTCTTTATAGCTTTTTGATCTTTTTCGGATTCGAACGAAATCTTAATCTGCTGCTTTTGTGTCATAACCCATCATCCACAGGAGAGGCTGTGGAGCTGCAGCCGGAGCATGGCGCGAGCGAGATCCCCGGTATCCGAAAGCCCAATAAAGACGCCGCCTGGCTGGGGCCCAAGGAGAGCGCCGTACGCCAGCACAGACAGGAGATGAAGACCAAGATGAAGACCAATAAGGTGGAAGAGGTGAAACCTACTCGGCCCAAACAGGCAAGGCGAAGTGGCGTGTCTGTTTTATTTCTGTAGAGGTTTAACAAAGTCACACTCATGTGATTTTACCCCTGATTTTAGAAGCTGTATTTACACTGATGTGTTATATTTTAATAGCACATGGGATCATTACAATACTCGGTTATTTTAAAGTCTGGTAAGATTTTGCTTTGAGACACTGCGATCACATGAAGCTTGCGCCACATCCCAGATGTAGACGCTGAGGTGAAATCGCCTGAATTATGCCCTGCAACAGAGCTTAGTGTTGATATAAGATTGTGTAAACTGAGTACATCTTCTGTAGTCCCTTTGAGTGTGGAGAAACAGCTGCAGTTAGACTTCACAGACATGTGCTGCCCCCCTCTGGTGCTGCAGGTTCTGATCTTTTAGACTACATTGAAGATATTTAAAGGGACGAACCTTAAACCTTTAATGCCCCTGACCTACTCTGAGTGAGATTTTTGGGAAAACCTCATCATTTTTATCCATCATCTGTCCACTAAAACAATCAGGTAAAGGTTAAATTGCTTTACTGGGAACTTTATAACTTCTCAACAAGATTTGTGGGGGTTACTGGTGAGTCATTATTCATCACCGGCTTTCATAAACAGAAAGACCTTTAGCTGCAGCTTGAGCCGAGTCAAAAATATGCCAATAGCTTTGCAAACAGAACCTGCTGTTGATGTGCATTGGAATAATTGGTTTTAATTGATTTTAAAATAAATGTTTAAAATATGAAAATTAAAAAGACACATGAACGAACAGATGTTTGATTTTCAGAGGACATGTTTTTTTACATTTATATTTTCCACCTGACACCACAGCCTTGAAGCTCCAGCACACCTAAAGGCCACTATGGATGCCCATGGGTTGCACTTGCTATAGCTTTGTAATTGAATTGAATTAAATTCCTTCCTTTCCAGTACAACAAGATTCAAGGTCAACTTTTCCTTTCACACAGTAAAATTGAAAAAAACTCCCTAAAGGTAAAAAGTGAGTAAATAATATTATAAAAGACAATACAAATATACGATGTAAGTATAAAAGTATGAATACAACTCAAGTCTCTTTAAGTCATTGTTTGTATTGTTTGTACATTTATTACTTGTACTGTCTCTCTAGTGTTTTGGAATCATTAGTTTTATTAGTTAGTAATAAACTAATAAATTAGTTAGTTTTATTTTATTTATTTGTATTATTATTATTTGTATTATTTAACTTTATTTATAATAATTTATTATTTTTATTTATTTATTTATTTATTATATTCAAATTTTTCTATGACTGCTGTCTGAAACATGCAAATTGTTTAAAATATGGCTATAGAGCCAATTTTGCAGTAGCGAGCTGTAATTCTTCTTTTTGTGTGATTTGGCTTCACAGTTTCAGTTTTGTTTGGTTGTTTTAGTTGAAAATTACATTTTACTGATACAGTGTCAAATCCTAACAACAGCCACCTCATCGCCATCTAAAGCACACGTACACACTGCAATAGTTTATTTGCACATCCTCGAGAGACAAAATAACAAAGTGCAGTATGACAAGAGGGACACCTCAATGTAAACCATATGTATTTAATTTGTGTAATATACTGGGATATTTATAATTTGAGCTATTTTGTTGTATTTTGTAACTTTGCAATATATTGTATTATTTAATTCAGTTTAGCTGCTTACTGTTCTTACTGTCTCAGAGCAACTGTGACCACATAATTTCCTCAGGGATTAATAAAGTATTCTGATTTTCATTCTCAAGGTGCTTTTTATTGCAGGGTATAAGGTAAAGACCCTACAATAACACAGAAATGTTAGTTTCAGTTTTTCTGAATATTATTATGTGAATGGCCAAGATTTAGGAAAATCTGAATTGTTATTATGAGAAGAAAGAGAAAAAAACAGCCCTTTGTAAACGCAGGTGACTCACATGTAGTTATAGTTAACTATAACAACCTTGCTGTGGACGTGACAGGCGTGTTGTTCTTGTGTTTGCTTTTTTCTAAAGACTCAGTGTCAGCAGGAACTCGACCAGGTCCTCGAGCGGATATCCAAGATGCCCTTCAGAGATAACAGAGGTCCTCTGGAAGACCTGTATGCCCTGCATATCCCCAACTGCGACAAGAGGGGGCAGTATAACCTAAAACAGGTGACTCTGGGCTTTTTGGGAAAGAGGGCGGTAAGCCCGGAGGTTATACCCAACTGATAATATGCAGGTATGGAGAGGGGGGGTGGGCATCACAACCACGATTTTTTAACAAAATAATTGGTTGCACTGACATATCAAACCCTACAGTCATTTTCTCATCATAATACTGATAATAATAATAGTAATAATAATAATAATAGTATTAATAATAATTATAATGATAATAACAATTCAACAAATTGAACATGAATTACTGAAAAGGGGGGATTGCACATTGTGAACTGATAAGCTTCTTTTTGTGCATGCACTTTATAAAACATGTATATTAAGACTGCTAGCTTAGCATGAAACGTGCAGGTAACAAAACTACAACATAAATTCTGTTTTTCAGTGCAAGATGTCTCTCCATGGTCAGAGGGGGGAGTGCTGGTGCGTCGACCCACACACCGGCCGACCCATCCCATCAGCTCCGACCGTGAGGGGTGACCCCAACTGCAGCCAGTACCTCACAGAGCTGGAGCTCCCTGACATGGCCCAGATCTAAAGTGGCATCAAACATCCCAAAACAAAAAAGGAAAAAGAAAAACTGTAAAGAGGTTGGGAACAAAGAACATCAGAGTAAGCTATGTATTATCTGTCTGTGCGTATGTGTCTCTAGTTCGTACGATGACACTGATATTTGAAGTCTTAACCACCAAAAAGGATTAAATGATAGAATCCAGCTTGCTGCGTAAGATGTAGCTGCAGATTACTTTTAGAGGGGAGGGAGTGGAGATAAGACTCCCTTTTCCCGCTTAGATATTCAGTAGGCGTCATCTGGAGCGTCAGTGACTATGCTTTAGTGATTTTGACTTTGCTCAGATTGCTTTGTTATCAGTGTTTTGTACTGTATGCATTGAAAAATGAAAAGCCTTCAACATATGTGATGTTTCAAGGTGTGTTTTAATGCTCTAGCTTACAGACTACTGTTAGTTTCATACTATACACTAGGCTTTGAGTACACCTGGCTATTAATACAAAGTATTAAAGATGAAATGTAGTACCTGTTGGAAGTAGCGTGCATTAAATGTTCAGCCGAAGGACATGGCTGTAAGTGATAAACAGATAATGCCATTAAAACTACGATACAATCAATCTGTGCACGTCATCATTCATGTGATGTGAATGACCTGAAAGCTTTTCAGAATGAATGAGCGAACTTGACTATGTTCAAACCTTGGAGCTTTAGACTCTCTGTGCAAACTTCTCAAGCCATCCCTCATTTCTTTATATTTTTCTTCATAGAAGCCAGATTTTTCTTGTAATTTCTTAAAGTTTTAACCCACTTAACAATAACCTATGAATCATTAAAGCACATAGCAAACAATTTAGCAAGGAAGCAGTTTGAAGTTTTAGGTATTTTGTTAATAGCAGGCTTTTCCAAAAACTAGCTATTAGTGCTATTAGCTAAAAACTTGACCTACCTGGGCACAGCGTGGAGTGTAGCAACAGCTCTTATGGAGTGATGAATCCAAGTTTGATATTTTTGGTACAAATCATCATCAGTATCTACGAAAGACGGTTAAGAGAGAGGTACAACAGTGAGTGTCGAAGACGGTGGAGGCTCTGTCATCGTTTATGGCTGCTTTTTAGTCATTAGTGCTGGAGATCACAAAAAAGTAAAATCAGACTTTGATCCACCATGAAGTACCATCTAGAACTTCACCAGATTGGCACCGGCATCATTTTTCAACATGACAATGATCTCAAACACACTCCCAATGCAGTAAAATCATACCTGGATAGAAAAACACACAGTGGAGCGCTATCAGTCATGGATTGGCCTCCCCAGAGCCCAGACCTCAACATTATTGAAGCAGTGTGTGATCATGTTGACAGAGAACAGAACAAAAGGCTGAAACATCCAAAGAAGAGCTTTGAATGTCCTTCAAGAAGCCTGGAGAACTATTCCTGAAGACTACTTAAAGAAATGACAAGAAAGCTGCCTAAGAGAGTTCAGACTGTGCTGAAGAATAAAGGTGGTCACACCAAATATTGACTTTTAAGTTTGTTTCTATAACTTCTATAAACTCTACTCTTTATACTGTATTTCCATGAATGTTTGCACATTTCAGAAAACTTGCTGCACCCATTCCCCATTCTCCTAGCAGAATATAAAGAAATGATGGGTCAAGACTTTTGCACATTACTGTATAAATAGACAGTTTTATAATAACATAGCCTGCATTTCCCCAAGTGAAAACATTAAATAAAGTCATACCGTTTTGAATTAAAATAAGATATATTTTGGTGCATACTTTATTGACTTTGCAGTTGTAGCTTGTTCATACTGACCCCAGCAAGCAAAACTGCAGGACTGAAAGCGTGAAGAAAACATGGTCTCTGGATTTTATCACATTCTGCAGAAAACCTGATTTATCCTGTCCTCTGTTATCAAATCTCACAATAACAGTGATCTCCAAGCATTTTATTTTATAAGGTCAAGACCCAGCAACAGTGAAAAATCACCTGTGGGCAAGCGCAAAGCAACAGTGAGAAGGAGAAAAAGTCCTTCCTAGGAAGAAGAAATCTTAGGGCAGGCAGGCGTTCACCCTGAGTGGTTGGGGAATGAAGGTAATAAGATGAATGGGGAGTGAAAGACAGGGGAGTGAAGAAAGAGTCCTTATGGCATCATGTGAGGTCCTCTAGCTGCCAAAAAGAAAAAATAATGAAAGGTTGGCTTGTGATCCAGCCCTAACTATATGATTTATCAAAAAGGAAAGTTTTAAGCTTAATCTTAAAAGTAGAGAGGGTGTCTGTCTCCTGACAGGAGAGGGGCCTAATAGCTGAAGTCTTAACCTCCCATCCTACTTTTGGAACCATGAGTAAGCCTGCAGTCTAAGAGTGAAGTACTTTATTGGGATAAAATGGTAGCGTGAGGTCTTTAAGACATGACACAGAATAATTGTTCAGGGTCTCAGAATTCTAGATCTCACAGAGAGCCGATGAAAACAAGGTAACTTCTCTTTGTCATCCCATAAGTGCTCTCGCTGCAACAGAGAGCAGCGAAAGCCACTCAGTGATGTCACAGAGAGCCGTTCTGCTTTGACAGCAGATGGAAACCACCTGCGTGAAGAATCACACGGCTGTCTTTAACAGCGTCAAGGTCACAGAGATAGCAAAACGCAAAACACACAACCACTGACTCAACATGTTAACCATGGAGGCCCCTCATTAAATACTCATGACAAAAGTGCAGACGTACAGTTTTTGTGAGTACATGAACTTTATTTAAATAGTGATTAGCCTTTACAAAAAACAAACAAAAAAAAGAGTACATCAATTACACGCCTGATAAATATTTCACCATAATGTTCACATTAAAGTGTTCAGAGTGTTACTGTGTTGTTGTGTTTACACGTGTGCCTGAATCAACAGCATGAGAGAGGTTTGCACTGAGAAAAACAGGCTGATGTGCCGCTGTCAGTGTTCCCCAACCATTGTGATAAAGCGAGGAGACATTTCTATATTTCATTGATTGAACACTAGGATTACGCAACAAAATAAACAGGAAATTAGGCAAATGCTTGACAATAGAATAAATCTTTTCCTCTATCGTCAGAGCAGCACTTTGACTGGAAGATCATGATAGTGTTTGTCAGCAACCGACTGAAGAGTGAAAACCACATCCACACCTAAAATTGTTTTCCTCTTTTGGGCTTGATCTGTCCCTCATCCAACAGCTCTGTGGAGCCACATGCAAATCAAAATTCAAACTGGTGTGGGGCAGAAGGCACTTGAATTTACATAAAAACTCAGCGACCTTGCTCTTCGCAAAATGAAGTACCCGATGAACCCTGAGAGCAAGTCACCATTGGCCAGCACATTTGCCTGTGTGGTGGCAGTGAAGACCCTTCACATGGAAAAAATAATCAATGCGGGGCCTTTGCATATGATTTGTGTGCGAGCTGTGAAGGGAAATGCACAGCACCGAGTCTGGCAGACAGTAGTTTGAGCAGACTATGCTCATGTGAACTGAAATCAGAGCTTTTGAGAAGCTGAGAACTACAAGGGTATGGTACGCCTAGCACACACACACACACACACACACACACACATACACGTACAGTCACACTCAGGAGCATGCACACATACTTTATACATACATTTACAAACAGTGGAAACAGCTGTCTGGAAAGTGAAAGTTCTATGGGTCTGTCTCAGCTTACACCAACATCAAAAACAGAAAATTAAGAATGTGCATGAATCTGACAATAAGAGAACTAACAGGTTAAGATGGCAGGACCTAATGTCCTTCCTCATGAGGGCTTAATTTATCAAAAATGCAACCTGCTTTATCATGGAACATCCTGTTTCACAAGCATACAAAGCTCGGCTGAGAGTGGCACAAGCTACAGGTAAGTTTAGTCCAAGTGCACTGGAGGACAAAAAAAAAGATATAGACTTAGCTGATTAGGGTGAATTTTATAGGTTTCTTTTTCTTGGCTTCAGGCAACCAGTTGAGACAAGAGGAAATTACTACTCCCAGCGCAGTAACAATCTGGCACATAACCCACCCCTGCTAAATCGCAAACCCTTGTTTTTGTACAGATTAAGCAATCAACACACATAACTTGTTTAATTAGAAAGTGTTGCAGACACTGGTTTCCTTCCTTTTTTTTTTCGATCTGCCAAGCTAACCAGCTGCTATCTCTAGCATCATATACAAAACAATGATCCGAGTCTATGCTACTAATCTTCTCATATAACTTTAATTGAAAAAGCCAAATAAATGTGCTGTCTAACTAAAATGCCAAACTTCATTAATGCTTGTCAGCTTCTCATAGCAAACCTTTTCATTTCTGGATCTACGTCGATCATAAAATTAGCTGCATGACCATAATGAAAAAAGTCGCTGTTAGCTAATTTTGAGCCTGACTAGTACCAGTAGACTGAAGAAGTTACTTGGATAAGTGATGAAGTGTTTCTCCCACTGAAAATGGTATGTCCAGATGAACAGAATCAACCCTTTGGGAAGTAACAGTAGACACCTACAGCCAACTTAGTCACTGTATCACAATGCGTATACTTCCTTTAAGACACTTCCATGTTGTACATTATCTGCATTTACACTCTGCATTCATTTAGACAGACTAGATATTGTGAAAATGTACAAGTTATCAGTCATCAGACCACAAAATAATAAATTCTTCATCACTGAAGATATTCTTCTAAATTAAATGCAGATAAATTAGTGCCTGACAGATATAAGAGTTTTAAGACTGATATCGATAGGGTGATATTTTCTTTACATTCAGACTCTCCCATCTCTGCTTCGCCTATTTAAATTCAAATGTATTTTTATGCCATAAATTCTGATTTGATTGGCAAATAGCTCATATAAATTAGTGCCTGAAAAAAAAGCAAAAAATTTGCCTGTGTCAGCAACCTAGCTTGCATTAGTTATTTGTATTTCCCCCCATATGCTCAAATTTTTAAACATGATCAGACATTAACCATTCGGGTACTTGTAGAACCCTTAATTTCGCACTCAAAATAACAATGGAAGTTATGTAAGTACTTGATTTGTGACACAGTGAGTATTAGACGATATTCCCACTTAGCCACCTAGCATATTTATCATCACCATGGCAAATATATAGATATAAAAAAATATTGATATTTAGCCACATTTAAAATATGTCTTGTCTTTTCTTGGAATAAATTCTATAATAGTCGTAGCACACAACATACTGTCTCTATATGATCTATGGTTATGGAGAGATGAGGTGTTAGCTAACCTCAAAAATAGTACACAGTCAGTGGGAAGCCAGAATGGAGCTTTACATGTGCAGATTCACTTAAGCAAGCTTTTTGATTTGGCTCCCTTTACAAAATTAAAAAAAAAAAATTAAAAAATTAAAGATGATAGAGTCCGTCACACCTGAACATATACAGTATAAAACCATTTGTGCCATATTTTCCTGATTGTCAGTCATAAAGTGTGCTAGCTTGATTGGCAGGCTTTACAAAGAAATAGGGCTCAATGAGTACAACTGGTTTGCCCTCATTCATTGCTGTTGTTGTCGAGATCTTTGCACTGCAGTTCTCCTCCAGCGTAGTTGATGCTGGGGATTTTGACGCCAAACTGGTCTACGCACCAGCAGATCCCCCTTTTGCGACCGCGAGATGGCTTGCACTGTGGGTTAAGAAAGCAAGACTGGAATAAGGAACTTGTTTTTCATTCATTTGTTGTGGCATTTTGACTTTGTTAGACTGTCAGATATCAAAGTAGCAGTGCAATCCAACTTTTTGATACATTTATACCTGTTTGCGCTTGAAGAAGCCCTTCTTGTCACAGTTGGGAACGTACAGCGAGAGAGCAAAGACCTGAGAAGTGTCTTTCATGGCCTGGATGACATTATCTAGTTTTCTTCTGCAGGGGCCCTAGAGTCACACAGAATATAAATCTAAATGTCTGCCTGATTACAACGCATATACATGCAAAATATTTCAATTCTGGTTAAAAATGATCTGGAAAATTTGAGAAGCCTGAAGCAGTATGCACTATCTGATTTTGTAGAGCCAAAGTTTATTCATTCAGAGGAAATATGGTAAAAAATAAAAATAAAAAATTGCTCCAAATCTTGCAAAAAAAACAACAGATCTTAGTCAGTGTTTTTTTTTTCTTTTCTAATTTTATTTACCTTGGTATGCATCTTTGTAATCTCTACATCACTTACAAAATCAGGATCCAGTTTATCTACGCTGAGTGGAGCCAAGTTGCTGGCAGGCCCAAGCTTGGCCAGCTGCTTCTTACGGTCCTTGGCCTGCCTCATGGCCTGGAACTTGCGACTGCTAATGTGATCTCCATATAAGGGCACCTTTGTTTGTGGTGGGACTGGGACACGTAGCATGTCATCATGAGGCTGTCCACCTATTTGGGAGGCAACAAGACACAAAAGAGGCGGATCACTTATTAGTTTTCTGAAAAAAAAAAAGTGTTATTTACACCAAAATGCATTGCGGCTATGTTCGAGGCCTCATGTGTTCCTTTGGTATAAAACATTTGCTATTTTTGGAAAATTTCGAAAGCCTTAAAAACCTGTTGCTGCTGGATTTCAGAGTCTGTTGGAGCATTATTACTGCCAACAACATAACACTGAAGAATGTAATTTAGCACAATAAAACTAACAATTTTTGCACTGAACCAAAAAGTGTATTGCACCATGCTTGGGCATGTACAGATGCGTGTTTCTCCAAGAGCTAATAAAGCAGCAGTACTCAATCTTTTTCTGGCATGTCCTGCTTTAGGAGCTGAAAAAAGTTCTGAGTTTCCCAACTCACTTTTAGTATAGTAACTGGTAGAGCCCCACCAGTATAGAGGATGTAATACAGGATTTTTAAGACAGGTAACAATATCGATATTTGGTGATTGAAATATCCTATATGTCGGCCAATATATTTTTTCTTTCAGGTATACAAAGCATGCACAATTTCCCTAAAAAATTGCTAAGTGAGTCATTAATAAGATAATGAGACAATGCAGTTTAAAAATAATCTTATCATGGCAAATTGAGGATGACTCGTTTTAGCCTTTGTTCCGCTCAGATCAGCTGGTTGTTGCGTTGCAAAACATGTTGTGCCAATCTGGAAGTTGCACAGTGCCCTCTGGTGGACAAACTGCACAACATCAACACTCATAACATAGTTGAAGGGTGTTTCTTCCATCTCTTCTTTACTTATTTGAATTTTCATTAATCTACTTTTATAAATACAGATACAGTTAGACTGGCAAAGAGTGACTATATATCACAAACATCAAACAATATTCTTACACATGTAACATGTCTGCCTGTGTCAGAAACCTAGCGAGCATTAATCATTTTGTATTTGCTGTTGATGTTCAAATATTTCACAATGAGCAGACATTAACCATTTGGTTACTCATCGAACCCTTGAGTATGAAAACATTTATGCACTCAAAATAAAAGGTCTTTTAATGATCTTTGGGTATGAATAGATGTGTTAGCTAACCTGAAAAACAGTACACAGTCAGTGGAAAGTGAACAAAGTGTGCGACATCACAACTTATAAAGTGGTTGAATGGCAATTCTCGTGTTTCTTCTTTACCTTTTAATTTTTAATTTTATCAGCTGTTATAAATGTCAATAATGGTCAAACAAATGCCAGCATGATGCTTTCAATTGCAAAAAGTTTCACTAAATCTTTTTATGCTGCTCCTCTACACCCCAAAGTTGGGGAACCAAACAAACAGATTTGGAACCCAACAACTGTAAAGCATGTCTCTGTTAAACACGACTTCTTTTTCTGCAGAAGTTTGAGTCACACAGGACTACTGTTCAACATTTCATCTGCAGTCGGCAATGGTGGGTCATTTCCACTGGAAGCTTACAAGTTAAAGACGAAAAACAAAACAAAAACAGCAGTAGTAATCATTCCAACAAGTCAACAGCTGTAATATTAGTCCTGTGTGAACATGGCTCGACATGATGGGTCAAAATAAAGAGCACTGTGACTGTTCCAACCTGTATTTGTAGCTTCTTGAACTGCCAAATTAAAAAGCTTATGAGGGCACAAGACAGCAGTGTCCAATTTGGAAACGTCACAAAACAACGTGATGATTTCACTTGCCCCAGCTAAATGCTTATTTAGCACAGTTAGTGGCTACCAGCCAGATTCAGATTGGATGTGTTGACATACGGGACAACATAAGCTACATTTATGGCAAGTCAGGCTGCCAGTTTGGGGTATATGTAGACCAGGGGTTTTAAAACTTTTATAGCAAGTGACCTAAATGAGATATTTAGTCTCACCCTGGCACCCATGGCCATGAAAACATGCTATTACCCTTGTCATGTGGCAAGCCACCAAAAAACAGCCGCAACCCATTTTGGGTCCCAACCCCCACAGAAAGCTTCATGTACAAGTATCTTTCATCTGTGCAAAAACACTGCTCTGTGCTAAATTTTCGGGAGTCGCACAAACCTCAGCACTCGCCCCTCTCCCTTGTCCCCACCCTCAGCCACAGTGACTGCACTGAGGCCAGAGTGAGTGACTGTGGCTATTTTTTCCCCCCAAACAGCACTATAAACTGATATTTCATCGAGTTTCTGTCCTGAAACATGCATTAGCTGTGCATGTGTCCTAAGCCCCCGTTGGCCCATTTCCACTGCTGTGTCACGCACTTGTTTCCGCTTTCGTTTTGGGAGATTGAAAACTCCACATATAAACCTCTGTAGTCCTGCCAGTGACGTGATCGCTAAGCTACTAAGCTAACTGAGTGGTGAACTGAGGTTGCTGTGTAGCTACAAATGATGCTTAAAACCTCCCATACTCAGAGCGATGATGATGAAGCTCATGATGATGATGTCATCCATTCATTCCCCTTAATGACAGGTTCTTGGAAAAAAGAGATTCCCCCTAGTTTCCTGCTGACAATGTTTTTTTTCTCTCTCTCTTTCCCCAGAGAAAGCTGAGGCAGCTCAGCGCCAGTATGTCCAATCAAGTCTTCACTTGTTAATCCCCAAGCTTGTCTAATCTGACGTGTGCTGACTGATCACATCTTTCGCTTTTTTTCCCCCTTTCTTCCTGCCTTTTTTCCTCTTCGTGATCCTGGAGAGCTATGCAGCTCCCTGCAGGAATTAATGACTTAAAAAAAATCTTTTCCTCATCTTCATCTATCCAATCTTTCCATGTATTCTCCCTTACCACATCTGTCCAGATGTTACTCTTACACATCCTTTCAAATGTAAAAACTAGATTGTCCCTATTTTTAGCTGTTGTTATGACTTGAATGCCAGCTTATGTCACAGGTTTTCTGCTCTCTGACACACAGCAAATATGGAAAATGTGGTCAGACTGCACACACGAACACTTGTGCATTAATGTAGCTGTACATGTCTATTATGAATGCATATATGCACGCATATCCACAGCCCAGGGTTGTCAGGTGTCTCAAAGCATTTTTTTCTCTATGGGGCATGTGCTCATGAGTGTGCATGTGGGTTTTTTTTGTTTAATTTATGTGTCAACAGAACGCCCAGCAGGAGATGGGGAGTTAATGATGAAGCTGACTGCCGGGCAGACAGACGGGGGATCAGAAACCCACGCTCAGCCTGCATTCTGCTGAATCACTGCACAGCCGGGGCCTGCCTGCAGCGCCGAACCGGAGAGAGGGGGAGGGTGGGGAGGGAAAAGACTGTGTATAGATGTGAAGAAGAGGAGACCAGGACGGGACTAACAAAGAGTGATGAGAGGGAGCAAATAAGTAAAGGTGAGCGGATCCATCCAGATATCGATAGTATCGATACCGACGCTGGTATCGGTATTGGATTGATACTAGTGATAGGATGGATGCTTTGTTTCTATCCTCTATCTTCAGTGTGTCGTCCACTGAAGATAGACACTGCACAACACTAATTGAAAGACTGCACTCACTGTAAGCACATGACACATTTCTGGCTCGGGATCAAAGCTGACCTTCAGTTCAAAAGTAAGATTCTGATTCACACTCTTTTCCCATCTTCCGCCTCTTGTTACTGGACTTTATGCCAATATCACACAGCAAGAAATTTTTTGGTTCTTTTTTTTCCCTTGCTCAGCCCACTGGCGTTTAAACCAGAGTGGGAATATTTATGTTTCCACTGAAACTCTGCAGGAAAAACGGAGCAAGAGATAGAATGGAAACGGTGAATCGTGGGGATGGTGGGATATTGAGTGAGGTGGCGGAGAGAAGGAGAAGAAGAAGAATAGGTTGGAAAAGCTGAAGAGGGACAGCAGCCAGGCAGGGAAAGAGGAGAAGAAGGCTGTGTGTTGGGACAAAAACAAAGGTGGGTCAGGTGTGTGAGAAAAGGCACAGGTGGTAGACGAACTGACAAAAGAAAGGAAGAAAGGTCTAAAGACAAAAAAAAGAGACAGGTAACCATAGAGGAAGGTATGTGGGTAAAACATGATTTCACACCTTGAAGACCGTGAGTGCAAGCTAAGGCAGCTCTGCTGGAGCCACAGAGGAGCCTCGCTGAGAACCACCTGTAATCTTCTCCCTTTTTATGTCGTCTGACTGGAAGAGGGAGGGGAGGAGAAGGGGGACGCCGTTGATTTATGGCTTGCAGACCCACAAGGGCCCTATAATTGATCGCCACGGCACACACCAACTGCTGAAAGAGTTCACGGGGGTCAGCTCACGTGCTGAGGTGACTCCCATCAGCCCCTCAGAATCAAACTGAGTAGAAACAAAGTTGCAGGACAACGGAGAGCGCAGTGAGATCATTCCTCCTTCTCGCTCTCTGAAAGGGAGTTTGTGCATCTCTTGTGGGCTTCATCAAAATTCCTGCACTGTCAAGGGAGGAGTAACATCTTTCTCCAGCTGTTTACTATTTCTTTGCACCGTCAGATCTTTGGGTGAAGCAAGAATTGCGCGTGATGACACTATCAGAGCTGTCACGGAGAACATGGAATTGTTACTGCTGCGTAACCCACATTTCCCATTTGTCCCTTTATCTTTAAACTAACACACACAGCACTAAGAGTAACCCGTTAAACGTTCCCTTCACAGGTAACCCTCCACAAGCCTACCTTTTGACGCCAGTTTGTACAACTTCTCGTTCCTGCACACCCCGCGGCCGTGCAGGAGCGCGTGCAGCGGCTTCTCCTCTCCGTTCTTGGGCAGGCAGCGGAGCCCGCGCGTGCACGGCCCCGTGTACACGCCGCACGGCTGGCCCTCTTCGAGCGCGCAAGTCATGCAGCACCCGCAGCCGGGCTCCTTCACCGGCTGGCAGCCCACGGGCACCGGCGGGCACATGGACAGCACCTTCTGATCGCACGGCTCGCACGGCACGTAGGACGAGCCGCAGCCGGCGATGCTCAGCAGCGGAACCAGCAGGAGGGAGAGGCGCATAGGCATGGTGGGTGCGGGTCTCGAGTGAAACTGCGTGGAGTGGAGTGGAGTGGAGTGGGCGGTCGGTGGAGACGAGTATCAGCTAAGCGTTGCGGAGAATCCTTTCTTTGTCGCTGGTCTCAGTCCGAACATCAGGCGGGTGCGAGTCGTATCCACAGGTGCCTCTGCGCGCTCACTCGTGAGTGTCAGCGCATCCGATGCTCGCGTGCTCTCTCACTCTGCCGTCCTCCTTAAAACCCCGCAGAGTTTTAAGGACTCAAACAAACAAATGAAATTATCCAGACACCACGTAAATCTCCCTTAAGTGATGCCCGGTTCCGTTTACGCGCAGGCTGCTCCTCTTCAAATGAGAAAAGGAAAAAAAAGAAAGCCTGCTGATTCCTTCTCTCTCTCTCTGTGTGTGTGTCTCTCTCTCTCACTGTAGGTTACTTCGCCCGCGCAGATTGCGAGCAGAATGTATAATCTGCGGCTTTGAGCTTGCCTTTTAAAAAAGAAACTGCCGGAGGCGAAGCCTGTAACGACGGGTATGTCAAACAACGCGTGGAGGGGAGGAAGAAGGGGGGGGTCAGAGGGAGGCGCACTTGTCAAGTCCATGCGCTGAGATGCTGATTTCACAGGGCGGGTGCTGGCATGCCTCCAGATCTGCCAGATATGAGACGATGCTCCCGTAGGCGACTCAATGAGACCTTATCTTTCTCACTGCACAGTTGCCATTTACATACGGTCAGTTTGAAAAGATGAATAAGTCCGCTTAAAATCTAAAGCAGAGTTGTCAAACATAAGGCCTGGGGGACAGAAGCAGCCTGGCAAAGACTCCAATTTGGCTGCTTGACAGGTTTAGTGGACCGATTTTGAACTTTTAACTCTATTTTCAGTCACGGTCAAGTGTGTGGAAAACAGATAGATAGGATCCAAAAGCAGGACTCAGCAGGCCAGCTTGGAATATGCACAGTTTTGTTGCTGGAGCTTGGTGGCATGAACATGAATGACTGAATAGACAGGGTGCACGTACACACAGGAGGAGATGATGACGATGACATGACAGAGACAAATTGAGGGCTTAAATAGACAGGATAATGGAAGGATAGGAAACAGGGGGAAATAACTCTAATGAAATGGAGGAAGTAAACTACACATAACGCACATGGGACAGAAGACTATCACAATAAAACAGGAAACATACACGGGAAAACTAAACACTAACAAAAAGTCCATACTCAAAACGTTGGGTCAACGACACCTTTGACCCAACTGCCACCCACACTACACCAAAGCACAAGGACATTTTCTTTGAATTAATGAAAACCTTCTGTTCTAAAATTTTAAAATTAGAGGACAGTCTGTGTAATGATCTACCAGAATCTTACGTGTAACCTTTTCTATAGGGTTATCGTGTAGTTTCACCAGTCTGGCCCGGTCCACATCAAAGTGGACTGTGTGTGTCATGAATTTGACATTCCTGATGTAAAGGAATTTCTCTGTTTTAGCATTTTACGACCTGCTTTGCTATCATAAACTGGTGAATTTGGCCTTTGAAGGCTCCCAAACACTCTTCTATTCTCAGAGAAAACTCAGACTCGTCCAAAAGTTAAGGGCGGACTCTTGCATGTGAAAAGGGAACACTTTTATAATTCCCCTCAGATATCGAGTCGGTCTCTGTTTTTGTGGATAAAGCACTGTAGCTTTAAATATTTGCGAGATGCCTGTCTTAACAATAACAAACGAATTCTCCAGCAATGTGTGCTGCAAAGTGTCCAGATCAAGGCGAGCTGCACTCACGGTGACCTTATTTTATGTCTCAGCGAGGTCAGTGTCCACAGTGAGATAAGTAGTCAGCTCTCGCGGAGTACAGAGTGGTCGTAATTCACTGGATGTTTTGGCAGATAGCAATATATGCCTGAGGATTTCAGATGATGAGCATGTTTGTGTTGTAAGTAAACAGATTATCTGCACACACCAAGATGAATTCATTTAATGCTTCTGACCCCGGTCATGTTCTTCCTCTTGTTCCTCTTCTTATTATTGCGTGTACTTTCTAGATTATTTAGCTTTATTTTTCCTCTTTATTTACATCCTGTTAGATCTTAGTGTTTAAATCTAGGTTAAGTGTCCCATAGCCATATTAATCCAGATGTTTGTAGCTGAAACTGCCCTTTGAAACACCTTTATTCTTCCTCTTTGCCCCTCCTCCCCTTACCCCTCTTTGTGAAACTTTGTCTGCAAATTCTGCTCAGGTCTCCAGACCCCCTGTTTGCCTTTTCCCTTGACCTTTATGCTGTATCGGGTTATGAATGGCGTCACCTGTGGCGAAAAGTCATTTTGGTGTCGCCCACACCGTCTACCTGTGCAGACATGGAAAGAAAGAGCACCATTCAGATTGTGAAGCTGTAAAGGCACGTCTGTGCTTCGCAGGTTCCAACTGCAAAGATCTTCCTCACAAAGCTCACTCTCAGACTCAGCTGCACATCGATGATTCATAAATTCATAATTTATGACCCAGAGACACATTGGCAGTGGTAATATGTCTGCACTACTTTTTTTTTGTTTCCAGATGTGAGACGGAGAGGATTTGTGGTCCAAGTGCATGTAGGGTTCGTAAACCAGAATGCAGTGTCTGTTAAGGTTGGGGTTTCTATATAAATTAGCTCTGAGTCAGCTGATGTATATTGGCCATGTGATGCACAGATGGTGACTTTAGCGGCTCTGCATAAGAGGGCAAGGTTCAGATTTCCAGTGCTGTTAATGTTTAGGCCAAATTGTTGTATGTGCTGAGGATTCAGTGCCAAATCTTTAGGAGTCTAAGTTCCGTTAGCTACATGCTTAGTTTGTGGGGGTTAATTGGCACAGATAAGCCATGCTTTAGTACTTACAACTTTAGTCTTAATTCAGTTTGGTATGCTCGGTTCTGACTTAGTGAAATTTTTATCCACACCGGCACTCTTAGGGCAGGCACACACAGGAAGAGACTGGCAGGATTGTGGAAATCAGAAAATAGTGAAATTCAACAACTTGTGGCTGTAACAGGCAAAATAACTTCTGGTCAGTAAGTTGGTGGGTGCAGAGTTACAGTAAACAGCTCTCAACTTTGAGGTAGGGTGATTTAGGACCAAAGAGTTCAAAAACTTAAACAAAACAAGACACCATTTATCCAGGTGGACTCGTGCGTGAGTCCACCATGTATGACCCACTAAACGTACTGCACTGTTCAGTTGGTCATATTGTGCAGTCCAATAGGTTTTGGACAGCTATCCAAACAACAGAAAAGTCATGCTAGGGAAAAGAATGGCGGCAGACCACAGTGTGACCAAAATTTATGTTACTGTGTGCAATAAGCTACCAATCTATTTCCCTTTGAAATGGTCTCTTTGAATTTGAGGATCAGGTCTGCAAACAATCAAGGTCAGTTGTCATTTTCAAAGCAACTTTGGTGTATCAAGACATCAATAAAAAAGGGGGTAAGATAGAGTCAGCTTACTATCGGTCAGTCATTTTGCAATTGAATGGTATCAAGCTGGCAATTGCATTTAATCTGTTTGTGATATAATGGCATTTAACTGTGATAAATTTGAAAAAGAATCACAAATCTGTTCCTAATCTGTTGCCATTTACACAGAAATACACATTAACAGCTTACATTCAGGGTCCAACTTAGACTCAGAGATAGTTCAGGCATTAAAATAAGAGCAAACCAGTGCAAGACCATGACAATAATGAGAGTATAACCAATTTACTGGAGAGAGACACGTTGCAGAGTTGAGCTCAGCTGAACATGCTTCTGTATTGGCAGTATTTTGGTAGACCTTATGGAGTTATGGAGCTTTGTCTGTTGCCAGATGGAGGTAGTGCCCAAAGTAAATGGTACACCTGGTCTGCACACTCCCTTCTCTGTTCTAGCTCACTTGTCAGCCCATCAGTATTCAACATATGCTTAGTTGATCTTTGTGCTTTGAAAACCCCTATCTGTAGACTCTCTGTAGGCAAATAACTATGCAAAAACAAACAACCATGACAGTGCAAAACAAGCATGACCCAGACTGACTGCAGTGTGTTTGCAGTTGTGCAACTATTTGCAAATCTTCGCCAATCTGTCTGAGAAGGACTGCACTCCTTCCAAGATGGTTGACTGGTTGCCTCTCATACCTTTGCTGTAAACTTGTCACAGCTCAGCGGCCCGAGATGAGAGATGGGCTCAAACGCAGATTTAACCAGAGACTCAGGAAGTGATGAACAAAGAACTTTATTTAACAATGACGAGGTGCACAAGGTAAACAGAGCTAAGGCTATGAAGTGAGCAGGGACTATGAACATGAACTATGAGAGGCTATAAACAGAGCAGGAACTATGAACATGAACTTGAGGTTACTCTATTCCGTAACTCCTGTTCTCTGATAACATGAGTGAGGCGTCTCATTATAGGGAACGCTTCCGCAGTGTTGTCCTCAGAAGCCTCTATATCATTACTCCAGCCAGTCGTCATCCTCGTCCGAAACGAGATGTTCAATTCAATTCAGTTTTATTTATATAGCGCCAAATCACAACAACAGTCGCCTCAAGGCATTTTATATTGTTAGCTTTGTTTCGTAAGAGATGTTCGATGCTCCCTCAGAGGATTCGCTGAGTAGCTTGTCATTAGCCTGGAGGGAATCAGGTAACATAGCTTCGCAGCTGACCTCGGCATCGTCCACCAGTGGGAGGACGATATCCATCTTGTCGCCCCAGCTGGTGCCTGGTGTGGCTGACTCAGTGTGCTCCATCGGTGCACCGATTGGAGACAGCATTGGGTCCTTCTTTAACAGCCTGACGAAGAAGGAAGGCAGGCTAGCCTTCGAAGAAGGCTTTTCAGGGTAAAGCAAGCGCAGTGTTCCCATGAACCCGGAAGTAGCCGATTGGGCGTGTTGCAGCCTGAGGCCCATCACACAAGCGTCATGTGTATCTGAACCTGAGATTTTGCAACGGCATGAGCAAATTCTGGGCAGCGGTTTGCAGTCTGCCATATTAAGGAAGCTTGGTGTAGGTAGCTTGGAATGGCTGGGCAGCTAATGCTGATTTTTTTTTTTTTTTTTTTTTTTTTTTTAAATTGGTCAGGTAGCTATGGTGAGCTAGTATGACCTAGCTAGTGTAGTGGCTAGCGCTTGTGCTACTTGGCTTGGTGACTGTGTGTAGCAAAGACAGTTAGCTTGGTCAGCTAGCTGTTGTGCTAGGTGCATGGTGGCAGCTAACACACTCTCCAACCTAGCTCTGTGGTAAAGAGCAGGCGATTGGAAACGCGAGCCTTGCTAGCGTCCGGTGACCAAGGTGTTAGCTTGCTTGCATGGACAGTTAAGCTAGCACTCACATTGAGAGTCGGGAGAGATGAGGTTTCTAAGAAGCGAGAAGAGGAAATTGAATGACGGGTGACGCTGCGTCACACCCTTTTATAGGGAGGAGGGTGGCCCCTCCCTGATGCAAGTGTCACGACTGCCAGCCAATGCTGGCTGGAGTAATGACATAGAGGCTTCTGAGGACAACGCTGAGAGAGCGTTCCCCATAGCGAGACACCAAGCAGTTGCACAGGGAGGCTGGCAGGTGAGAGTGGTAGTAACTGAGAGGATTTTATTGGCAGCAGCAGGATGAAGGAGACCAGGGTCCAGGTAAGCAAGGCTATGGCGAGGTTGCAAGATGGCTTCCGTGAACCGACTAGGAGACAGGAGAATGAGGTAAGTACAAACACCATGAATAGGAAGGTTAACAAGAGGCCACACACTAACATGGGTTAGCTGACAATCTGGCGAAGACTAGTTGAGATTACAGGTCTTAAATACCGCTGGTCTGACTGTCATCAGGTGGGAGTCCAGGGAGGAGCCACGAGGGCTCCACCCAGAGGAGGAGAACAGAGGCTGTGGAAATTTACAGTGACTCACCCGGACCATGACAAAACTTGTGAATCAAATGCGGTCACTCGAAGGTTGACCACATTTGATTAACATTTGATTTCCCCGTGAGATCAATTCCTAATTACTCCTGATAAACCTGATACTTTCTTGACAGGAAGACAATATTTTGAAAAGTAACATAAACACTGGGGTGTCTGGCCCATTGCTACGGGCCATTCGATCCTTATACAACCACTGCAAGAGCTTGGTCTAGCCGGCAATAAGTCGGTCTCGTTCCTGGTGATTGATGGGCTCCGCCAGGGCTGCCCTTTGTCACCGATTCTGTTCATAATTTTTATGGACAGAATTTCTAGGTGCAGCCAAGTGGCGGAAGGCTTTCACTTGGGTGGTCTCAGAATCTCATGTCTGCTTTTCGTGGATGATGTGGTTCTTTTGACTTCATCGGGTGATGGCCTCCAGCTCGCTTTGGAACTGTTCGCAGAGTGTGAAGCGGTGGGAATGAGAATCAGCACCTCCAAATTTGAGGCCTTGGTCCTCAGCCGGAAAACGGTGGATTGCCCACTCCGGGTCAGGGGCGAGTTCTTGCCCCAAGTGGAAGAGTTTAGGTATCTCGGGGTCTTGTTCACGAGTGACGGGAGAAGGGAGCAGGAGATCGACAGACGGATTGGTGCTGCGGCTGCATTGATGCGGCTGCTGTACAGGTCTGTTGTGGTGAAGAGAGTGCGGAGTGTGAAAGCGAAGCTCTCGATTTACCGGTCGATCTACGTCCCTACCCTCACCTATGGTCACGAGCTGTGGGTAGTGACTGAAAGAACAAGATCGTGGATACAAGAGGTAGAAATGGGTTTCCTCCGAAGGGTGGCTGGCCTCTCCCTTATAGACAGGGTGAGAAGTTCGGCCCTCCTGGGTGAGGTGTTCCGGGCATGTCCCACCAGGAGGAGGCCCCGGCCAGACCCAGGACATGCTGGAGAGATTATATCTCTCGGCTGGCCAGGAAACGCCTTGGTGTTCCCCCAGACAAGCGAGGTGGCTGGGGAGAGGGAGGTCTGGGCTTCTCTGCTTAGGCTGCTTAGGCTGCTGACCCTGCGACCCGGCCCAGGATAAGCAGAAGAAGATGGATGGATGGATGGAACATAAACATTGTACAGGAGTGACATCAGTCATAAAATTTTTGTTATTTTTTACTATAATACTGTACTGCCAAATTGCCTTATATTTTGATGATACTTTAAATTAATAAACAATAAGACTTCTGGAACTATGTCAAAGTGGTGATGTTTGGTCATAATGTACAAACCCCCATTAAGCAAAAACCAAACACAGCATATGAGCGTAAACACGTCATACCAGCTGTCAGCACGGTGGTGGAGGCGTCATGATTTGGGCTCGTTTCACTGCCATAGGACCTGGACACCTTGCAGCCATTGAGTCGACCATGAACTCCTCTATATATCAACTTATCGTGAAGTCAAATACGAGGCCATCTGTCTGACAGCTAAAGTCTGGATTAAACTGGGTCACGTAAAAGGACAATGGTCCCAAGCACAGCAGCAAATCTACAGCAAACTGAATCTGATGGAATTATTCTGGCAGGACCTTAAGAGACCTGTGCATAAATGAATGCATGCTTACTTCATTGAACTGAAGTTGTTTAAAATTATTGCTGCACAAGGTTGTTCTACAAGCTACTGAATTTTTTTTTATAGGAGTACATAGAGTCCTGTGGAAACTTTCTTTTTCTCATGAGTGTTTATGGTGATGGCCAAATTGCTGTCAAAAACCAGCTGGGTAAACTACATCTGGAGCTAATGGTTGTGTGATGTGATGATGTAACACACTGAACTGCCATTTTTGAGGTCAAGAGTTGACTTTGACCCTCTTTTGACAAAGTTTGGTCTTGTTAGTCATGCACGTTTCCAGAGGCTACTAGACAAAAAAATTTAACTTGTCATTATTTGATTTAAACTCGAGTTTAGCCTTATTTCTTCTTTGTCTTTGATTTTAGGCCAACCTGTAGCAATAAACTTCAATATATTTGACCCCAAATGCCAGATTAATTCAAGTCTCTGTGAGTCCAGATCGAGTCATTTTGTGTGGAAGTACAGATTCAGCTCCTGCTGCTCTGTTGTCTGAACTGGCTGCATCAGTACTTTGACTTCACTGAGAAAAAAATTGCCAACATAGGAAACTAATAATAATTTAATAATTTGTTTGATTGTCTCAGTTTCTGTGAATCAAGGGAATATGTCATAACCTGAGGAGATGCTCACTTGAATCACAGTCAGGAACAGAAAGCTACTGTGCATTAAAAAACACAACCTCCAGCCAAATGATGTCACCCTCCTCATGCTTGGACACTCCCAACCCTGCAGTGCTGGTTTGCATCCAACTCCTATAGCAGCAGTAAGAGAGAAAAATAGGCCATGTGTGCGGTAGAGAAAGAGATATATGTACATGTCATACTCTTAAGAAACTCATGGCAGAACAACTGCCCACTACAGCCTAGGCCTCGGAGCCTCCACCACTTTTGCTTATTTATTTCTTCATTTCTCAGACTTTTATTTCCCAATGAAAGAAAATTTTAGAGCATCAAAACATCACTGAGCTTAGCATATTTATTTTGCATTCAGTAATGTTTTTGTTATAAATGTGTCAATGACTTCCCTGTGACATCATCAGCTTTGGTTGTCTTGTGAAAAACATTAGAGCAGTTACTAAAACTAACTTCCAGGTCTGTAACATCTATGCTAAATCACTGTCCACAAACTATGTCATAGCTGAACAGCCATTGCTAATGATGATGATGTTTACAGTGACAGGCTCTGTCACTGATTGCCGAGCAACAGGGACAAGACACCCACATATGATCAACCCAAATCTGAACTACAACATGTAAAATTTGCCACTGCAGACCTGGGGGGGGGGGGGTAGTCTATGACAGGAATCTCTGTGGATTCCCAAAAACTTTGAAAGGTTTCTTTACCATTGTTCATCTTCTGTCTGTAGTTTGGCTTTCATAGTCTGACCTAGTTTATTATCTGTTAAAAGACACAGCATGCACTTGTTCTGCACTAGACAATGGATCTTGAGCCAGCTTGAGCGACGTCTGAAGAGAGGAAATGATCAAAAGGAGAGAAAAGAAGCAACCTCAGCACAAAATAGTTTGGAGAGGCGATACAATCTATGGCTAAGTGTCTGATTTCTTTCTATCCCCAGGACCTCAGGCTAATGTGCTTCAATACAGGAGAGTTAGGGAGAAACAAATGTGCCAAACAATCTTTGTGAAAGTGATGCTTTCATAGTCTGCACTGTGAGATATTTTGTGGTGCCAAAGCATAGACTGACATCAAGTCAATCATTTTTACATAAATGTATAAACCACAGACTGTACAAAGAAGACGTGCCATTCTGTGTTGTTATACAAGTATCAATGAAGTTTATTGGCAAAAATGGCCTGTATTTGTATAGCGCTTTACTAGTCCCTAAGGACCCCAAAGCGCTTTACACATCCAGTCATCCACGCATTCACACACTGGTGATGGCAAGCTACATTGTAACCACAGCCACCCTGGGGCGCACTGACAGAGGCGAGGCTGCCAGACACTGGCGCCACCGGGCCCTCTGACCACCACCAGTAGGCAATGGGTGAAGTGTCTTGCCCAAGGACACAACGACCTAGACTGTCCAAGCTGGGGCTTGAACCGGCAACCTTCCGATTACAAGGCGACCTCCCAATTCTAAAGCTTAGCAGTTTTGAAACATGACATTACAAACGTGTGAAACTAAAGGCATGTCCTCTTTTGAGACTCAAATGAGAACATCAATTCAAAGAATGAACTTTTTTAGCTCTGGAAGCAACTTCCATCTGTTATATACAGTCATATTAACATTAAAACATTATTTTTGGACCTGGATGATTTTTTTTTTCTGGAATCCATAGACAGTAAATAAGGCAGATGTATTCACTGTCATCTAATGCTTTTGGACTTTTGGTAGTGTTTTGGCTGCTTCCATGTTAGTTTTTAGCTTACATGGCTTATATGGATGAAAGGGTTGCATGCTCAGTTAGAAGGTAATGCTAGCAAACTTGGTTAGCAAGATGGGATGCAGGGATCAAACCTACAGACTCATATTGACCAATTGATGCCAAATGATAAACTTATAAAACACCAAAAACTGAAGAAAAAACTCATGAGACACAGCAAGCCCAAATTAGTTTTTGCACCAATCTCTAAATATGATTTATAATCCTGTAATTTTGGCCATTTCATCATGAGAAAGTGTTATTGTCTTATGTCCTTAGATACCCATGTTAGCGCAATTGTTTTTTGTCACTATAGCTAGTGTCCATCTAGCTCAAAAACAACTTCAGGAGAATTTTTATTCACATTAATTACTTGATTAAATTTTATTTAAGTCTAAACTTTGCAGTATTATCATTAGGAGGCTGGCTGCTTTGACACATGATTGTTTACAGGCGCAGGTAGTTGTAACTGACAGCTATCTACTAGGCATGACCTCAGCTAATTCAAGTCAGTGAACCACAGTTGTCTGCCATGTTTGTAGTGTTGTTTTTGAGCTGTTATCTGGCCACTTTCTGTACAACGATCTGTTCTCCAGTTATGGTAAAGTACAGTACAGTTCTAGCATTTGTGTGTTAATATTTGTTTGCATTTAGCAGGTATATGTGTCTGTCCTGTGTGCGCATATAGTCAGTGGATAAAGCCAAGGCAGCTAGCATTAGCAGAAAACTTAGCACTCAAGCTTCTTGACTAAATATTGCCACTTTTGGCTTCAGAAAAACCCAAGATGCCAAACTTGAACCAAACATACAATTTATAAATATTTTGAACTATTTCACAGTCAAACTGTAAAACTGAACAAGGAGCACTTGATAATCCCTGAAACTGACAGCAGGATTGGTGCAGTTAATTAGCTAATTACTAATTGTTGTTTGAACATCTGCACCAATGAAAAGATGAAAAATATGCAGTGTAAAACAAATATACATACGAACATTTTGGATGCAATTAAGTCAAAATCCCCCATGTATGAAGCCCATCTTAATCAGTGCAAGACTAAAAAGCTTCTGCTGACTGTGGCTTGAAAGATGACTAATATCCGTGACTTATGCATGCCACACCACATGGTCAGAGCTTACTGTAAGTGACAAAACCGAGTAAACAGCTGCAAATGTGCTGAGGCAGCTTGTATTGCCGAGTGATTGCAGAGTCATTTCCCAGAAGAATTACAAGAGTCAGGGTTAGATACACAGGGGCTAAATTTCCAAGAAATGCAAGTGCGTTTGAGTGGATTGAAGATGAAGTACAGGTAGAGCTGATGGATGCTGAACTCTGTTTATATCCCACAGTGATCCAGATATACTTTATATCTCCAGTATCCCTCATGGCTCTTTGATGACAAACAGATGACACATTATTTAGTCTCAGCTCAACTCTTCCTGTTGACCAGGAAGTGTTTAGCAGTGGCTGTTTTTAATTAATGGGCAAGTACCTCGAGCAGTGATTAAGCTCGGTGTTACCTACAGAAGTTCAAGCATCACTGAATGAAATTCCCAGCAAAACTTGAGCCACACCACATCAATGGCTATGCAGCATTGGTGACAGTATCTGGACTGAAGAAAAAACAACATAAAGTGCTGTTTACAGCCTACAGTAATGATAAAAGAAAAACAATTCTTCTGCCAATCCATTTTTTTTTCTGCCTTTTACCGTAATGAGTCTGGCTGCGGTTTCTCTGATTCACAAACTTGTTAAGATGACAGTGCACTTCTTTGCCCCCATGATACAGCAATTACAGTTGCCAATGCCAAATTACACGTCGCATATAGCGCGTGTTTGGGAAATGTAAGCCGCAAAATCGTCAGGGTGCTGTGATCCGCATGCAGAACTATAGAGCAAGGGAAAAGGTGGAAAAACAAGCACAAGTGAGACGTTTAAAGAGCTCCGTAGGCTGCAGGGTTTGGTGAGGGAGGATTATAGGAAGCAATACGTGAGATGGCAGATTGGGTAAAACCCTGTCAGCACATCTGTGTGGCCCTGGCAACTGTGGATGGGACAAAGGAAGCTCATTGGATCCAGATGTTGGAAAAGCTTTGGTTCTCCTGTGCCCTGGCGATTCTGCTTAAACAACAAGTGCCTTTTTTTTTTTTGTGAATTCATGGAACCCGAATATTCCGATCTGGCGGAAGATTGTTTCTTTTGTAACACGAGCTGCATCTAAACGGCTTGCAGCGAAGATAAATTGTGTCAGGTTGTCTTTCACTCAAAGGGAGGTAGCTTGGATTTGGCTCACAACAACCAATGCTGACATGCCGTAAGAGAATTTATACCAAACTCTCTTTAGGAATTTCTGCGTTTCCAATATCCCACAATGAAAAACTCCTAAAGTCCTAAATGTTTTCTCTAAAAGTGCACACTCTTATCAGTGTAATTTACAGCTAAATTCAGGGCTGGGTCACAATGCTCTGCAATTCTGCCCTAGCACCTGTGTAATCAGAAAATAGAAAAACATTTCTTGGAATAAAAAGATTTTTGGCCTCCTTGTTAGAATCATTACTGAAATGAAAATGCTTTCTCAGAATTTGCGGCTTCTATTTGTCTGCAGTTTGGTATGCAGAAGTTCTCCCAGGAAAATATGGATGAGTTTGGCTGGAAGATGCTCTCCGAGGAACTATTTTGATTTACAGCTCTGAGGTTTTAGCCCTTGTTGTGGGCCTGCACAGTTTGAAGCTGTGGTCACGCTGGCCTTTCCCACAGGCGTCCATGTACAACGCAATGAGTGATGGTTACGTTTTAGAAAAGGGTCTTTCCCAGAATAAGTCCCGCTGTGGTTTTCATGGTCAGTGTGATTTGGCGAGCCCAGACTAACTCCTTCTGGTGTTGCTCACGTTTTGTACTTCATTATGTGGACACACTGACTCAAATGAAGTGCTTCCTCCAGATGAACCCTTCATTTTAAGATGGCTTGTCTGCAGAAACAAGTCTGTAGAGTGGCACACTGATAAAGCAGTCATCCATAGGTGCGGGGCCAGTACTTAATTGCAGTGAGCAACATACAACTGCAACATCGATTTGCTGTATCAGAGGAATGTAAATTGAAAACATAGTGTCCAAGTTTCAATAATTATTGAAATCAATCAATTAAAGTCTCTCTCTCTCTCTCTCTATACATATATATATATATATATATATATATATATATATATATATATATATATATATATATATATATATATATATATATATATATATATATATATATATACACATATACACATATACATATACATACATATATATACATATATATATATATATATATATATATATATATATATATATATATATATATATATATATATATATATATATATATATATATATATATATATATATATATATATATATATATATATATATATATATATATATATATATATATATATATATATGTAAATATATATGTGTACATATATATATATATATATATATATATATATATATATATATATATATATATATATATATATATATGTATATGTATATATATATGTATATGTGTATATATATATACATATATATATATATATATATATATATATATATATATATATGTAAATATATATATGTGTGTATATATATATATATATATATATATATATATATATATATATATATATATATATATATATATATATATATATATATATATATATATATATATATATATATATATATATATATATGTATACACACTGGATAATGAAAAACTACCATTTAACGGAAGGAAACCTTAAGCATAATGAGCGAGACTCATGTAGCCCTCCCGACACAACGATGTCTAGGGTTTTCAGAGAATGGTTAGAAAGAAATGGTAGTCCTCTGAGTGAAAATGTTATGTTGATGAAAGAGGGCAATGAGATAATAGAAAGGCAACAGTAACTCAAACTCATTACGGAGAACTCGATTTCTGCTGAAACATTAGGATGAATTTGATTTGACAACATGAACGCATGGATCCATCCTGTGTTGGATCAACAGTTCAGGTGTAAGCTTTACAAGTATTGTGCTAATTCATTTGTAAATCAGATACTGGGGAAAGGCTGGTCATGGTCAATGCTAGGTTACATCTAGTGTATCAGTAACTGGTTGCATTTTACTTGGAATTTGCTATGTTGCCCAGTGCCCAATTATACATGTTCCCATGTATGAAATTGTAAAATACCAGATTGGTGACTTTAGATTACACTCCCATAATCTTACTTGGACTTATAATATCTGTCTGTTTGTCTCTTCAACTAAAAAAACTAAAACGCCTTGGATGATCTTCTTGTGTGCTTCATATCCTGTGTTCTACCTCCTCAGAGTCTCCGTTTTTGCACCAATAAAAACATAAATAACCCGAGGCTGTGTCTTCACAATGCAGGACTTTGTGTCTTCAAACTGGGGCAATAAAGCAACTGTGTAATCAGGTTAATCAGGTTGATTCCTGTCTCAATTAGGCCTGGGTAATTGTGAAAAAGTCAAAATAGTTGACTCATCCTTTGAAACTTGCTGACGCGGGAACGGCAACACACCTAACTGCAACCTTCAATCAAGCAGTAAATATGTCAGATTAGAACGCTCATAAAGCAACACCCTTCATTTAATCTACTTTGAGTATAGTATAATATTATATAGGCGGCATAGTCTTAAGTTTGAGTCAAAGGAAAGAATGCGCCGCATGCTTTGGGGCAGACGCGAAATGAAGCCCTGATTTTGCTGTGATGCACAATTTACCTCTTACATAAACTTTTTTTTTTTATCCTGCGTACACACAAAACGGACAAAAACAGCGAAACGATTTCTTAGAAAACCATTATTTTTCTATGCAGTTTCACGCTTTTTAAGGCTTGATACAAGATAATTTTTTCAGTCTTTCAAACTCAGCGATGTTCTATCAGCTCTCCTGTGAGTGCGGGCTTTCATAAACACTGGTACACTTGTTTTACACCCTCCGAGGTAAATTATCTCCAGCAATGTTGGCTTGTGTATAATTATGTGGGGAGCACAATCCAGTGGTTTATTTTACAACCCTGGCACAGTTTGCGTCAGGTAAGTCATGTCAGCGATACAAGAAATCCTGCTTTTGCCAGTGTCCTTAGGAATCACGCATATAATGTCAAGGTGAGCGGCCAAGGAGACCAGCATGGCAATTGGCAAGAGGAAAAAAAAAAAAAAGATTTCCGTGAGCGTTGCAGATTTCTATCAGAGGTGCTGAGCTTGTCAGCTCAACATTTTTGGGCGCCAAGGTCTTGAGATAGTACACTGATGAGAATCATGGAAGTGTGCATGATGAACACCGTCGCCCTGCACTGTCAAGTATCAGATATGTGCACTGCACCCGCTTCCAAAAATTATCAGGACTGAAGCTCTTGTTCTCATGTCTTCTCTACGAGCTGCTGCCAAAGCCATGTCTATTCCAGGATACATGATACTGTAACAGACTTTGTTAGACTTGAATGAGGGTGTTGTGTTATCTAGACAGAAAGAGATGAATAGCAAGTGAATGAATTTCTTTAAAGTAACATCTTGAAGCGCACGCTTTAAAGAAAGGTGACTGCAGAATCTTGCCAAATTTATCTTGAAGATGTAGTTGAAAAATTATTTCTCGAAGGGTCAAAGGAACCTTAGGAAGGAAGTGATTAGCTTAGTTGAGGATAAAGGCCGCTAAGCCAAAAGTAGAAACTTGTGGCTGGGCTCAGCTGCACCTTTCAAGGTTATCAATAAACACGTTGTGTCTCATTAGTTTAATGCATACACAGTGTAAAGATGACAGGTTGTGTTATGAGTATTTGCTGAGTAGTTTTTAATAACATCTCTCAGGATCCCTGGATGGTGGATCCACGGTTAGGTGATTTCACTATAGGTTTGGGGTTTTGAGAAGTGTTATTTTATTTCCAGTTTCTTTTAATAACAATTTGGTTTCCTTCTGCTTATGACTGTGTCAGTACCCTGTTGTCCCTGCCCTGTGTTCTCTTTAGATCTACTCTGTTTTCCTAGTTCCTAGTGTTTGGTTTCTTGTTATTTCTGTGATTGATAACCATTTAAGCTTAATTTTAAGTTAATTTCTTGTCTCTGGAGTCCTAATTTTGGGTCCAGCCTTTGCCTGCCACAAAGCCAAACAGTGACACCAACTTATTTTACATTCATGAGCCAGAATATTCTGGACAGATAACAGACAGCTTAAAAAAAATCAAAGGCCTGGCACAGCAGAAGGCTTAGAATTGCCCCTTAAAGTGGATGCTCGTGAAATTCTGGCCAATGAAGAAATCACATGCAAAGAGTTGTGTATAACATAGTTGTGTCTGTACTGCAAAGCAAACAGAACTAGCTTATTTACCACCCGAAAAAAAACAAACACCGAAGACTGTAGTAAGATGAACCTATGAAGGCCAAGAAAAACCGTGTGATAGTTGGTGATGTGAACATTAAAGCGAGACCTTTTCCCGGGAGACGTGTTCAGTAAATATGGTGAGTAACAAAGTAAGTGAGTAAAATTGTTAATATACTGGCCAAAAAATATGTTATCCCCTTGCGCAATTATTTTTCTATAGTGGCAAAACATGCGTTGTGTGCAAAATAGAGAGATTTCTCAAAATTCTTTGCTACAAGTTTTGGTCGCAGCCATCATGCAGGTACAATGAATGGAGTGAAAGAGCGGGGCCCTGATGATTTTGTGTTAAGGTTTGGTCAAATTTTTGCATCAATTTGACTTTGATGCAAAGATTTGTACAGATGTGAAGATGTGAATGCCGTTTTCTGTTCATGTGAAAGTGCAATAAAACCATTTTATCTCTAAAATCAATGAACAATTGTTACTGAACAAATAACTGCGATTTCAATGTTGATTAAAAACAACTGTGATAATTATTTTGGCCGTAAACATATAGTCCTGATAGACAGATTTTAACAGATGTATGTTGGCTCTGAGAGATCACAATGCTGTGCAACCTAAGAAAACACCAGAAAATAGAAAAATGCTGAAAAAGCTCAGAAAACAGAATGGAAGTGATTTAGGGGAGACAATAACGTAGCGAAACAGCTGCAGACTGCACCGGGACACGCTGACAAGAAGGGCAAGATTCATCAAAGTTGCGAAGGAGAAAGATTTTATGTAATACTGTAGATAGATGCTTGCTATTAGTCACTTCTGCAGCTGTTAATTCACATTATTGTCTCTCCTAAATCACTTCTGTTTTGTTTTGTGAGCCTTTTTCTTTTTAGTTCCGTTGATTTTTATTAAACATCTGTTGAGATTTTTCTACTTATGTTGTGTTTTGTGTGCCATATAGATGAGTATATGGCATTGTTTGTAAATGGTGTTTACAATCTACTAGTGCATATGAATATACTGAGTTACATGACACTGTTAGGCATAAGCTGATCCAAACTCCATTTTTAGTGGTGTTAATGTCTTAAACGAACTGATAAAATGATTTCTGATCTTTTTTGTGGACTTAACAACAGGGACACACGCTTTCACACTTTCTTCTTGTGCACTTGCAACTTTTAAGTCGTAAATTTCTCTAGCCAACCTCTTTTTGTTTTTCTTCCTCGGTCAAGTGCTGACCTACAGCATGCTTCACTCGTCTGAAAAGAAAAACAATGCTAAACAAACCTTTCACTAAGCTGTCACTGACACATCTTAATACCCTCTACAGCCGTGATTTAATGACATGTCATGAGAGCAGCCTGAGTCACTCTTCTTGGCTGAGACGAGCTTCTTACAATCACACTCTGGAGTTGATAGAAATGTGTCAGAGGGATGTGCCTTTTTCCTCGCTGCACACACAGAGCTGCTCTTGTTTTTTGCCGAGGCCGGATGTGTGTTGTCTGCAGGTTGATAGCTTTGTGTTGCGTAAAGGAGTTACATGTAAGGTTTAAATAGGTTTAAATCTTTATGCTGCACTAGTAAAGCCATAAATCGCTAAAATGTATGGAACAGCTTCAAATGAGCCTGCAAATGCTTGTAAGATGTAGGCATTTAGTGCTAAACTTCAATCTTTTTGTTTTAGTGTATTTGCAAGTGGAGAGCCTTAAAGCCTTCCAGGATTATGGCATTTCTCAGAGATTAGGCTGCATCTACTGCTTCTTGATGCCAATTTGTGTAGCACTCAAGCCAAGTCTGTGAACCCGATGACATTAGATAAGACTACAGACACGTATGCATGAGTCATTTTCCATTCCTAACACTTTTTAAGCCTTGAATAAATCAGAATTCATGCTTTTTTCACAGAGACTTTCTGTGATTAACAACATGAATCAAATTAAGCTTTACTTTTAAGGCCTTTTAGCTGCCAGGATCTGGACACTCTGTATAACAGTTTAGTAAAATTGAGAGCTGGTTTCCAAAGGATTACTGGAATTCATTCTTTTCCCCTACAGGTAAGTGAGATTGCAGATCAATCTTTTGCACAAGGGTATTCCAGCAGGGCAAATCTTCACAACCAGTTCTTTCAGTCGAGAGAAGCTCTTCCATCCAGCTGATCCAAATCAACCACGACCGGCAAAGAAGCAAAGTTTCCGTCTCTCTCTGTTTGCAAACCAGCTTCCTTCCTCTGCCAAAAGACAGAACAGGCTGCTATTAATTACAAAGAAATATTATCCTCTTGCGGGAGGTTCGCAACAACACCAGTATCCAAAGCAAACAGATACGGTGTGCTTGGAAGCTTGGTGCCTTGTACAGTTGCCATGCCATATCCAGGCCCACAGATCCTCTTACAGCAGATCAGAGGGATAGGGGGTGGGGGGGTTGTTATCATGCATGCTGCAGCATCATAATACCCATCTGAGCGTCACTCCTTGAATTCTGAACTGATACGAAAGCAGGATGTAAAAGTGATTTTGCTGTATTCCCTATTGTAGTTTGAAACTTTCACAATCTGCTAAAAGAAAAGTTATCAGAACAAACTTCTGCCAGATCAGAGGAATCTGATTGCAAAAGTGCGTGATAAATACTTTCCAACACACATCGTGATAGCAGATGGTTGTGTGGGAGGGTTGCGAGTTTCTTAACATGCATAACACCATATCAACCCTGCAAAACAGCGCGGGAGGAAGAGGGAAATTGCATTCATTACACTCAAGATGTTACATTTTGTTGTAGGAAGCCCTTCCAAGGTCAAGAACTGCAGAGATGTGATGATAAAATCTCAGGGGCTCCTCTGCCAATACTTGCTGAGAACATGATGCATGATTCGTGGTAGCAGAAGTATATTTTGAACAATAAAAGCTTTCAGACAGGTATTTAGTTCCTGAAGCCCTTCAAAACTGTCAGTTTACAACTGAACCTTGAAAGCTGGGGCCCCCTGACAACATCCCATCGTATTGTACATAAACGCATCATAAATAGCCATTATGCCCTTGACACTACCCGCAAACTGTGAGGAAAGGACATCCTGTGCAGTCAAAAGGAGAACACTCAGTGTCACAATGATGGATGAGGCTAGACCATGTTGTTTTGGTGGAAAGCTGTGGAGGCAGGTCTGCCTGTAGAGGTGTGTGAGAGAGATGTTACTCAGGGGGCTGCTTCAATGACAGCTACACACTGCTGCTGTTTTTGTCTGAATGTGTACTTCACAAAAGAGTCAGGAGAAGCTGGTGGCTTGCTATTCAGTGAACTGAAATTCATTAGTTTGATATTTTAGGTGACATTATAGTACATTTAATGTACAGTACTCTGAAAAAGTCTGAGCTGGACCTATTTTCTTGATATTTTCTAGGAAAATGCAAAATAAGCAGAGCAGTATATTGGAACATGGAAGCACACATGGAAATACAGTATTTAAGGCAAAATCAGAGTCTGTACAATTCTAACAAGTCTGAAAGTCAACACTTGGTATGACCGTCTTTTTTCTTCAGCTTAGCCTGAACGCTTAGCTTTCTTGTTTTTTCTTTAAGTAGTCTTTAGAAATAAGAGTTTGAAAAACCCAAGAGGTGTTTTTCAAAGTTCTGGTGGAGCCAGAAGTCCAGTTGCCTTCTTTATTCAAGCTGTTAAGGGTACCATGAGGTTGACTGAGAACCTACACAGACAGACCTCAGGAATAGTTCTCCAGGCTTCTTGAAGGACATTTAAAGTTTCTCTTTGGATGTTTCTGCCTTTTGTTCTGTTCTCTGTCAACATGATCCCACACTGCTTCAATAATCTTGAGGTGTTCTGACAAACCATCCTACTTTGGCAAAACATCCTACCGTAAGTAGTTTATGCACATTTCTGCTGTCACGGAGTAATTCCAGCACAAATTTAAGTGGGTATGACGCTTTGCCACTTGCCTTTGCCCATCAGGGTATGCTTGTAGCTCATAATTATAAAGCCAGGATGGTTTGCCACTTCATTTTACCCGTTAAAGAAGGCTTGTAGGTAACATTCACAAAGATAGCATGGTTTGGCACGTAATTTTACCCATCAGAGTATGTCTCTAGCTCTTATTAACAAAGGTAGGATGATTTGCCACTTAATTTTAGCCATTAAAGTATGCTTCTAGCTCATATTCACAAAGGTAGGATGGTTCGCCACTGAATTGTAGCTGTTAAAATATGCTTCTAACTCACATTAACAAAGGTAGGACGATTTGCCACTAAATTTGAGCTGTTAAAGTATGCTTGTAGGTCACATTCACAAAGGTAGGATGGTTTGGCGCTTAATTTTACCTGTCAGAGTATTTTTCTAGTTAATATTCCCAAAGGTAGGACGGTTCGCCACTTAATTTCGTGTTGTGCGCATGCGCAAAAACAACGGTAGGATGGTTTATCGGGTAGGATGGATTCCCAGAACACCGGGCTCTGGGGAGGCCAGTCCATGGCTGATAGTGCTCCACTGTGTGTTTTTCTATCCAGGTGTGCTTTTACTGCAGTGGCAGTGTGTTTGAAATCATTGTCATGCTGAAAAATCAATCAGATGTTTTCCAGATGATATTGCGCGGTGGATCATGGTGGTACTTTTCATTGCTTATAATTCATCAATTTTGACAAGATCTCCAACAACACTCACTGAAATGCAGTCCAAACCATGACAGAGCCTCCACCGTACTTTACAGATGGCTGTAGACACTCACAGTTGTACCTCTCTCATGACGTCCTCTGTACATACTGACAACTATTTGAAACAGAAATGTCAAATGTAGATTCATCACCCCATCAGGCCTGTTGTCACAGATTTCCAGTCCAGTTCTTGTGTAATTTAGCATACCTCAGCCTTTTCACCTTTCATTCTCCATTCCTCCTTCATACCTACTGACAACAACTTGAACCAAAAATTTACAATTTGGATATATCCCACCATCTTCAGACCAATTTTGTGTAATTGGCTGAAAACTTGACATATCTCAGTATGCCAAGTTTCAGCTAATAGTTGGGAATAGCTGGGAATCACCTTGTTGGTGCCAAAATCCTATTTTATGTCTGTCAAACTGTGTTATCATTGACATTTTTCAGAGATTCAACTAAAGAAATTTAAAACTGGTTCCTTGCTAAGTTGTCTGTTATGTATAGACACAACACTGGTTCACCCCTTGAGTTAGGAGCATTTTTAATGTTTGAATGATTCATAGGTCATTTTAAAAAATATATATTTTTGTTGAAATCACAGTTTTATTTGGTATTAGGGAAAACTAAGACAGTGTTATTAGTATGCTGAATAAATTCCAGTATATGCTGAGGAACTATTCTACTCTGCCCGCAGCAGCAGGGTGGCCACAGCTTCTACAAACTTAAGTTTGGCCACACCAATAGTGAACTGCATTAAGGGGGTTACACACATGATAGAACTGAAGTTACATCCAAAAACTACAGTTTTTCTCTCAGTACCTACTTATGAAACCATGTCTGTGTGGTTGTTGTTCACACACTGACTAATCTGACCTTTATCAAAGAGGGATGTATAGATCTGTACATCAGAACCAGAGGAAAAGCCTGATCTGACAAGTCAGCTTAAGGGGAGAAGGAAGGGAGCAAAAGCAGCTTGTTTCAGATCCGAGATCCAGCATAAAAAATTTAGAAGAACAGAAGTGTGGATAAGCATAAGGTCATTTTTTTTTTTTAAAAACTGACAACTTTAATCATATCAAAGTACATACTGTACTTCAACATCGCATTCATGCCTGCACAACTGTGGCTGACCAAAAACGATGACTTCAATTTCATGCAATTACAACATTTTTGAGTGTATGTGTGTGTGTGTGTCAATTTCAGGCGAAGATGCTGTGTAATGTTATCATTATTTTATATCACGGTTAAAGATTGTAACATAAAGACTAATTGGATGAGGTACAGGCTTTCAAGAAAAAGACACAATGGTGGCTGTTAAAAACCACTAACCATCTCTTAACAGCATGGCTTTCTCTCATTGCCTGGACCCCATCTACCCCTCATCATCATCAAATCATAAAATCGGAGGAGATTCAGTGTTTCACGCATTCACACAAAAGCCTAAACTTAAATAACTTGCTAAAATCACTAAAAGGCTCCCTCCGAAGTGTGTGCGTATGTGTGCGCACTGCCGCTGTCATCAAAAACTCATTCAACAGCTTCTTCATGCTAAAGGCTCAAGTGAAAAAAAACCCCCAGTCAAAACGTGCTTATATCGTCAGGGAGTTAAGTCGAGGCCTGTGTGTTTCTGCCTCCGTTCACCTCACATGATGCTCACTAAGGAAACTGGTGACATTCCTCTTCAGTTCTTCACATGGGTAAAAAAAAATTGTAGTATCGGTACCGATAACAACAACAGATGACTTCCAAAACCGGAACTCTGCTCATGGTTTATGACCACCAGGTTTTTTACTATGAGCCATATCTAATTCCTCTATTTACACCGGAACCCTTTTGTTTACACTGCAAATAGCCTGCATACAGAAATGACTTCACAGATGTGGTCATAAACAGATAAATAACCAACAGGGAGAAAGATCTGCGGGCCTCACAGCTAAACCAACAGAAGAAATGATCAGTCAAGCGTGTGATTGGCGGATACAGAAACCTGAAAGAATTATACAAAATCAGCATGCCGTTTCGTTTTAAGGTGAAATCGAAGAGGAGAGGTCTGACTGTGGTCTTTGCTTGTGTTCAAATTGTTTAGTGGCATGCAGACCCAGATACTCTGTACCTCAGCATCCAGGTTCCAGTATTTCTTTATTAACTTGACCAGAAATTGATCAGAAAACCCGTCCAACAACCCCAAAATGTATCAGGAATAACATACAGTATACAAAAAAAAAAAAAAAACACACAAAAAGAAAAGAATAGAAAAGGTACAGCCTGAGGTCATACGTGGGGGAATTAAAGAATAAATACCAAAGAGAGGCTGGAATAGAATGGAACAACGGGTGGTACTCACCAGCTACTATATTAGGTACACCTGTTCAACTGTTAATGCAAGTATCCAATCTGCTAGTCTAACTAAATCATGGCAGCAAGTCATCACATGTAGTCATGATCAAGATGACCTGCTGAAGTTCAAACTGAGCATCAGAATGGGGAAAAAAGGCAATTTAAGTCATTTTGAAGGTGGTAATGTTATTGGCCCCAGGTGGGTTGGTCTATTTCAAAAGGTGCTGATGCATTGCGCTACACACAACCATCTCTAGGCTTTACAGATGATGATCTGAAAAGGACAGAATGTCTTGTTGATGCCCGAGGTCAGAGGATGACGGCTAGACTGCTTTGAGCTGATAGAAAGGCAATAGTAACTTAAATAGCTGCTCAATGCAATTAAGTTATGCAGAATGTATCTCTGAACAAGCAAATGGGCTACAGCAGCAGAAGATGACAATATGTGCCAGTCCTGTCAGCCAAAATCAAAAAACTGAGGCTACAATTCACACAGGTTCACCAAAATTGGACAAAAGAAAACTGAAAAAAAAAAATCTCAATTTCTGCTAGGACCTTTGGATAGTAGAGTCAGAATTTGGGGCAAACAAAATGAAAGCATGGAATTATCTCGCCTCATATCAAAAGTTCAGACTAGTGGTTCTGGTTTTCTCAGCACACTTCGGCCCCTTAGCACCAGGGAACTACCGTTTGAACACTACCACCTATCTCAGTATTGTTCTTGACCATGTCCAACCCTTTATGGCAGGATCACATCATGAACGAGCAGCCAAGAAACCTGCAGCAACTGTGTTATGCTGTCATGTGAATATGGACAAAAAACTGGAATCTTTCTAGCAATCTTTTCAGCACTTTGTTGAATCTGTGCCATGAAGAATTAAGACAGTTACATAAGCTACAGGGGGTCCAACTTAGAATTTGAAATGTGTAACTAATGAAATGGCCAATGAGCATACATACTGGTAATTGACTGGCCAATGTAACATAGTAGGTGAACAAAAAAGGCAAAGAAAAGAAAAGAAAAGAAAACACAGGGAAGTAAAATTAACCAAGGGAAAAATAAAGTTTCTGTTGTCATAATTTCACATTGTTGCTAGTTCCTTTTTACTTTCCCTATAATTGTCAGTTATCTGTTTTGCCCTCGTTAGTGCAGACTGTGTTGTGATCTGCCAGTTGCTCTCCTGTGTGTAACCTGAGTAACACTCACCCCATTACATATACTCTCCCAGGTTAGATATGTGATGACGGGAACATGAATTTTTACTCACATGTTTTACAATAGCAACTTCAAAACAGCTATCACTATTATTGCTTTTTTCAGCTGACCGCAAGTGGCCAAAACATGCATTAATTTGGCAGGTTCCTTAATTGTCATATGAGCCTGAATGCGGTGTGCACACACTGATTCAGACAAAGCACACGAGAAGCATAAATATCCAAATTCAGGTCTTGCGAAGCTATGGTCAAACACATGATGATGAGCAAGGGGCAAGCACAAAGGGGAAACAAATCTCAAGGCCATTCATGAAGGGAGCTAACAAAAATGCACGAAGAAAACAGAAACTAGAAATAAAAGAACACAAGTGAAACGCATACACTCACAGCTGGAATGCTTGACTAGACAGAGTAAACAGACAATTGGGCCGAGAACAAAGGGAAGCAGAGGAGTACATAAAGAAAAGAGACTGAACTACTGAACACACAAAATTCTAGTTGGAGTACGGCAAATAATTATAAAAAAAGAGGGAAAGCAATCAAAGAATGGAAGCAAAACTAGCAGGAATTCAAAAACAAGTTGAATATTTTCAAAATAAAACAGGGCGAATTACACTGTAACTTAGTAGCGAACCACTTGACCTTGTCTTTTTGATTCACACTTGGTTTATTCCAACCTGAAGAAAGTGGAGAAAGTGGAGAATGAAATACTATTTTTGGTATTAGGTTGATTCCTTTAATCAAAGTAACTTTAAACAAAAACATCATCACATCTGGGAGCAGTGGCTAACAGACTTGTCCAGTGATGGCCTCTGAACTATTTTGCTCAGAGGTAGAGAGAGAAAGAGAAAAAGCGAATTATACTTTTTCACTTCCACTGCACAGAGTTTTTCAGGCAGGCTTGGGATTTAAAGTTGCTGAACCTAGCTGATGCAAGCCATGTGTGTTGTTTTTCCGTGCTCCAGTAGGAGTTTGTATCATGCATGTTGACAGGGACAGTCAGTGCCAGTGGTTCATCACTTACTCTGCCAGATGCTGGAATCATTGGCTTGCAAAACCTGTGCAAGTGCTCTTTTCTGGAAACAAGATAAGTGCTGGAATCCAAACAAAGTAAATTTGCATAAAGAAATATTATCTCTTCATATTGCATCTCCGCAATAAATTAAATATTCAAGATTGTTATTTCTATAAAAAGGATAGACAGAGAATAGAAGTGACGCATGTTGTGTTTTCCAAAACAAGCAAATTAATGAATAAAACAAGATTTTATTGAAAAGGTTTATTACAACAGATAGCTAACCCTCTGTAACTATGAAAGCCAAAAACAAGAGAATGGAGGCAGCAAATCTTAAATGGTGGTGAAACAAAAACAGCTGAACTACAGCATCACCCAATGAAAACACTTCTCTCTTGCAGTAGAAGGCAGCTACTTCCTGGTAGCTCACAATACTTCTGAAGTTGGCTTAGCAGGGCTGGCCAGCACCTCTTCCCAACTTTTATGGCCAGTGCTGATTGCTGAATGGAGTTAGCTGCACGTTGGCTCCACAGGAGAAAGTGGGTGGCACCGTAGCCAGGGAGAGAACAGCAGGAAACCACCCACACAGCACCACAAAGTAGACCTGTTGGGTCACACACTATAAAAATCCATAATTTAGCAGTGTTTTTCTGATTAATTTGACAGAATTTTCCTGTTATTTAAAATACATGAACATAGTTAATTTACAAACAGACTGAATTAACATGTCTAATGTAAAATAACATGGAAACCTTCTATCTGTGAATAGCCACAATTTTCCTTTTGTTCTGAAAATGTAATTTTTTTTTCATGTAAAAGACTAAAAAATACTATTGCAGATTTAACATAACTTCAGAAATGAAATGTTTATTTAACAGTTTAACTCAATAGTTTGAGTTACTATTTAACAGTAACTCAAACTATTGAGTTCTAAAATTTAATGCAAAGAATGAAAATTAGTATTGGTTAGAGATTACTAAAATAGAGCTCTTCTCATTAAAATCAGGTTTTCAGCATGTTCACACCCATCCATTTTCTTCCACTTCCACAGTCAATTCAGAGTTGCTGTTGGGCTGGAGTATATGGTAGCATAGGGTGAAAGGCAGGGTACATCCTACAACACGGAGTGAAAGAGAACCTTTTACAGTCTTTCACACCCATTAGCCTAATAGTCACTAAATAACTTAATGTGAATGTCATTTTACTGTGCAAGGAATCCAGGGTATCCGGAGAGAACCCAAGGAGGCACAAGGAGAACATGCAAACTTCAGAGAAAGAGACAGGCCCCAGTCAGTGGATTTTTGCTGTGACATCACTGTGGCAGTTAGCACACCCTTTTTCTAATTTTTTGCTTTCCAATTTTGGTGAACCAGTGCAAATGGTAGCTTCCTGTTCTTAGCTGACAGGAGTGGCACCTGCTTCTGAAGATCATCTGCTTCAAGGTTCCTTGTGCTGCATTTTCAGTGATGCTCTTTTGCATACATTGGCTGTAATGAGTGGTTATTTGAGTTTTACCTTCTCGTCAGTTCAAAGTAGTTGGGCGATAGTTATATAAATCACATTCCTTCTCCACTGTTATGCTCACTTTGAACTTCAGCATGCCCCCTTGACCATGTCCACATGCCACATGTGTTGTTGCCATGTGATTGGCTGAATAGACATATACATTAAAGAATGTTTGAACAGGTGCACCTAATAAAGAGGTTGTGAGTATGGATCAGAGTGGTCCGCTGGCAGACTAGGGAATCATGCTAGCATGGCTTGACTAACAAACAAATAGTACCTTGAATCAAACAAACCATCATTTGGATATTTGTACTGTTGCATGTTGTGTGCAATGGTGGAAGTCAGTGGAATCTGCCAGTCTACAGTGTACTTCACTGACACTACACGCCACAGTTGTTGACATTCCTGATCCCAGAAGTCTGTCTCAGGCTCCTTGCGCTCAATCACATTTCCACGTCATGTGCATCATGACGTCAAGACAGAAATCTAATATTGTTCTGCGTTCAGCATGTACTGTAATCTATCTTTTCAGGTTATAGCAGGAATTAATTTGCAACTGAAATATCAAAACAATGATCACAAGAGATAAAGGCAACAGCAGTAACAGGATCCAACGTCTATACATAACAAGATTTTTGTTACCCCTCAACTACTCACATGATATTCACTGATCACTGATCTTTGTAATATCAGTCTGTTGTTCAAGGTACATGTGAGGATGTGCAAATGCTGCATGTATATTGTATAAGTACTGTACATACACAGATCTGCAATATCAGTACCCATTCCTTGGAGTTCTGTGGTACACAGTTAAGGACGTCGCCCGAACTATATTTCTCTGTAATAAAAAAGGCTTTCACTGGGATTACAGTTCATGGCACTGGACACTCCACCTTTCCCATATGTAGAGATGTAATGGTGACTCAGTACACTGCAAAAAATGCCTTTCCTAATGAGACACATACATCTTGCCATGTACAGCCAAAACAAAAACAAAAACAAAAAAACATGCATGCCACACTAAATATACGCACAATCATCTGCTAGATAGCCTATTAAAAGCAGAACTTTTACTGCACAGAAAGAATTCTTGCTATGTTGAACTAAAAGAGATTTACAAGGTGGTTGATATTTGTGGTTTACAGATTAAGGAATTTACAACACATACAATATTCAGGGCTTGTGGGCATGCATACTTGTCTCTTCAAACAAATCAATTTGAGATGGGAGGAAAAATGTTAAAGAAAATATGCTCAAAGAGGAGAGTGTGTGCTCAGAGACTTTTTGTGTGCTTTTTGCAGTTTTCTGGCAGCTTCATCTCTGAACGAATGTGTTGAGGGGTGTAAGTTCCATCGTGGAGGAGATCGTCTCGATTTTTATTGCCATTGGCAGAATTCATAGACTAAATAATGGTTGTGTAATGGAATCGGTGCTCCGTCAAATACAGGAAATAAATGGTGGTGGTCATGTTCATTCACGCTGGTAATTATCTTTGCCATTTTGAGGAAAAAAAAGGTGAAACCCCCTCAAAGCAAAGAAATTATTAACTTTGGAAAGACACTGACTGCTTCGCATTGATCCAGAATTTAAAACCGCCCATGTGTTTCTGTCTGGTGCACTCAACATTTTGATACTGGGCAACTTTTGAGGAGAAATCAGTCCTGCTCTGGGAGCACGTGTTTGCCTCAAAAGATGTTTTCCAGCCAGCTGAATCTTCAAGCAAAAGGTTTCCTTTTCTTCTCTGTGCTTTGGAAAGATTTAAGAAACATGATCTAAAAAAAAAAAAAAAAAAGATCTGAAGGCCTAAGGGCGCCTTATATACATTTCATATTAATAACATCACTTCTGATTTTTTTTTAATAAGAAAAATAATTTTTTTAATAAGATCATCTGAAACTAATTATGCTGGTACAACTCCATACATAGTAAACTGGAAGAGCTTGGGTCCCAGGCCCTTCCCAGAGCCTTGAGGCTTCTCAGGGGCCACATCATAAAAAGAAACACTTACGCCCGAACATGACTCAAGTTTGGGAGTATTCACATATATGACACTGTGTGTGTTTTCTCTCTGTAATCATTTGGAGATGGTGCCTACCCCAACGTTGTCCTGTTTCTAGCCTATCGGGCATTGTTCCTGCAATGGCTTCAATACTTTATCTTCTCAGTGTAAACATGGACAGGTTTTTAAAATTATTTTTCCATCCATCTTTTCTGAGTAGCACCAGTAGTCAGTAGTTCAAGTGGTATCATGCTATCCAGTGTAATCTAGACATACTACAGCAACATTGACCAGTTTTTTTCCTAATAAATCCTCAGATGATCCATAAGCCAGGTGAGAAATATATACCCTTCAGCAAATTTAGGGTCTAATTTCAGCGAGGTATGCCTAAAAAAACTGATAAAAAAACAAAACAATCTGAAGACATCCTGATTTGATGCCAGATCCACCTCAGATGCCTTCTTCACTACAAAAGCAATAGTTTAATTTTACCCAGATATCAGAGCTGCTCATGCTGTCTCAAAGACTGGGCTCAGCCATCTGATCGCAGAAGCTCATTCTTGCTGTAATTTCATCTTTTGGTCACAATCGAGCACCTATCGCCACAGGAGACACAGAAGACTGGTAGACTTGTAAATCAAAAGCCTTGTCACAATCATCTGCTGGTATCTTGTACCCTAAAAGCCATATAGACTGAACCGCTGGTGCTACTGTGAAAGGCTGAAAAAAGACTGATTTTAAAATAAAGGTTAACATGTTTCTATTTTCAGCGGAACACTGCAAGATGTTATATGAGAATTGCAGTCTACATGGAAAATTCTACAGAATTTCTTCAATGTTAAAAGATCATTATGCAGGCCAGGAGGTGAACAAGCTAGTCTGGTTCTAACCCACTAGCATCCAAATCCTAGAAGATGCTAAGACAGCATCTTCAATTTATGTATTAACTGAAACATTATTTCAATTTCTTATTAATTTCTGACAAGTATGGTTAACACTTTTGAGTTAGACAAGATAGCTGATACCATCTTAGTAGTTATACAATTGACACGATTCTGGAGTCAGAAGGCTTTTTGCTATAAAACAGTATTCTATGTTGTTATTTTCCCAAAATGCCTATCAGTCTTACAAAGTTAAAATTCTTCATGCCTTGTTGAAACTCAGAGATTTAAAGCACAAAGTACTGCAAATAGTGGATGGACCTTTTCCTGATTCCGGCAGGTAAAATCCTGCTTGTTTTCTTTCAAATCTAAATCTGTGCATGACTGAGCTCGGTCTCATAAAACGACCCTTTATCAGCGGAACCGGCTTTGATCCTCACATGACAAACTGAAAAATGTACGTGGATGTGGCAGATATGAACACTGATGTTCCCCCGATGCATAGTCATTGTTCCGGAGAGCTTTCACACAAGCGTGAAGCTAAAAAGGAGTCAGTGAGCTGTTGCGGTTGCAGCCTGTTCTGCTGCTTTGGCTCGAGAACAGCTGGCCTGTTTCAGAGCTGAGTGCTTGACGGCCTCTTCCTGACCAACATGTGGATGTAAGGTGAAGCCCAGTGTAGGAGAAGCCCAGTTTCCACCCTTAATAAGTCTGAACCCAGTGCTGTTATCTTAAGGAAACCCTCAGGAGCTGTGAATCGGTCAAACTGCGGATATGACATGAGTTAGGAGTGTTTTTCTTTGCAAATGAGCTAAATCGAGGCTTCTCCGGAGAAGATTATCACTGGCATGAGCAGCTCACAGCTCACTGATGAGCTTTTAATAATCTCTTAAAAGTTTGTGCATTTAGGATGACTAGCAGTTACCACCTGCCTCTCAAGTTTGTGAGCACCTCCTATCACTCTCATTTCCATTTAATCGCTTTTCGATCCAATAAACAATCAGACTCAATTCTCTATGGCAAGTTAGAAAAAGAAAGTAAGTAAAACATGAAGGAGGTGGAGTGCAAACCAAAACAAGCAGGTTGATTTTTCCATATGATAAGGCTGGAGTGGGAATTTTCCCTTGTTTGAATATTTACAGTTCAGTGATATCTGCATGTTCAGGGGTCAGATTTTTCCAAAACGACAGAGTCTCTTTGTGGGAAGGTCATACATGGTTGAGATGCCTCTCACAGGCTGTGCAGATTTCCACTGCACATTTTAGGCTCAGATTACCGAGGAGCAGAGCTGGTGTCATTACTCAAAAAAAGTGTTACGCTTTACTTGCTACTTTAAAAAAAAAAAGGAATGCAGCATGTTAATCACTTGCCAGAGAAGGTAATTCGTTACACTACTCGTAAAATTAATTTTGCATTACTCTGTAAAATTATCAAAAAACAGGTTACCAGTTATCAGTATAAACCAGCCTGCTACAGTTCTACAAACCAACACAAATCACATTTTATTCTATGTATGAAAACAAAATGAGCAACACAGAGCAAAGCTAAAAGTCAGCCCATAAGGATTTTCAAGTGATTGCTGCAGTGGTTCATTGTAGAAACAGGCAGAAATGGTGGCTACAATGCTGCGAGACTGACTGCTCATCACTGCCTTTGCTACCTTTTGAAGCTTAGGCTCTGGCTGCTGGACTGAGGTTAGCATGCACTCAACTTCAAAATCACTCTGGGGTCTTGGCTAGATTTGTGTTAGCATGCTATCTGCGCAGATGCTTGCAAAGAGCTGAAGTTGCAAAAGAAACATGCATCCAGGACAGCATGTTTCTCTTCTGGATGCATGTTTCTCTAGTGTGCATTTCACAGTCACACTCTTGTCCTTTCAAGCAATAAAATCAAAGTAATTTTTCCACTACAAACTAAATCAGCTGACTGTAACTTGAGTGCACAGGAAGAAAAGAAAATGTCTGTTTGATTTATGTTCTTTCTATGAGCCTGACTTGCAGATAACAGAAAACTTTGCAGTGCGACATAATTGCAACTGTAATGCAATTACTGAATTTAACAGCAACATAGTGTATTACTTGTAAATGCAATGTAATAACAGTAAGACTTTACTTTGGAATCCAATACAACCAACGCTGCTGGTGAGCGGCTGAGAAGTTTATGTTCATATTTTAGTCAGGCATGAAATTGTGTGCTTTGCATTTTCTTACCCGAGGATACTTTGCCATACAGAGTGGGACAGCCAGGAATTGAACCACCAACTTTTTGATTAGTAGAAAAAGAGCTACAGCTGGCCCCAACATAGTTTCCAGATGAGATTCAATCACTAGTTCAATCATGAGCCTTTAAAACAGGACATCAGTGTGGCTTCTATTCATTCTATAGATAAGTATCTTGGTTTGATGAATTGGTACAAAATTGTATGTATTGTGTTTCACAGATGATGTAATGGGTGCATATACCTGCTGCTTAGGGGATCCAGTGCTGACAAAAATTACTTTGTCTACCTTATTGCATGAAATAAAATGTTAAGCACTGAACTGGATTACACTTACCTTTAAAATTCAGCTTTGGGTTAAAGATGATTGTTCAATTTAATCAATCTTTAAAGGTAAGTTTAATAAGCCACCACTCGAGTATATGCCATAATCTGATCGATATTCACTTCCTTAAAACTGGAGGTTTTATCACTCAAATCTCAAGGAGTTGGAGAAATGCTTGCACTAAATGCTTTAATAATGCTTTGTCAGATGTGTTTGAACCATGGTAAGTCCCAGGCCAAAAACCCTTCTCTTAATCTTTGGCATACAAAACCTTCATTGTAATAACCTTTACATGAAATATCATTCCTCAACAGCGGTTTACCTCCCAACTTTCAAAGTCACTTCCAAAGACCTAACAGAAAGGCATTTGGTTTTGATTTTTCATTCAATGACTTGGTCATTGATCAAACCCAGATCAATGGTATCAAGGTGGAAGCTGAACACTGAGCAATTGACCTGCTGTCTGAACTCAAATAGGGTTTTATTGCCTTGATTTCATTTGAGTTTGTTTTGTGTCCGTTACATTTGACTGAAACGCAAAACTCTTTTGTTGCTCAGGGGATCTCTTTAAAAAGGAAACATTGCTGTCAGTGGAAGTTTCCCTGTTCAAATAAATGTGTCAAATCAAATCAATTATGTGAACAGGACTAAGAACAGGATTACTATCTGCAGCCTGTTACCTTAACCTCTGTCCGCATTAAGACTGAATGGAAAGTGTCCATGAACTTAGCCAGAACCCAGCCAAGAGACCCACGATTTACTCAGTGGGAGTGTGCGTTTTACTTCCAGCTCATAATGTGCTGTGGTGAAGCACAGAGTGACACTGCCTATGTAATTTGTCAGGGGGGAATGTGTCATGCATATTTTTGAGTTTGAACACCGTCTGAAGCCATGAGAACCTCACAGGGTTCTGATCACGTTTCTTCATTGCCCGCCTTCGTTTCTCATGCCTCTAACTCTAGTTAGTGAGGTGGGGCCTTCAACTTGTGGCAAACAAACAGAGTGGGCTACTGCTTAGAGCTGCATCACTGACTCTTTAAAATTACCCTGGTAATACAGCTGCTGGTGCCCAGTCCATGTGCTCACTCGAGATAATGTTTGTGATTCCACCAGATGTGCCAAAGTGGGGTTGAGAGGCACCCCGGAAGCGTAGAAGCAGCTTCACACTGAAAACTAGAGTAAGGTCTATATTCTTATGGAAGCTGCACAGGGAGGCGGTAAATCAGACGCTAGAATGGCCAAATCTCAAAGACCCTGTTGGTTTCAGAATGAGAAAATAACTATATTTGCTCATTATTTGTTAGATAATTGCAGTAAAAATCCTTCAAAAGGCACTAACACCACAAAGTGAATTAAAAGGGCCAATTCAGTGACTTCTAGAAGCTATAGTAGCCAGTAATGATGTATAACTTTAGCCTTTTTACAATTTAACAAAGGCCTAAAATTCACCTGTCACTGTTACTGTAACAGGAAGTGTTCTATACAGAGCAAAACTTTTATTTTGTGAACAATAATATTTCGGTTGCAAAGCTGCTCAATAACTCACCTTTGGACCTTTCCTCAACTAGCTGTTGGAAAAACTGCAGATTTTAACATTCATTTAACATTCACAATCTAGCAGATTGCACAAATAGGATAACACAGCCATTGCCAGCAAGTTTGAGGTTTATAATGCTGCTCTTTTAACTCCTAATGCCAACTTGTTGCACCGGATCACCTCTGTTCTTACCTTGTCACCAGCCACTCTGCTCAATAAGCGATACGTGGTAAAATGCAAATAATTACCAAGAATGGAGAGAGATAGATGACTGACCCTGTCACAGAAGGAATACAGGGGAAATAAAGTGAGGCAGCAGTAAAATTACGTGGCAGGAAGTAAAGGTGACAAGGGCCTTCAAATCTTAAACACTTATGAAAAGAGGTTACATGTAAGTGTACGTGTTTTGACAGGTTATCATATTTAACTGTGAGCTAAAGTTTTCTTTCTTATCTTGATCCAACAGCCTCAAAGAATAACGCCCACAAGTTGTTCCGCATCTGCACCCAGTCTGCACCCATTTATCAAACAACAATCACAAAATAAACACCCACACAGCTTTTTTCCTCTTTAGGTGCAAGGGAGCCACCACAGTACAATATGAATGATAAGTACAAACAAAACTGATAATCTTTTGACAATACACAGCACATTCATTCAGCATACAAGCCTGTTGGTCAGAGAATATTGTTTTTTCACTGAAACAAAGCCAACAGGTAAATAAACACTCACTGGCTATTTAATTCGGCACACCAGTTCAGTTTCTCATTAGGATAATTCTCTAACCACAAAGCCTTTGGCACCAAATCAGTGTATTTAGGTGTTTAGACATGATCAAGAAAACCTAGTAAAGTTCAAACTGAGCATCAGAATCAGGAAGAAAGGTCACTGATGGTGGTGTGGTATGGTTGTTGGTGCTGGACTGGCTGGTTCAGAAACTGTTGATCTACTGGGATATTCCCTCACAACTATCTCTAGGGTTTACAGAGAATGGTCTGAAAAAGAGGAGATATCCAGTGAACATTATTTTTCTGAACACCTCTGAAAACACATCAACCCTTCGAACAGATGGGGTGTAGAAGCAGAAGACCACAGCCGTCAAATAAGAACAGGAAGTTTAGGCTCACAAAGATTGGATAACAGAAGATTGGAAAAATGTTGCCTGCTCTGATGAATCTTGATTGCTGCTGCCACATTCAGATGATAGGGTCAGAGTTTGGTATAAACAACATGAAAGCATAGATTCGTCTTACCTAATATCAACAGTTTAGGCTGCTGGTGGTGTGATGGTGTCTGGGCCATTTTCTTGGTACACTCTGGGCTACTTAGTACCAAATGCGCAGTGTTTGAATGCTTACCCAAGTATTGTTGCTGACCATGTCCATCCCTTTATTACCACAGTCTACCTATCTTCTGATGACTGCTTCCAGCAAGATAATGCATCATGTCACAAAGCTCAAAAAAATCTCAAACAGGTTTCTTGAACATAACAAGAGGCTCACTGTATTCAAATGTCCTCCACAGTCACTAGATCTCAAGGCAATAAAGCACCTTTGGGATGTGGTGGAACGGGAGATTCACATCATGGATGTCATGCTATCACACCAATATGAATCAAAATCTCTGAGGAATGATTCCAGCACCTTGTTGAATCTGTGCCATGAGGAATTAAGGCAGTTTTGAAGGTAAAAGGAGGTCCAACCCAATTCTAGCAAGGCTTATTGAGTGGCTGATGAGTGTAAACATTTATTTCAGAATCAGAGTACTTTAACAATCCCTAAGGAAACTATGTATTTAGACAATATTTCATTTTCTTTTGGTAGCACTTTATAATAGAGCCAGTGACTTAGTTCCCACATATTTTTTCTGTATGTATAAATAGTAACTATAAATACTTGTTAATCCTCTCGGTTCTGATTATGGTAGTATGAAGTGGTCCCTATTTTCCTCTCCAAATAACATCAACATACTGTAAGTGCACTGTACCTCTTTGCTTTGAATAAAGCTCCACTGTACATTCTGTATAAACTGCAATAATGTGACAATGAAATATGGAAATTTGTAAGGAAATGAAAGGATAAATGAGAACAAATAAATTACTGACTCTCAAGGAGGAGTTGAGGAGTCTTGGCAGTCTGACAAGTCAGCAGCTGTGGAGCATTAGCATCAAATGTCTACTTTTATTTACCTCCAAGGTTGACACACATATGAAATATATGTCACTCATATTTCAGCAATGCGAATATACCTGCTTTGTTTACCTAGTTCCAGTTGGGCACCGTGGATCTGCTCACTCTTGAACAGACCCTGAGGTTGGACACATTTTAGGACAACCGAGACAGCAGTAAAAACAAAGAAACATGTTTGTCTTCTGAAGCTCACTGTCTCACTGTGCAAATGCAAGTGCTCCTTGGTTATGCATACTGTATATCCTGCAATAAGCCCTAAGGCTGTGTGTCCCCAGCTGGTAAAAATAGCTGCTAAAGCTGGACTAGGCTGTATGAAACATAAAAATGGGAGCTGAAAAGCAACAGTTGGCACAAATGTTTTGAATCTTTGACAAAACTGGAATTATAACTTTCATAAACACTTTCCTCGCTACTCCACGAGCCCAGCCACTCATTTGGGGTTGTATTGAACAAAACATTGAGCCGCATTCTTAGCGTCAGAAAGGAAGAGTATCCAGGATGTGCTTGCTGCTATTGACTTGCCAATGAGCTTGAGGTTTCACAGTCGGGTGCACCCCTCGCTCTTCACAGCTGCTTGGGCCATCACAACAGGACTTCACAAACCAACTTGAGACCATACTTTATGCTGTCTGTGGGCCTTACAGTTCTGCTATTATACAATTTCCATCGCCAAATAGATGAACATCCCAAAAAAGTAAAGTCTAAAACTTTAATTCAGAAAAATAAAAGGGAAAGGTTGTCAGCAGACACAACCAAACCCAGTAAGTGGCAGGTAGGAGGCAGAGTCCATTCATGAGAAAGTTGAACAGGAAAAAGATTGACCAGTGGGCAGCCAACAACTGAAGGTGCATGCACACTGAAGAGACTCACTGACGGGAAAAAAGAAAATAGGCTGAAGGCCAGGGTTTTAATAGTTTTGCAATTTTCATTAGTTTTTATTTTTATTTCGTTTTGACTTCAGATTTTCAATTTTATATTAGTTTTAATTAGTTTTTACCAATTGTTTGCTAGTTTAGTTTAGTTTTTATTTTTTTGAAAATCCTTAGTTTCAGTTTAGTTTTGATTAGTTTCAGTTATAGTTTTAGTTGTGTTTGCAATAATTAAGTGTAACAAAATCCCAGTTTCATCATATCAGTCATTCTCTTCTGCTTATCCTTGGGTATGTTGCTATTCCAGCTACCATACCCTGCACCCTGGACAGGTCGCCTGTCTGTCGCAGGGCTAACACGCAGAGACAGACAACTCACATTCCCACCTATGGGTTCTTTAAATAAATAAATAAATAAATTAGGGCAGATGAACAACCGTTGATACCAGGCAACTATAAAATGTATATCTTGGCCGCAATGAGACTATTAACTCTTGCAGCACCGGGTGTTCGTAGTTTTGGTTCAAGTGAATTGATAAAATTTTTTGAAGGCAATTGACTCACACAGTTATGTAGATATTCCAGTCCTGTTGTCTCGGGATGCATCACGCTGCCTTGCCTGGTGTTAGCTTCTGTTTCTGGGGATGAGGGTTGGGCGTGCTCCCTTACCTTGTCCAGGTAAGCTAGGTTAGCCTTCTTGTGTGAGCTTTTCAAGTGCACTTTAAGGTTTGTGGGATTTTTTTCCTTTTAGAAATGTCCCTCATAATTTGTCTCTTTCCACTACAAGACACTTGCTTTATCCAAAACACAGTCATATTCAAAGTAATCCCAAATTGGACTCTGGCGCTTTCTCCAGACTTTTCCTGACATGATTCTGCACGTGGACGGAGCAGCGACACAGACGACTCGACTAACGTACTGCCACCTGCTGGCATAATGAGACACAGCAAGAAAAAAACCTGGAAACTAAACTTCATTTTCACCCTTGACTATTGTATGACACACACACATCAACGAAAACTAAACGCATTTTTGCTATAAATTCAGTTAATTTTAGTTAGTTTTGTGAACACTCATTACAGTTTTAGTTAGTTTTCCTTTTTTTGTTATTATTTTTATTTCCGTTAACGAAAATGTTTTTTCACTTCTAGTTTTCGTTATTTCGTTAGTTTTCGTTAACGATAATAACCTTGCTGAAGGCACAACTAACTGACTTAAGAAGTAAGGCAGGTGGTGACTAGACAGGAACCTAACATTGCGATGCAATGAACCAAAATAAAAAAACAAAACAAAGGAAAAAGAGAAACATAAATAAATTAAAACACCAAACAAACAAAAACAAAAATTCACAAATGGGTTGGTCAGAAATGGGTAGGACTCAGCATGAAATGAGAGGAACTAGGTGCATTTTGGGACATCCTTCATGCAACAGTGCATAGGTCCAGCTCACCTGGAAAGCCCTTGCTCATTTCCAGTGTGTTATCAACAGATACATTACTGAGAACAGTTGGTGATAAGGAAATCTATGTGACTCCTTGAAGAAAGAGTCCCAGCCTTAATCAGTGGCTCCATCTTGTGGGCAAACAGTCTCTCCCTCTCTCTCCCTCTCTCTCTCTCTCTAATGTAAAATGTTACATTTAATGGAATCTGGTCAAAGGAAATTTGAAGAGAATTGAAGAAGAGAGTTAAGGCAGGGTGGAGTGGGTGGAGATGAGAGCCAGGGATAATTTGTGACAGAAGAATAGTGGCAAGATTGAAGGGGAAGGTCCACAACATCATAGTAAGACCGGCTAACACGCATGGTTTGAAGATGGTGGCACTGGAGATGACGGAGTGACCAGTATGGACAGGATTAGAAATGAACTTGAGAGAGGGACAGCTCAGGTTGGGCAGTTTGGAGACAAAGTACGAGAAACAAGGCTGAGGTGGTGTGGACATGTGCAGAGGAGGGATAGTGGATACATGGTACAAAGGATGCTGAATATGGAGCTGCCAGGCAGGAGGAAAAGAGGAAGACCACAGAGAAGATTCATTGTAAAGGGGGACATGCAGAGGGTCGGTGTGACAGAGGAGGATGATAGTGATAGGGTAAGATGAAGGTGATCTGCTGCAGGGAACCCTAAACAGAGCAGCAGAAAATGTAATGGGTAAAAGTAAAAAGTGTTTTCAGAAAAATAAATGCTCAAGTAAAATATAGAAAATCCTGAAAATTCTACTTGAGTAACAAAAAAAATCATACTTTTCCACAAAGCCAATGGTATATAGAGGGGGAGGTAAACTGTTCCACAGTTTTGGTGCTAAGGTTTGGAAAGCATGACACCCCCCTCTTAGTTTTCAAACGGGTCTGTGGAATCACCAGAGGACCACTATCAGTGGATATATGGATCCAGTTTGGATCCTAATGCTCTAAATAAGCCCCAAAGCAGGCTCATTTGAGCCTAAAGCAAATGCTAAGAGGGTTTATGCTTGTGGTTAGATTTGAGAGGAAGTGTGTGCAGGAACAATTCTGAGCACTAGAGGGCACCAGAAACTAAAATGTTCAGACCCAAGATGAATTATATGGCTGCAATATCTTGTCATACACCAGTGATTTGCACATACTGAACATAATTTCATTTATAGTTTGTTAAGGATCTAGCCAGGAATTATTTGAAATCTTTAATCCTGAAATGTTCTTTCAGTTCTTTACACAAAACACTGCACTGGAAGGATTCAATAAAAGTTCAGTAACTGCTATAGGATACATTTAGGCACGCTGGTTAGCACTGTTGCCTCACAGCAAGAAGGTCATGAGTTCAATTCCACCATCAGGCCAGGGTCTTTCTGTGTGGCGTTTGTGCAGGTACTCTGGCTACCTCCCACAGTCCAAAGACATGCAATTAATGGGGATAGGTTAACTGGAAACTCTAAAAGCCCATAGGTGTGAATGTAAGCGCAAATGGTTGTCTGTGTTTATGTGTTAGCCCTGGGACAGACTGGTGTCCTGTCCAGGGTGTACAATGCCCCCCCCGATTGTGAAAAGGATAAGTGGCAGTGGATGGATGTTTAAACCCTTTTTAAATAATCTGATAATGAATTATTTGAAATCTTTAATCCTGAAATGTCCTTTCAGTTCTTTAAATAGATATGGAATAAATGAAACTGAGGATATCTGATGACTGACAAAGGAGTCTTGGCCAGTCCTGGAGGAGAGTGAGATTCAGAAATACAAGCATAAAGAGAGATGTACCGAACAAGTAAAGGTCTTGAACTACCTCTTCCTCTGTCATTAGAAGAACACCAAAGATATGTTTGACAGGCATAAAATAATATTTTTGTATTTTTTCTCAGTGGAAGGGCGGCTGTCAAGAAGGCATTAGTGAAGATGAGAAACATTAAGGAAAGACTGAGGGATGACAAATTACACAAGACGTCAATTGAAAATCAGTGACAACAGGTCTTATGGAGTGATTTTTTCATATTTAGTTCAAATCACCATCAATATATACAGAGGATGTCAGTAGAGATAAACCCGGACCTCAACATTATTGAAGCAGTGTGGGATCATGTTGTCACAGAACAGAACAAAAGGCAGAAACATCCAAAGAAGAGCTTTGAATGTCCTTCAAGAAGCCTGGAGAACTATTCCTGAAGACTACTTTAAGACATGACAAGAAAGCTGCCTAAGAGAGTTCAGACTGTGCTGAAGAATAAAGGTGGTCACACCAAATGTTGACTTTTACGCTTGTAAGAGTTGTACAAACTCTGTTTTTGCCTTATATTCTGTACTTTTGTGCTATTAACCTACAAAGCCTGTTTCAAACAAACACAATTTCGCACAAGGGCATAGATTTGGTTTTGGCATTTTTGGGGACGGATGATTCAGCCACCGAACCCTGCCCTGTTTCTTTTTTTCCTTTTTGTCTTTGCTTCTTGATAACAAAAGGAGAAATATACTTGCCTACATATGCTATTCTACATGCTTTTAAACCATTTAAAATTAGAATTCATAGTTTTCTATGTGAATTATATAATGTTAAATTACTATTAAACAAATGACTAAGTATTTTAGGCTTTAGTTTACTTCAGCCATATTCCATATAAATCAGGTAAAAATAGTTTCAAATACAGTCATGACAATAAAAGAATATGACTTTAAGGACTTAACAACATTACTTCAGTTATAGTACACCAACATCTCTTACACATTAGCACTAAGGGAACACTGAATGACCTGGTTTTTTTTGTCCATAAAACTACTCATCTAAGATTACCACAAAGTAAAAGATCTCTCAGCAAAATTATGCAACATTTTAGGCACTATTGCCCCGATCAAATCAGTGAGCTGGGATGTTTTATGGCATACAGCAGCATTGTTTAATCTCATTTGAGTCATTGTTGACCTTAGCCATGTTTTTAGTCTTCTGAGAGCACTGAAGCTTCTTTCAGCCTCAGTACATGCGTTTTATCCTCAGATTAAAATTATTATTATGTGCTTGATGTGCCTCACCTTTGGCCCTGGCTCCTCCCCTCTGACTGCACTAGGACATATTGCCACCTGATAAAATAACACATTGATTCGTGCCATATAAAAAGTGAGACTTGTCAATTCAGATTCTTGTCAAATATACACTAATGAATCAATTTACATCAGCAGCCTAACGATTGTCATGATAATAAATACTAGTTAATCTATAGCACCAAATCATCAGTCAGTGACATGTGACCTTGCCTCTTCACCTCTGTCCGAGCTACAACATGGCAGAGCTGCCTGTGTCACCTGATAAATAACAGTGAGACATTCCAAATACATGCAGTCACACATGTGCTTCAAATACAGTCATGAACCACCAAGTCATCATCCAATTTCACCTGTGATCTTGTATCAACATTACTCTCTGAGCTTTGTGTTGGTTCTTTTGTCACCTGACAAATAGGACATACATGACAATAAGAATAAAATGGGTAGCTGCTTCAGTGCTTCTGTCAATTCAGTCAATTTGTGCAGATCTTGACTCATCAGTAATGTTTGTAGTGTGAGTGCATTTTTAAAACAATTTGTGCAAACTGCACTACAAGGTGGAATATTTGCAAAATCATGACTACCTCATGATATTTTGTCTCAAAAATTAACCCTGTGAATATATCAGTACCATTAGGATGAAATTATTGTGTCACCAACATTTTAACGTTAGACATATAATTTTAACAGCCTCTGTAAACTAATATCCGGGCTTGCTCGAGGCTCCGTTTTCTCTGACAGTTTCAATTAAAATTAGAAATGCTACTCTGAGACTGGGATAACTAATAGTGCTGCCTGTTGTGCAGTTAGTTTCCAAAACACGTCATTCATGGTTACATACAATTTTAGACTGATGTGGGCCAAAGCCTAGCATAGCCTGTAACGTTATTATGACGGACACATTTTATGAGTGAACTTGACTTTAAGTGACTTACAGGCAGTGGCGGTCCTAGCCTGTTTGGCGAACACGCCCCCACACACACACACACACACACATACATACATATGAAGAGAGAGAGGGAGTATGCACTGTATGCAAACGGCTACCAAACAGCTATCATAATTTGTCATACAATGAGAACAGGACAAATCAACAATTGACAATGACTAATTAATATTAAAATCTGTAACATAATGTATTGTTTGGAGTTTAGTCTGTTACTGTTAATATTTTTACCATTTCTTCTTGGAGCAACTGTAACTCACATTATTTCCTTAGGGATTAATAAAGTATTCTGATTCTGATTGTTTCAGGATGACCTGCCATTATCCAATGACACATCTGTTTACCTGTATCATTTGTTCGTTTCTTCTCCTCTTCTTTTCTCTTTTTTCTAAACTGAGCACCTGATGGCTTTGAACTTTTCTTGTCCATCTTCCATTGGTTTTAATTTTGCACTCCAGTATGAACACCCATCCCTCAACCAGAGGATCACCACAACATAACCTAATAGACCTACACCTTAGTTCACAGATTCACTTTGTCTAAGGTGTATTTCTGGGATTTCACACAACCCAGGATTCAAATTATGAATACATAATGGGCTTGGATTTACATCATTATGAATGAAATGTGCTCTATTTGGAAGCAGCAGGTCTCCCTCCCCTTTCGACAGATTGTGTGTGAGACTTTAAATCATCAAACTGTAAATTATAAATTTTAAATAGTTATTGATCCCTTTACCCCGAGTCCTAAAGTGTATATTTATTTTCTTACTCTTCTTATATTTATTGTTTGTTTACTTGCACTGCTGTAACTGGAGCCTCGTCGTCTCGTCTCTCTATATACTGGACTGTATGTAGCGGAGATGACAATAAAATTTACTTTGACTTCCGCAGCGAGCAGGCGCACCGAGGGCTCTCGCGCTCACTTTTCGCGTATAGAATTTCGAAAAAACATCGGTGCGAATTATAAGTCTGTATCATAATGTCTGGTGTTTTCGTGTTTGTTGGTTTGTTTTATTTTGCGAGTTGGTTATTAGATGCTGCTCCAGCCAGCCAGAGAATCCCCCGCCGCCCCGCCCTCTCCTCCCTGTGCCGCAAGCAGCAGGCGCACCTCGCAAACGGAGGGCGCCCTTACTCCCAGCAAATGGGCGATAGAAAACCGATCGGTGCCTATGACATTCCCAATATGCGCTGGCTGCCGTCGGGGCAGCATGAGTACGAGCAATTTTTTTTTTTTTTTTTTTTTGGCGATGCACGTGATGCCGCCTCCCACCACGATGCCGCCCCGGGCAACCGCCCGTGTCGCCCTTATCAAAAACCGCTACTGCTTACAGGTTTCTTTCTTATATCCAGGTTCTTCCTTTTTGCTGCCATCCTCCTCTCCTCCTTGCAGGTCCTCGCAGCGCAGGCTTACCGCTGCTAAAACTAAACAGAGCTCCCTGAAAGGCACAGCCAATCACATTGGCCATATTTGTCACATGAGGTAGGACTCCAGTAGAGACCGTAATTTAACTCTTTCTGCACCGCTGGGTGAATGAGACGTTGACAGATCGTTTTTTTCTTCTTCTTTCTATCGGTTTTATTTTTCTTTACTCGAAGAGATCAAATTATTGGTGGGGAAAATTTAATAATCGCTGGATATTGGTGGGGACATGTCCCTTCCGTCCATGCCAAATCTACGCCCTTGATTTCGCAAATGAATTAAAATGCCTTAAATTACCATAAACCTCAGCGGTACCTGTAATGAAATTATTTTGAATTTCCGACAGAGGTAATATTTGGTTTAACACAAAGTAGACATTATCAGCAGATGTGTATTCTCAGTTGGCCTTTCTATAATGACTGGTTAAGGCTTCAGTTTAAATGATCTATTGGCAGTGTTGGGGAGTAACGGAATACATGTACCGCCGTTACGTATTCAGAATACAAAATATGAGTAACTGTATTCCGTTACAGTTACCGTTTAAAAAGGTGGTATTCAGAATACAGTTACTTTGTTGAAATAAATGGAATACAAGGCGGTACTTCCCTGTTTCATATTGTCGCGGGTCAGGACTGTTTGGGTTTGTTTGACAGCTACGTTCTGTTGTTCCAGGCGGCAGCGTTACGGTTGCCATGGTTACAGGGTGACGCTCTCTCTCTGCGTGTTTCCTGGGTGAGAGAGCGCTTTTTTGTTGTTGTTGTTGTGCTAAGCTAAAAGGCAGAATGCTACAGGCATGGCCCTAAAGAATGTAGCATCATGGGCAGTGTAGTCCGTGCTGCAGGGAGAATGGACTACCATACCCGTTATGTGTCTGTGAGCGAGGGAGCAGTGTTGCCAACTTAGCGACTTTGTCGCTATATTTAGCGAGTTTTCAGACCCCCTAGCGACTTTTTTTCTTAAAAAAGCGACTTTTTCTTAAAAAAGTCGCTAAAAAAAGACGTGAAAGCGCGTATCGCTTTTACTCTCAACAAGCAGCGGGTGCTGTAACACAGTCAGTTCTTCTTTTACTCTTTTACTCTTATGCTGTTTTGTGGATCACAAGGTTTAAAACTACTTATAAACACACACACACACAAAGTAACTCCACCAGAGTGCCTATTTCGGATCACTTTGCCAGTCCAAGCCCGGTAAAGGAGCAGGGTTGGAATTGTGACATTAAAAAAAACAATAATTGCTAAAAGAAATTTAATTTGTAGTTCTAAATAAACTCTAAATGCATTTAGGACGTTTTTACTCACTTTATGTCTCTTCCACGATGTTATTTCTCTCTCCAACAACATAGGTTACAATTATATTAGCATGACCAATTATGCAAATTAGGCGATGACGTCATTTAGCGACTTCTAGCGACTTTTAGGACAACCAATAGCGATTTTCCTTACTGAGGAGTTGGCAACACTGCGAGGGAGGGAGAGAAAGGAAAAGTCCGAGCTGTCACGGAGCAAAAACGGGAGCTGGAAGCATGTAAATATAATAATAACCACAGCAGCCAAGAAGAGTGCCTGAGGAGCCCATTTGTAAGTAAGCTATTAAGACTCAACTGTACACTGTGTTCCTGTTTTCCTCCGGAAAAAATAAGTTCCGTTGGAGAAGCCTTTCAACGCCTCTCTCTGTCTCCCGCAAGCAAAGTTGACCCAGACAACAAAGTAAAGCTATTTTTCGGCTACCAGCCCGACACGGAACCCGACGTATTAGCCAGAGGTCCCTTTACTACGTTTCGGAGCCGCGGACCTTCAGTAACAGTAATAAATCACAGCAATAGGACATTCATGTAGTTGTAAACAGCATGATAATATATTAAGTATTCCAAAGTATTCAGAATACGTTACTCTCATTGAGTAACGTAACGGAATACGTTACAGAATACATTTTGGGGCATGTATTCAGTATTCTGTAGTGGAATACATTTTAAAAGTAACCTTCCCAACACTGTCTATTGGATCTTTGTTGTTTGCAGACCTCTCATGTCTGTGAGGAGAAATTCCATTTTATTTACTAATGAGCTAATGAGTTTCTTGTTACTACTTGCTACTTGTGAAAACTAATTATTCTAGTGTAAGAAAGGGAAATGCCATTTTTTTAAATGGTAAATGTCCTGGTATCTATATAGCACCTCCCTACATTAAACCTTTAATGCACATACAGTGAGGGAAATAATTTTTGATCCCCTGCTGAATTTGTGTCCTCCATTACAAAGAAATCAACACTCTCCTATTGTTATTGTATAGTTTTATCTTAATGGAGAGAGACAATATCAACCAAAAATTCTGAAAAAAATTGCATAAAAATTATTAATTGATTTGCATGTGATTGATGCACGAAGGCATGAAGAGGTTCAGTATATTTCTCAAATATGACAATGTCTAGAACTTTTGTCAAGTGTGTTTACACTGAGGACAAAAAGACAAAAAGACTGGTCAGGACTGGAAAGGAATTCCTTAGACTAAGTGTATATGGTTGTGTGTGTGTGATTCAGAGAATGAAAGAGCCGCCCTATGCAAATATTTTCTCATGAGCAAGCACAAAAAGTCACTTCTCGGGTATACATTTTCAAAACCTGTTTGAAATCAAGACAGCAATGAATCCAACCTTGACCTGCATCCTGCTCCTGCTGAGCTCGTCTGGAACTTTGAGCAAGTATGTTCACGTTGACAAGATCCAGAATCAGGACGCATCTTTATCTTACTGCCGGCAGTACTACACAGACCTGGCCCCTGTCAATAATGAACGTGATATTGCCGAACTTAGGAAGATCAAGAATGACATTGGCTACATCTTAATTGGACTGGAAAGGAGCTCCACAGACACAAACAAATGGATGTGGTCAGGTGGAGGGCAGGTGACCAGGTTTTTTTGGGCATCAGGTGAACCACGAAATGAAACAGGCAGAAATTATGGCAGTATTGACAATAATGGATGGCACAGTGTATATACCTATCCAAGAACCTTCTTCTGCTACAGAGCAATAGTGGTGGGGGAGGAAAAGACTTGGGAGGAAGCTCTGGAGTACTGCAGGGAGCACCACGATGACCTGGCCAGTGTGGCATCAGAGACTGAGATGATGCTGATCCAGAAAGAGCTGAGGAAACATAACACTACTGAACACGTCTGGATTGGTTTGCGCTTTTTGTCTCAAGACTGGTTGTGGGTGGACGGACAGGAGATGGACTACGAGGCCTGGGGTGAAGGGGGAAAACCATTGTGCCCACACCCCAAGATGAAGTGTGGAGCCCTACAGGTGACAGGAGGGAGTCTGAGTGTCTGGGAGGCGCATGATTGTGAGGAGAGACGCAATTTTATTTGCTACTGAGCTAGTTTACTTTGCAAAATTAATTTTAATAGCCTTAATTTATTGTGGTTAATGGAGTTTCGTTATTTCACACGTTTTGTGCCTGTATTTTTAAATGGTTAAATAACATGTCACACTTTGTTTGTTTGTTTGTTTTTAAATGAATATTTTTGTTTTAATGCCTGAATGACATGAAACTACAATTTTGATAAAACTGATAAACATGCAAAATAAAAACACCTTATACTAAATATACTCATCTGTTTTCTGCAGGACTAACAAAGTTCATCTCTATTCAGTTGGGATTTTTTTTGTTTGTTTTGTTTGTGTTTTTTTTTTTTTTTTTTTCAAATGATGACATTTGTGAGGTGCGTGTTTAAAATGTTGACTATGCAGAAAAAGTGTGGGAAGTTCAGTTAGGTCCATAAGTATTTGGGCTACTTTAGTTTGCTTATTTACCACATTTGCTTATTTAAATTTTACTCTCTGGTGTGTATTTCTTTTTCATTTATCTCTTATGTGGTTGGTGAAAGAATGTAAACCTAAAACAATAATAATAAAAGTGTTAACAATTCTCTTTTGCTTCAGAAATTTAGTAGAAAACAAGGACACAGGGAAGGGTGTAAGGGTGGGACTATTTGCAAACCTCACTGCACCACCCCTCTACTGCAGCTGAGCCAGCGACCACACCTTCGCCACAATGTTTTATTACCTGTGCGCACCCAGGAACTTTTTCAAAGCAGCCAATTACTGTAGCAGTCTCCTTTAAAGTGTCCTGAAGGTCTGGCTTCTTGGAAGCAAAATACATAAAATGATTGGTGGTTCAAGACTTTTGCTGTACATTTTGTCATCTGATAAAAGACAAATTTAGACCCAGATGAGCTAGAATTTAAATATTAACCAAAGGTGCCTTGCTTGGCTGCTTGATGGTCAAGGGAATTACATTTTGTGACCAGGTTCTTTAGAAGCTTTGAATAAAATTTTATGTTTGTCTCATATGAACAAATGAGTGCAGAAGTTTTATTTACATTTTATTATGATGATGATGACAGTACATGAACATGATGTGGAGATGTTTGAGGCACGGTCAAAGTCCTATTGCAAGTAGACAAAATGCACCAAAGTGTCTGTGTTTTAGGTTTGTGCCTGTTATTTGTACAGATATATGCACACATAGAAAAACAATTGTACAGTAATTGAATTGCTTATGTACAGACTCACTCAGTTTTTGCTGCATAAAATACAGAAGCTCAGAGTTAAGGTCACAATGGATTAGTATTTTTTTTTATTAAATGCACTGCTATCTCTGCAAAAGCAAAGGTTGAACGATATCAATAGATGATTTCCTTTGAACTCTAATGCTATATCGACTTCCGGCAGCTTGGAAGAGGGAAAACATTTTCCAAGTCCAAAGTAGCTCAATCAGTTTGTTGATACTGAGCTTCTGTTTCATTTATCACTGCAAATGTCCAAAATCAAGTGTTTTGTTTGAAATTTGTATTTCTTGCAATTTCAAGGTAACCATAAAAGAAAAAAATACAATTTAAAACAATAAAATAAAATAAATGTATATATATGGTCCTCTAAATTTTACTTTCACTTCACTAAATTTGTTTTTTAAAGAACAATATGAAAAACTGCTTCCTGGGAGGAAGCATAGGATAATCTAATTTGTTTGTCCTATGTGACAGTAAACAAGGCCTGCGCTTTGCCATACCCAAATTCTAAATTTGTTTAGGGTGTTTTTCCATATGTCTTTCCAAAACAACTCACAGAACAACTCCAAAAGAAGACCATATAACAAAATGACATTTTTTGTGCCAACAATAATGAAAAACAATTTTAGGTAAATAGATAAAATATCTACAACTCTAATTTCCTTACAGAAAATTATTAATTGATACTTTTACTTACTATAAAACAAGCAAACAGGGGTTTGTGCCACGAATGAGGATCGATTGTTTTAATCTTCTTAGGAACTACAAAATAAAATAAATAACCTACTTTTCTTTTCAGTTGCTGAGCTGCTTTCCTATTTTAAAAGCATTTTTTGAGGTTCAGAAGGGGAAATCTCAGTGTGTATGGATATATAAGAAAGAATATAAGAATTGACCTGGGCCCACTATCAGCTAATGTACATCCCCATGTTAAAATCCTTGGTTTCATTTTCAATTCTACCATTTCGATTCTTCTCTCAAGTTGGACAAACAAATAAACTCAGTTGTTCGTGACAGTCTTTTCCAGTTCAGGACCATTTCTAAAACCTAAAAATACCTTATTATCTAAGAACCTGATATATGTTATCAGTGCTTTTCTTTCATCACGCCTTGATTACTGTTACTCTCTCTATTTAGGTGTCTGTCATTCTTACAAGCTTGAAAGTTAATATTTGGTATGGCCTCCTTTATTCTTCAGCACAGTCTGAATTCAGCTTTCTTATCATTTCTTTAAGTAGTCTTCGGGAATGGTCTCTTGGCCTACTCTTATGTTTTTGCATGTCCGTCAGAGACAGAGATGCCAAGATAGGATACTTTGTGTTCCTTTCTTTGTGAGGAGACTCAAACATATCTATTTATATGTATGGGTGTCCTTACCCACATCCACACAGAGCAGTGCAGGCAGCAGTCTCTCAAGGGGAAAGACTGATAGTAGAGAGTAAGATAAAAGACAAAAATGAGAGAATCTTTGATTGAAATTGCTCCAAACTTGGGAATGAATTTACTCAGGCCCCTAGGAATATACCCCCTAAGGTTTGAAGTGGTTAAACTGAACAATAGGAGTAGGGATGGATGAAGGAACAGACAGACAGACACATCTCACTTAAAAATCCCGTTCATTTTGGGGCTTTTTATTTGGTCATCATTTGTATAGGCGAAAGCTATGCAATCAGTAATATGAACTAATCCATTTTTACCATCACTGTCGCTGAGATGTTATTATGGCTGGTCACTGTCTGTTATTCATAGACATGCATACATTCTTGGGGGGGGGGGGACTGGGGACAGGGGGTCAAAAAAGGCACATAAGTGTTACGCTTCACACAGTAGCACACCTTTTACATCATCACATACTTACTGATTTATTTATTCCAACACTCACAGACTCCAAGAGATTTTTATCAAATCAAGAATGAACAGATTTATAAATGGATTTCTACAAAATGATCGATGCACACAGAGCTTATGGTGTTTTGAGCTCTCTGTTCCTACATGGGCTGTTCATCTCCCTCAACCTCCGTACTGCTAAATGACCTCATCCAGGTCAAGAGAGCTGCTTAGACGGCGAAGTGAAAACCCTCTCCGACCTGTAAGTTTGTTTCCTGGTCTTACCTCGTCAATTAGTTACTTGTCTTCCCCTCTGTGAAGAAGCCCTGGTGTTTCTGGCTCTCTCGTGTCTTTGCGAGAGAAATTGTATAAGAGGCAGCTGTGGAGGAGGATCTGTTACTGTGTCCGACATTCTGGATTTCACAATGGGACCTAGGGCTGTGCGATATGACCAAAATCTCATATCCTGATATTAAGACATCTATCGTCCCGATAACGATATAAATCACAAAAATTTTACATTTTCTGAAAATTCTGTGAATCTCGGGCAGCTCGACTTGCGTGAAGTGTTTCCAGCTGGGCGTCGTGTACCTGGAGTCGAATGTTTAAACCGATGCATGATACTACACATTTTTAGACATAAGTTGTAACGACCTTGTTTTCTTTGTGAGTATTTATTACACAGCGTGCTGCGGGGAAAAGCCTGTTCTAACATTTGAGTCTAAGGTTTATTTTTTAGCACCTGACGGATCTTTTTTGCTTCTCATCCGTAAACACTCTGCATCTTTCACGTGATTCAGTTTATTTTGAAAAGTCTCAACAGGATCTTGAGCTTTATTGTGAAAGGTTTATGTGGAAAATAAACAAGCGGACACGCGATGGTTTTACTGTTGTTGTTGCTAACGACAACGCATAAAAAACAGGTGCTTGTCCGTCTGTAGTGTGGTTATATTAAATATAGGAGAAAGAGAGAACTTTAAGAAATTAATATAGCCACTACAGTGACCATCAAAACGGTGAAAAAATATTGCCGTAAACAGTTTATTTTGCGACACCACGAAACAAACGATAGTGTAAAATGAAACGATAGATGTTTTTATATCGTTATCCGATATATATCGTTATATCGAACAGCCCTAATGGGACCCGACTTTTCCCAAGGAATTAGTAAATAGAGATTGTGGATTTTCCCTGCTTAAAGACTTTTGTGAATAGTTCTTTCCTTAAATTCACTAAATCACTGAAGTTGATCTTTTGAGTCCTGCGTTTGAGTCCTGTCACTGTACTGGCTCTGCGACCCAGTATTTGTATTTCTGACTTTGTGATTATATTATTTGATTATTGTTGATTCATGGTTTTGGTTCTCAGTGGTCTTAGTTGTGTTATCTCTGCCTGTGTTTAAGTCTCCCCGTGTTACTGCTTTCAGTGTTAGTTCCACATTTCTAGGTTCTTAGTGTCTTAGTTCTCGTTTTCCAGTGTTTTGCTTCTAGTTCGCATGTTCTGGGTCTAGTTTGTTTTTTTGTAAGTTTATGTTTATGAACAATTCTCCCTAGTTACTGTGTTAAGCTTTTGTGCCCCGAGCCTGAGGTTCGGTCTGTGTTTCCTCTTTTATTTTTTTGATAGTCCTTGTCCCACGTCAGTGCATCTAGTTTTGCTTTCCCTCGTCTCATTATGTCTGATTAGTCCCAGCTGTGTTTCGACCTGTTCCCCGTCCTCTCGTATTCCTGCCTGTGTGTTTTAGTTCTCAGTCTTCTCCTGCTTGTTGTCATGTTGTACACTCTCTTCATGCTGTGTTTTCTACCCTCGTGTTCCTGAAAATATCATCGCTCTCAGTTCTGATTTGTTTCTTCACGTTCCTAGTTCTAGCTTCCAGTGCCCAGTTTAGTGTTGAGTTTCATGTTTGAGATTCTGGTTTGTCTTGTGAAGTTTATTTCTAATGAAGAGTGGACGAGATGCTTTTGGTCAAGCAGGATCATAAAAATCGAATTGTTGGGCATTACATGATATTAATTGGGATTTGGGCCAAATTGAAAATACAAAATTGTAAATAGAAATAAAAAAACTGCCTTGCAAAAAGGCCACTTATCAATGAAAAGGGCAGGTCCTTGATCACCACCTGGGGTTAACTCTGGAACACCATGGTAAGATTTAGAAAACAAAATATTGAGCTGCTGAAGGATACCGAGCAAAGGTTGTAATAGCAACCTTCAACAAAATCAGAAAGGTGGTTTTAACCTGACTGACAGAGTTAGAGTGATAGACAAAGAAAAACGAATGCAAAAAGTAGCGGCAGGATACATATATATATATATATATATATATATATATATATATATATTTTAAAAAGCACCGTGGAAAGGCAAATAGCTCAGATCCAAAACAGAAATTTATAATACCAACTCTCAAGTCAGGTTCTCAAAACTACTATGGTGGTAGTCTTGAGAACTTGAAAAAAGAGGCAGTTGGACTTCTTTAGGTTTGTGAAAACATTGTACCTCTCATTCAAGAGACGTCTTCTGTTCTAAAAACAAAAGGTGGAGTCCCACATATTTAACCCGTTTGTCCATTCGTCCAAACCGTTCATTTTCTCGGTCCCACACTGACATTGTAGAAAGAGTGTCCTTTGTCCTTTAGCTACATCAAAACCAACTAGAGACAAATATCACAAAGGGAACAACACCTATATAGCAGGTTTTTTGGAGAAACTCCATTAGAAGCAAACTTAGAAACACCACCAAAAAAATGGTTAATTTAAAGGATAAAAAAGCACAGCTGAACAACAAAGTCTATGATGCAGAGTGGTTGGACCGCTGCATATGAGGAACCAAACAACCGCTCAACAAATAATATCCCCCAAGAAAGAAGAGCCACCTCAACAGGACAAGACTCAGCTGGACAGTGAAGTGTTGTTGTCAGCCCTCGGATGTGATGAGTACAGAGTGGATGTGAATGAGAAAACAAAGCACACTACATGCTTTTCATTCATAAGGTAGGCGCACCATAGAGCTTTATCTGTATTGTCTTTCTTTTCGACATTAATAGAGACAATAATTTAAAAAATGTACTAAGTATGACTTCAAAAGTAGCAAATGAGACCATAAATTATTCATAACAGTGTTTAAATGAATCAAGTGAGTGTTAAGGTAATTTCCAATAGACTTCCATGCAACCAGCCTTCTTTTTCCAACCAGATAAGGCTGCTGGTTTGAGATGCTTTCACTTTCTCAGACCCCAAAGCTATGTCCATCTTGTACAGTCTGTGGGTGTTGTTGTTGAGGTATACCCAGCACAAGCTCCAGAACAGGGTAAGATAACTCTGGTACAATGCATCAAATGGCAACAGTTGTGTTAATATTGCATGTGGTTCCATCTCAATTAAAATTAATAAGTACAAATATTAATATGCTTTCAGAGATAGTTGCCTTTATTGAATTACATTCAAACATCACATGAATATGCTGGACACATATATTACCAACATTCTGGTTGAACACACACCCTCTGTAACTTGTAAGATTGTATGTATAACACAGACAAAATAATACAATAAAAACCAGACACTGCATGAATAACTAAGTACATTCATACTTCTTCTATAGAAACTGAGAGGGTAAGTAGCAGCCAGCTGCTGCTAATCAAATGCATTTCTGTTTCTGTTTTTATAGAGCACCTCTAATAAAACAGAAGCATTCAGGTGTGTGCGCTAACACAACGCCAAGGAGGAAAGATATCAGCAATAATCTTACCAGAAGCAATTGATGCTGCCCATCAATCTGGCATGGGTTATGAGGTCATTTGAAACAATTTGAAGTCCATCATCCTGCAGTAAGAAAGATTATTCACAAATGGAAGTTCATGACAGCACAATTTGAGAAAGACTGAAATCTAACTTGTTTGGAAGCCACTCATCGAGTCCAAGTCTAAATCTGTGGCTCCATCTTGTGGACAAGATGGAGCTTGTGATCCGTTGTGATCCGTTGCACCACTTGTGATCCGTTGCACCACTAAAAGGCACACATTGGAGAATAAAGTGCTTAGAATTAGTTCAAAGGACTTGGTTTGAATAGAGTCCCTGTGTAAGTGGCCTGAGTGACGGGGGTTACTCAGACCATGGCTCAGATTGGCGAGGTGGGTGAGCAGGGGTGGGGTGTGGGGGGATAGTGTTTGTTAACAGTCAGAATGGCCCAGGGGAAGAAGCTATAGAGATTGAAAATGTGATGTCATTCTGGGGTAAAACCGCAAAGGATTCTGGGAACGAGTGGCAAGCGGTACTAGCGCACGCAGGCTTTCACATGAAAACAGTCACACAGCGATAAAAACAAACACAAAAAATGGCAAGAAGCTGTTGTATTATTAACTGCAATAGCCGGTCGCATGACAGCCACGGGAAGTCGACGGGTAAAGAGATTGGTTTTTATCGGATTACGTCGTGGAAGAGAAATTGTTCAATCCATGTTTCCGAAGTAACAAAGAGCCGATGGGTGGCCTGGATTGCAGCTATTCGAAGGCCAAATATAACGTCTCAGAACACTCCAGCTCACATGTTAGTCTGCTCCAAGCATTTCCACAAAGGTAAGTCTTCTGTTGTAGTTATTACGTAATTTATCATAACATAATTGTTGATGTAGGTTACAAATAAGTCTTATATTGATTTGAATTGAATTCGTTGCGCTATGCTGCTTTGTTCACTGTGGCTTTGCGGGCTAATATTTGTTGTGTTTTGTAGGAAAACCAGCCTACAAAATGCTGGAATGCGATCCAGACTGGGCACCCTCTATCAACCTGGGTCATACCGAGTTTAAAGCTGCTACCACAGCGAGATTTGATCGGTTAAGAGACAGCGATATCAAAACAGTCACGAAAGGCACGCATATATGTGCCCAAGGGTTGTATTGAAGCAATCAAGTCATGAATAACTGTTTTCCAGTATGTTGTTTTGCAATGTTTTTTTTTTTTTTTTTTTGTTGATTTGTTTTTTACCGAAGCAGCTAATCAAACACAATGGAATACAATTTTGCCTCTTTCTTGTAAGATTCTATAATAGAATGAAACAATAATGCCAGTTATAAACAAAGACAATAAATTGAGTGAATTACGAAACACTCATTTCATTTCTATTAGATCTGAAAATGTTGTGTAATACTACAAACTAATCCTTTCACTCCTTTGATTTTTTTCCTCGTACTTTTTTTTGTGTGCCTTTTTTAGTCAAGTCTGTCTTTGTACGGACCTGCCGTGTTCACCGTCATTTTGTACATAACTGTTTTTGGGGCAAATAAAATGCAAGTAGGGATTAAAACCGCAGAATTAATGATTACCGGTGCTGGAAATGCTAGCGCTTGATGCTGTGTTTTGATTTTGTTGCCACTCGTACCCACAATGCAATGCGCGAAAGTCACGTGGTCTGTCAATCTCTATAGCCCCTGGGATGCACTGCTGATGCACATGAATCCTTACTTAAGGTTGAGATTTTGTTTTCTTTGGCAACACCCAGTGGCGTGTCTAGAAAATTTTTGTTGGGGGGGCCAGGTAGGGGCACAGATTTGGAGACGGGTGGCAGATGTAATTGGCAGATAATGTTAAAAAAAAATTCTACCAACCGTTAACCATAATTCAATAACCCTATAAACCTAATAACCAAATGCGCTTTTAACTCTTAATAGAATGAGATTTTAACCACTACGGTGCAAAGTTTTTAGATACTGCGTTGAAAAAGTACAAGAGATACAATCAGTGCTTTGTCAGTGTTCATTCAGCATCCAAGGACAGCAATATTAGCATAGTATTTTTACTGACATATAGTGCACATATGTTTTGGGCAAAAACATTTTTTAATATTAAAATACGAACATTTTTAACATACAATTGGCAAATTAGCCAATGCCAATGCAAAACTTTATCTGCCTATTTCTTTGTGCCCCCCTTTCCCTGTTAATGCCCTACCTGGCCCCCCTGGCAACACTTTGCTAGACCCGCCCCTGCACAGTGACCAGCTGTCCGCTACGTAGAAAAGGATCCTGGTGTTATTTGTCTCTCAGAAACAGTTCATAACTTCCCTTCAATTCATTCTTGTCACCTAAAAGGTAAACCTGTTTCTCCATCACCTGTTCAGCTCTGATGATTCAGTAAGGACATCTCCTGGTTTCATCTGCACGTTTCCCTCTCACCACATATCCAAACCGATATCATGACCAGCAGCTTTTACATCTGTGGCTCCAGCAAACATCAGCTGATACTAGAAATTAATATTAAATAAATTCTAACAGCTGATCAAGCTTAAACGTGCTGCTGTTGTTTAGCGCGACATCCGCTGGTTTCCTCTTTCTGGCGCAAAGTGGACATAAACAAGAGAGAAAAGCCGATCAGCTGATCACTGATCAGTTTCATGATTGAAGTAGAAACAGGAGAGAGAGGGGAGAGAATGAGAGGAGAAGAGGCAGCTGACAGCGTAACCTCCAGCTTTGTGTCTTTTTTTCATTATAGCTAAAGTACGGGACAAACGGCGTCTCTTCTCAGCTCAATACGAAATATGTAATATTTTCTCTGAATGAGGGTCTATTCCATTTTTTAAGGAGCCGCTGGCAACTCTACTAACTAACCTTATGAACAAAATAAAGTTCAACTCAGTAACATCATAGCACCCACCCAGCTGTGTAGAAACTCCGTCATGCTAGCTAGCACGCAGTACGAGTTATTGTAACTGACTGTAAAAAGTCAGCACAACGAAAATAAACTACCCCTAAACTTGGTTTATATCTGACCCAGATAGACTGCAGGTCATAACTTCTTACCTGAAGTTCAGTTCACCTGACACTCGGACCGGTGGCTGCGTCGGGTCTCTCCTCCTCCTACCTCCCCTTCCCTCATCCACCTGCTGGCCTCTGTGGAAGCTCCGCCATAGTCCCCATCAAACAACTGAGTTATTTTTACACATCGGCCAGTATCTGGCTAATCCACCACCTCTCATCGTTCATGCTGTTACAAAAAAAAAAAAAAAGTCATCCGCCCACCAGGCAATTGCCTGGTATGCCCGATGGCCAGTCCAGCTATGTTAACCTGTTAATCTTTTGCTGAAAAATTGTTTTCTGCGTGCTGTCTTTCGTGCTCGGCTCTCCTACCTTTGCTAACATGACGCTCATAGTGCAGAAGCCGATGCTGCATTCACTTACACTCGGATATCTGAGCTTCACTGTGAAAACATAATCGTACATTTGATATTTCATTGCATTTTATTGTTTTAGCTTTGGGGTGGCACCTGGGGTGGCCAGTCTGGTTGGGGGGGTGGCCTGTGCCCCCTCAGGCCACCCCGCTAGACACGCCACTGGCAACACCTGATTGCATTCCTGTTTTTTATGGAACTAAATTCTGAGAATGTGCAAGAATTGATCAGTTATGATAGCAGTAGAAATAAAGGGAAGTTAGCTTGGGCAAAAGTTTCTGACATGTGTCCATCAGTAAGTTGTACTGCCTGAGATCTAAGTTGAGCAATATTAATGTACAAAGGGATGTTTTTGTGTGTGATAATTTTGATCATACAGAGCACAGTAATGAGTTGTTTACGATGTACCAGAAGATTATGAGCTGCTTGGATAATGACACTAAGTCTTTCTTCTAAAAAAAGGTCGATGAATCAAGTGTCACTGCCAGGTTGGTCAGAATATGCCTCTGAATTACATACTGAGTCCAGGTAACACTAGATTTACTAAACCTGCGCAAATTTACGTAACTTCCCTCAACCCAACACCTACTAGAATTACTGACTTTTTTTATTTTCTGGTGCAAGTCCCGAGGTGTTATTCATCCCTGCTGAGATTTTCACAGGTTGTCAGCTCGATTCTCCTCCTGCTTTTGTTGTGCAAACCACCCATTGCACATTTGCATTTGTTCACTCAGAGTAGCTCAGATCCAAGGCAGGAGAAAAATCTGTGTTACAACCCTCAAAAATGCCTGCCGTATCTATACAAAATATTTCACACATTGCCTGACCTGCAAATATGAAAAACACACATTCACAATATATGGAAGCACAAGTCTGTTTAATTTATAAAAAAAATGTGTGAAAACAGAATGAAAAGTTGCTAATACAATGACATGAGTGACATGTGTGATCTCTCCAGCTTTTCATGTTCTCTCCTCTGCCTGTTCATATAAAAATAGCAAAAATTAATCAAAAACAAAAAACATAAAAAATAAATTCTGTCCCTCAGTTCAGTTCTTTTGCCACACGGCAAAAGACGGCACTGTATGGGTAGAGGAGGACATTGGAATGCCCAGTGCAGTAGCAAATCGCTCGTGCTTCACTGCTCAAGCTGGACCCACTGAGTCTGCTAATGTTTGTCATTGCCATAGTACATATGATATTTATATAAACCCATTTAGAGTGAGGTTCATGTAAATTTACCATTCTCTATTTATTTATTTACTCCTCATCAGGGAGTGTATGGTCCATCAGGCCCGCAGAACACAGCAGGACTGGAATTTGTCAATTTACGAACTGATGGCATTCATTTCAATTCTGTTTGTAAAAGCAATCATGTGTCCTGTTGGTGCCATTATGGATTGCTGGTCAGAAAGATTTCTGGTGCCAGTAATCAAAGAGACAATGCCCCGAGATAGATTCATTTCAATTATGCAACACCTTCGATTTGGACACGCAGGCAGAACGGGTGAAAACAGACAAATTTGCGGCAATCTCCAACATCTGGACAAGCTTCAACGAGAACTGTGCAAAGAGTTTCAATCCAGGAGAACACATGACCATAGATGAACAGCTGTTCCCTACCAAGGTTTGTTGTCATTTCACACAGTATATCACAACCAATCCAGACAAATTTGGGATCAAGTTTTGGATGGCCACGGATTTGGAGACCAAATATGTCTCCAATGCATCTCCTTACTTGGGAAAGGACCCCTTGGGGTGAAAGGCTGGCAGAGAACGTGATGATGAAACTGATTGAGCCGTTTTTGAATGATGGGAGAAATGTCACAACGGACAGTTTCTTTACTTCAAAGTCGCACAGACTGCTGCAGCGCAAAACAACGTTACTGGGCACGGTGAATAAGTCCGGCATGAACTTCCTCAACTTGCAAAAGACACTGCACAGCTTCTAACCACTTCAGTGCTTAGAAGTGGCAGTGTCTCTTTGACAATTTATGCACCTAAAAAAAGTGAAGACTGTGTGTGTTCTAAGTTCCATGCACCAAGACGTGACGATCAGTGACGGCAGAAAGAGGAAACCCAACACAATAACAGACTATAACCACATGAAGGTATGTGAATGTGTGTATAATTTTACACCAGTGCTACAATGTTTTCTGATGTGTGCTATACAGGCCTATAGAAAAAAAACACATATACTCATGACTCATTCTCCCTCTGCTTTTACAGTGTGGTGTAAACGTGTTGGACCAAATGGCCCGGATGTACAGGGAGTGCAGAATTATTTGGCAAGTTGTATTTTTGAGGAATAATTTTATTATTGAACAACAACCATGTTCTCAATGAACCCAAAAAACTCATTAATATCAAAGCTGAATGTTTTTGGAAGTAGTTTTTAGTTTTAGCTATTTTAGGGGGATATCTGTGTGTGCAGGTGACTATTACTGTGCATAATTATTAGGCAACTTAACAAAAAACAAATATATACCCATTTCAATTATTTATTTTTACCAGTGAAACCAATATAACATCTCCACATTCACAAATATACATTTCTGACATTCAAAAACAAAACAAAAACAAATCAGCGACCAATATAGCCACCTTTCTTTGCAAGGACACTCAAAAGCCTGCCATCCATGGATTCTGTCAGTGTTTTGATCTGTTCACCATCAACATTGCGTGCAGCAGCAACCACAGCCTCCCAGACACTGTTCAGAGAGGTGTACTGTTTTCCCTCCTTGTAAATCTCACATTTGATGATGGACCACAGGTTCTCAATGGGGTTCAGATCAGGTGAACAAGGAGGCCATGTCATTAGTTTTTCTTCTTTTATACCCTTTCTTGCCAGCCACGCTGTGGAGTACTTGGACGCGTGTGATGGAGCATTGTCCTGCATGAAAATCATGTTTTTCTTGAAGGATGCAGACTTCTTCCTGTACCACTGCTTGAAGAAGGTGTCTTCCAGAAACTGGCAGTAGGACTGGGAGTTGAGCTTGACTCCATCCTCAACCTGAAAAGGCCCCACAAGCTCATCTTTGATGATACCAGCCCAAACCAGTACTCCACCTCCACCTTGCTGGTGTCTGAGTCGGACAGGAGCTCTCTGCCCTTTACCAATCCAGCCACGGGCCCATCCATCTGGCCCATCAAGACTCACTCTCATTTCATCAGTCCATAAAACCTTAGAAAAATCAGTCTTGAGATATTTCTTGGCCCAGTCTTGACGTTTCAGCTTGTGTGTCTTGTTCAGTGGTGGTCGTCTTTCAGCCTTTCTTACCTTGGCCATGTCTCTGAGTATTGCACACCTTGTGCTTTTGGGCACTCCAGTGATGTTGCAGCTCTGAAATATGGCCAAACTGGTGGCAAGTGGCATCTTGGCAGCTGCACGCTTGACTTTTCTCAGTTCATGGGCAGTTATTTTGCGCCTTGGTTTTCCACACGCTTCTTGCGACCCTGTTGACTATTTTGAATGAAACGCTTGATTGTTCGATGATCACGCTTCAGAAGCTTTGCAATTTTAAGACTGCTGCATCCCTCTGCAAGATATCTCACTATTTTTGACTTTTCTGAGCCTGTCAAGTCCTTCTTTTGACCCATTTTGCCAAAGGAAAGGAAGTTGCCTAATAATTATGCACACCTGATATAGGGTGTTGATGTCATTAGACCACACCCCTTCTCATTACAGAGATGCACATCACCTAATATGCTTAATTGGTAGTAGGCTTTCGAGCCTATACAGCTTGGAGTAAGACAACATGCATGAAGAGGATCATGTGGACAAAATACTCATTTGCCTTATAATTCTGCACTCCCTGTATTCCGTAAGAGCAGCAACACGCAGGTGGCCAGTAGCGGTTTTCTACAATATGCTGGACCTGGCGGCGGCGAATGCCTACATTTTGTACAAGGCATGTACAGGGTGGACAGGCAAAAGAAGATTGTTTCTGAGTCTTCTAGCTAAGGAACTTAGTTGCCAATTCATGCAGCACAAGGAAATATTAGCACAGAGGCAGGCTTCTGAAGCTGCTGCAGCTGCTGTGCCAGGGACTGTAAAGACAATGTAGTGCCAGGTGCAAGAGAGCTGCAACAGGAATCACAGGAGGTTTACCTGCGCAACATGTCAGAAATTCACCTGTGCCAAATGCAGGGATGATGGACACTGGGTCTGCAAACGCTGTAAAGTTTGAAACACTTTAATATAATAGTGTTTTGTATAGATGCGGCAGGCATTTCTGAAGGTTGTAACACATAGGTTTGGCCTGCCTTGGATCTGAGCTACTCAGAGTAAACACACACACACACACACACACACACACACACACACACACACACACACACACACACACACACACACACACACACACACACACACACACACACACACACACACACACACACACACACACACACACACACGGTGTATTGTAGGCTGCAGGTAGTTTGTTGTAGAGTCGGACAATTATTGGAAGGAAAGACCTTCTGAATCTCTCCTGGTTGGGGGTTGGGTGAGGGTGCGTTTGCACAACAAAATCAGGAGAACAATGGAGCTGAAGGCCTGTGAAAATCTCCCCGGGGTGCTAGTAGGTGTTAGGTTCAGGGAATTTATGCATATTTGCGCAGGATTAGTAAATCTAGCAGAAAAAAAATGTCAGTAATTCTAGTGGTAAGCGTATAAAGATGGGTTGCTGCTGGAAAGCCAAGATTCGGTATGAAATTTGAGCATAAGAAAATTGCTAATGCTAAACTTCAGAACGCTGTCTGCTTCATTAAAAGGAATGAGCAGATAATGAGGGCAAATTATATGGCAACAAAGCTTCAGCACAATAATGTGTATGAGTTTTGGAAAGAAATAAGTTTACCAACTGTAGTATGGTGTTATTGTCATCAACTATTGATGAGGTTACTGGAGATAAGAATATTGCTGAAACATGGAGGAAACAAACTGCAAAATTTTTAATTATGTAAAGAGTGAAAGGGTCTGTGACCCAGTGTTTTGTGTTTAAGTAATATTTCTTTTTTATTGCTATTTATGGTTTTAGTTCTCTTGAATTTATATTTGTTGCTTTAGCTTCGAGTTTCAGTCAAAGTGCCTTCCCTGTGTTCTATGTTATGTCTACTGCTTTTTCCTATCCCACAGTTCATGCCGCTGTCACAGTGTCAAGTCTGCATCTGTGTGCTATACTTACTGTTTTACTTTGACGGTCCCTTGGCTCATGTCAGTGTATCTAGTTTTGCTTCCCCTTGTCTCATCATCTCTAATTAGTCCTAGCTGTGTTTCCCTCCTGTTTCCCATTACCTCGTTACTCCCTTGTGTATTTCAGCCGTGTGTTTTCCTTGCTCTTTGTTGCCTTGTACCCTTGCTGTGTGTTGTGAAATCATGTTAATTAATCATTCATAGTCAAATTTCTAGAGTGTCTGTAATACAGTGAAGACAATGGGAGCACCAGGATAATACTGTAAATGCATTATTAAAATTATGTCATTCTAAAGCACTGATCTGGGCTGATTTGGTTAACAAAAATACAAGTGAGCAGAAATTGCCAGTTTTCACATCGTTCCTGAAAACTGATCATTCCAGTGGAAGAAAGGGAAAGCCTGTGCAAATGATTTTTCTATTGGTAAATTGACTGCTATATCTAGCTCTTCCCTACATTTACCCATTTACACACATACAGTGAGGAAAATAATTTTTGATCTCCTCCTGAATTTGTAAGGTTGCCCCCCAATTGCACAAAAATTCTAAATAAAGTAAAAATGTTGAACTTTTTTCAAGTATGTTTATAATGAGGACAAAAAGACATGAGATGAAGCTTTGAGTCGCCGAGTTAGACCTCACCCAATGACAGTATCTGGTCAGGACTGGAAAGGAATTCCTTAGTGTATATGGTTGTGTGGGTGTGATTCAGAGAATGAAAGAGCCGCCCTATGCAAATATTTTCTCATGAGCAAGCACAAAAAGTCACTTCTCGGGTATACATTTTCAAAACCTGTTTGAAATCAAGACAGCAATGAATCCAACCTTGACCTGCATCCTGCTCCTGCTGAGCTCGTCTGGAACTTTGAGCAAGTATGTTCACGTTGACAAGATCTGGTATCAGGACCGATCTTTATCTTACTGCCGGCAGTACTACACAGACCTGGCTCCTGTCAATAATGAACGTGATATTGTCGAACTTAGGAAGATCAAGAATGACATTGGCTACATCTTAATTGGACTGGAAAGGAGCTCCACAGACACAAACAAATGGATGTGGTCAGGTGGAGGGCAGGTGACCAGGTTTTTTTGGGCATCAGGTGAACCACGAAATGAAACAGGCAGAAATTATGGCAGTATTGACAGTAATGGATGGCACAGTGTATATACCTATCCAAGAACCTTCTTCTGCTACAGAGCAATAGTGGTGGGGGAGGAAAAGACTTGGGAGGAAGCTCTGGAGTACTGCAGGGAGCACCACGATGACCTGGCCAGTGTGGTATCAGAGACTGAGATGATGCTGATCCAGAGAGAGCTGAGGAAACATAACACTACTGAACACGTCTGGATTGGTTTGCGCTTTTTGTCTCAAGACTGGTTGTGGGTGGACGGACAGGAGATGGACTACGAGGCCTGGGGTGAAGGGGGAAAACCATTGTGCCCACACCCCAAGATGAAGTGTGGAGCCCTACAGGTGACAGGAGGGAGTCTGAGTGTCTGGGAGGCGCATGATTGTGAGGAGAGACGCAATTTTATTTGCTACTAAAGCAGTTTTCCTTTATTTATTGTGCTTACCTGAGTTTGGTTATTTCCTACTTATTTTGTGTCTTGTTAAATGGTTAAATGACAAGTCAGACTTTTTATTTTAATTTTTATTTTAATCCCCAAATGTTAAGTAACTATAACTGATAAAACTGATAAAGATGCCAAATAAAAACACACCTTATACTAATTATACTCATCTCTTTTCTGCAGCAGTGATAAAAGTTCATTCTTCTCCAGTTGTTGTTTTTTTTGTTTGTTTTGTTTTGTTTTGAATTGATGACATTTGTGTGCACATGTGTCTGTTTAAATGTTGACTATGCAGAAGAATTGTTGGAAGTTCAGTTTGGTCAGTAAGTATTTGGGCTCCTTTAGTTTGCTTATTTACCACATTTGATTATTTGAATTTTACTCTCTGGGGTGTATTTCTTTTTCATTTCTCTCTTATGTGGATGGTGAAACAATGTAAAAGTAAAATAATAATAAAAGTGTTAATAATGAGTTTGAATCCCATTCTCTTTTCTCTTTTGCTTCAGAAATTAAGTAGAAAAAAGTACTTAAGTAATAAGTCTTCGAGTACACAGAGAAGCTTTGGTTTGAGAAGGGTGGAACTGCTGGCAAACCTTTTGCCTCAAACATGTTTTATTACCTGTGCGCACCCAGGAACTTACTGTAGTAGTGTCCTTGAAAGTGTCCTGAAGGTCTGGCTCCCTGCAAGCAAAACACAAAGAAATGATTGGTGGTTCAAGACCTTTGCAAAGTGCTGTACGTTTTATCATCTAATAAAAGGCAAATTTAGACGAGAACCCAGATGAGCTGTAGAATTTAAATATTAACCAAAGCTGGCCTGTATTGCTGCTTGATGGTCAAGGGAATTACATTTTGTGACCAGGTTCTTAGGAAGATATGAGTTAAACTTCAGTTTTGTCTGATATGAACAAATGAGTGCAGATATTTTATTTACATTTCAATATGGTTCCAGTAATGATGACAGTACATGAACATGATGATTGAGGCACGCTCAAAGCCATATTGCAAGTAGAGAAAGTGCACCAAAGTGCCTGTGCTTTAGCTTTGTGCCTGTTATTTGCACAGATACATGCACACATAGAAAAAAACATTGTACAGTAATTGAATTGTTTATTTACAGACTTACAGACAACAGTGAAGCTTAGAGTCAAACTCATAATAGATTAGTATTTTTTAAATTCATATTTTTTTTAATTTACTGCAATCTTTTCAAAAGCCAAGTTTTAGCTATGTCGTACATGATTTCCATTCAACTTGAACGCTCTTCCAACTAGTACCTTATAAGGGGAAAAAGGTTCAACAGGTTCTGAATAAAACTGTCCAAAGTAGCTAAGTTCGCTAATACTGAGCCTCGGATACATTTATCATGTCTAATGTCCAGAATCACTTGTTTTGTTTGAATTTTTACAAACCCAAATCAGAAAAAGTTGGGACAGTATGGAAAACGCAAATAAAAAAAGAAAGCAGTGATTTCTAAATTTACTTTGACTTCTATTTTATTACAGTCAATATGAACACAAAATATGTCATGTTTTGGTTAACTTCATTTCATTTGTAAATATACATCCTTTCCTGTCATTCAGACCTTAAACACATTCTTAAAAAAAGGTTGTGACAGGAGCAATTCAGGGCTAGTAATCAGGTAAATTGGTAAAATAATGATGTTATTTGAAACAGGTGATGTCAACAGGTGATTGTAATTATGATTTGGTACAAAAGCAGCATCCAAGAAAGGTCTAGTCATTTAGGAGCAAAGATGGGCCGAGCATCGCTAGTTTGCCAAGAAATACGTGAGAAAATTACTGAAATGTGTAAAAACAATTTTCCTCAAAGAAAGATGGCAAGAGATTTGGATATTTCACCTTCAACAGTGCACAACATAATTAAAAGATTCAAGGAATCTCAGTGCATAAATGACAAGGGCGCAAACCTAGGCTGAACAACCATGATCTCCAATCCCTAAGGCGGCACTGCATCAAAAATTGTCATTCATCTATAAGTGATATCGCCACATGGGCTCAGGACTACTTTGGCAAACCTTTGTCAAGTACCACATTATGTAGTTACAACCACAAATGCCAGTTACAACTGTACTGTGCCAAAAGGAAGCCCTATGTTAACAGTGTCCAGAAGTGCTGCCGACTTCTCTGGGCTCTGAGCCATCTGGGATGGACCATCACACAGTGGAAACGTGTACTGTGATCAGATGAATTAGTATTTCGGGTATTTTTTGGGAGAAATGGACGCCATGTGCTCCAGAACAAAGAAGAAAAGGATCATTCAGACTGGTTGTGTCAGTGCCCTTAGCAAAGATAACTTGCACTTCTGTGATGGCATCATTAATGTTGAAATGTTCATAGAGATTTTGGAGCACAATATGGTGCCTACAAGAAGACATCTTTTCCAGGAACGCCCATGCATATTTCAACAAGACAATGCAAAACCACATTCTGCACACATTACAAATTCCTGGCTGTGGAGGAAGAGGGTCCAGGTACTTGATTGGCCTGCCTGCAGTCCCGACCTGTCTCCAATAGAGAATGTGTGTCACATTTTCAAAATGCGACAACTAAGACCCTGTAGAGAAGCCCACCTTAAGACTTGTTTGCAGGAAGAATGGGACAAAATTACATCTGAAACACTTCCTCACTAGGTGTCTTCAGTCCCTAAATGTCTTTTAAGTGTTGTGAAAAGGAATGGCAACATTACATAGTGGTAAATGCTTTACCGTTCCAACTTTTTAAAAAAAAAAAATGTGTTGCAAGAACCAAAATTGGAATACATGTTTATTTTGAAAAGAACAATAAAATTCATGAGGAACACATTAAATAATGTGCTGTTGTATTGTTTTCAATGTAATACAGGTCAAAGATAATTTAACAAAGTATTGTTTTTTAGTTTTATTTTCAATTCAACATACCATCCAAACTTTTCTGCTTTGGGGTTGTATTTATTGCAATTTCAAGCTAACCATTAAAGCAAAATGCTAATCTAATTTGTTTGTCCCATGTGACATTGAGCAAGACCTGTGCTTTGCCTTACACAAATTCTCTAAATTTGCTTAGGTGTTTTACAAAAGCAACTTTCATAATAGCAACTCCAAACAAAGTCTATGAACAAAACTAGAATTTTTGTGCTTACAAAAGTGAATATGAATTTTAGGTAACTAGATAAAATTACTGCAATTCTAATTTACTTACAGAAAAGTGGTATTTGATCCTTTTACTTAAAAGACAAACAGGGGTTTGTGCTACAAATGCGGATCTCTTGTTTTTAATCTTTTTAGTAACTAGAGAATAAATTAAAATAAATATCCTACTTTTCTTTTCAATTGTTGAGCTGCTTATTTTCTTAGAAGCATTTTTTGTGGTTTGGGGGGGGAAAGATAATGTGTATGCATACTTGTATAAATGTAGTACAGTGGCGGTCCTAGCCTGTTTGGCGCCCCGGGCGAACACGCCCTCTGGAGCACCCCCCCCCCACACACACACACACACACACATACATATGAGAGTGTGTGTACAAAACAGCTATCATAATTTGTCATACAATGATAAAGGACAAATCAACAATGACTAATTAATATTAAAATCTGTAACATAATGTATTGTTTGGAGTTTAGTCTGTTACTGTTACTATTTTTACCATTTCTTTTTGGAGCAACTGTAATCCACATTATTTCCTTAGGGATTGATAAAGTATTCTGATTCTGATTGTTTCAGGATGACCTGCCATTATCCAATGACACATCTGTTTACCTGTATCATTTGTTCATTTCTTTTCCTCTTCTTTTCTATTTTTACTAAACTGAGCACCTGATGGCTTTGAACTTTTCTTGTCCATCTTCCATTGGTTTTAATTTTCCACTCCAGTACAAATCCCCCAACCTGAGGATGACCACAACATAACCTAATAGACCTACCTACACCTTAGTTCACGGATTCACTTTGTCTAAAGTGTATTTCTGGGATTTCACACAACCCAGGATTCAAATCATGAATACATAATGGGCTTGGATTTACATCATTATGAATGAAATGTGCTCTATTTGGAAGCAGCAGGTCTCCCTCCCCTTTCGACAGATTGTGTGTGAGACTTTAAATCATCAAACTGTAAATTATAAATTTTAAATAGTTATTGATCCCTTTACCCCGAGTCCTAAAGTGTATATTTATTTTCTTACTCTTCTTATATTTATTGTTTGTTTACTTGAACTGCTGTAACTGGAGCCTCATCGTCTCGTCTCTCTATATACTGGACTGTATGTAGCGGAGATGACAATAAAGTTTACTTTGACTTCCATGGCGCCATAGGCGCTTCGAGGGCTCTCGCGCTCACTTTTCGCGTATAGAATTTCGAAAAAACATCGGTGCGAATTATAAGTCTGTATCATAATGTCCGGTGTTTTCTTGTTTGTTGGTTTGTTTTCATTTTGTTTTATTTTGCGAGTTGGTTATTAGATGCTGCTCCAGCCAGCCAGAGAATCCCCCACCGCCCCGCCCTCTCCTCCCTGTGCCGCAAGCAGCAGCCGCACCTCGCAAACGGAGGGCGCCCTTACTCCCAGCAAATGGGCGATAGAAAACCGATCGGTGCCTATGACATTCCCAATATGCGCTGGCTGATGTCGGGGCAGCATGAGTACGAGCAATTTTTTTTTTTTTTTTTTTGCCGATGGCCGTGATGCCGCCTCCCACCACGATCCCGCCCCGGGCAACCGCCCGTGTCGCCCGTATCAAAAACCGCTACTGATGTAGTACATAAATAAAACATTACAATTTTTATCAAAAGATGTGTTTTATTAGCTGCTTGCCCCAACTCTACTGAAAGGGTGAAAATGAGTTTATTTGAATATAAGAACAAGACAGCAATGGCTCAAATCTTTACCTAGAGCAGGGGTGTCGAATTCCAGGCCTTGAAGGCCGGGGTCCTGCAGGTTTTAGATATCACCCTGGGTCAACACACAAATCAAATGATTAGTTCATTACCAGGCTTCTGGAGAACTTCAAGACATGTTGAGGAGGTAATTTAGCCATTTAAATCAGCTGTGATGGATCAAGGACACATCTAAAACCTGCAGGACACCGGCCCTCGAGGCCTGGAGTTCGACACCTGTGACCTAGAGCAAGTATATTTACACTGAGGAGGAAAAGTATTGGTATGAAGCTTGGAGTTTATGTCAGGAACACTATGGCCCCTGTTAGTAATGATCAGGATAATCTCAAACTTGGGAAGCTCAGAAATGTGACTGAATACATCTGGATAGGACTTGGAAAAATATTCCCGAGACAGAGCGAATGGTGGGAAGAGGAAGGGAAGGAAGGTGTCCAAGTTTTGCTGGCCAAAGGATCAATCTACAAGAAAGTCTACAAGAAAGTCTACAAGAAAGTCTACAGTTTTATTAATAACAACAAGTGGTATGATTTCCCTTATGCTTGCTTACACTTTTCGTGCTACAGCGCAGTAGTGGTGAACGAGAAAAAGACTTGGGAGGAAGCTCTGGAGTACTGCAGGGAGCACCACGATGACCTGGCCAGTGTGGCATCAGAGACTGAGATGATGCTGATCCAGAGAGAGCTGAGGAAACATAACACTACTGAATACGTCTGGATTGGTTTGCGCTTTTTGTCTCAAGACTGGTTGTGGGTGGACGGACAGGAGATGGACTACGAGGCCTGGGGTGAAGGGGGAAAACCATTGTGCCCACACCCCAAGATGAAGTGTGGAGCCCTACAGGTGACAGGAGGGAGTCTGAGTGTCTGGGAGGCGCATGATTGTGAGGAGAGACACAATTTTATTTGCTACTAAAGCAGTTTTCCTTTATTTATTGTGCTTACCTGAGTTTGGTTATTTCCTACTTGTGTTATGTCTTGTTAAATGCTTAAATGACAAGTCAGACTTGTTTTGTCTTGGAAAAAATAAACTTTATCTTTTTGTTTAATGCCTAATAATGTTATGAAACTACAATGTTGATAAAATTGTGCCTGTTTTAATGTTGGCTATGCAGAAGAATTTTTGGAAGTTCAGTTAGGTCCATAACTATTTGGGCTACTTTAGCTTGCTTATTTACCACATGAGTTTATTTGAATTTTACTCTCTGGTGTGCATTTTTTTTATATTTCTGTCTTATGTGATGGGTAAAACAATGTAAAAATAAATTAATAACAATAATAATAAAAATGTGAAAAATGAGTTTGAATCCAATTCTCTTTTGCTTCAGAAATTAAGTAGAAAAAAGTATTTAAGTAATAAGTCTTCAAGATTTGAGAAGGGTGGAACTGCTGACAAACCTTTTGCCTTGTTATCCGCAAACATGTTTTATTACCTGTGCGCACCCAGGAACTTACTGTAGTAGTGTCCTTGAAAGTGTCCTGAAGGTCTGGCTCCTTGCAAGCAAAACACAAAGAAATGATTGGTGGTTCAAGACCTTTGCAAAGTGCTGTACGTTTTATCATCTAATAAAAGGCAAATTTAGACGAGAACCCAGATGAGCTGTAGAATTTAAATATTAACCAAAGCTGGCCTGTATTGCTGCTTGATGGTCAAGGGAACTACATTTTGTGACCAGGTTCTTAGGAAGATATGAGTTAAACTTCAGTTTTGTCTGATATGAACAAATAAATGCATATATTTTATTTACATTTCAATATGGTTCCAGTAATGATGACAGTACATGAACATGATGATTGAGGCACGCTCAAAGCCATATTGCAAGTAGAGAAAGTGCACCAAAGTGCCTGTGCTTTAACTTTGTGCTTGTTATTTGCACAGATACATGCACACATAGAAAAACCATTGTACAGTACTTGAATTATTTACAGACTTACAGACAACAGTGAAGCTTAGAGTCAAACTCATAATAGATTAGTATTTTTTAAATTCATATTTAAGAAATATGTTGTAACTTGACGCATGAAGGTGTGAGTGTCTGTGTGTATGTGTGTGTGTGTGTATGGGATTGTGCAGATGAGTACTTGGTAGTGATGTGTATGAAGGTATGTGTGTACTGCAATCCTTTCGAAAGCTTGTACGACATAGCTTGAAAGTTTGAGCTATGTCGTACATGATTTCCATTCAACTTTAACGGTGTTCCGACTTTAGCAGCTTATAAGGAGGAATAAGTTCAACAGGTTCTCAATAAAACTATTCAATTTGATTTCAATTTAACATACCGTCCAATCTTTTTCTGATTTGGAGTTGTATTTTTTTCAAGCTAACCATTAAAGCAAAATATGACTTATTTGAAAGCCACTCATCCAGTCTCAGCCTGAATCTGTGGCTCCATCTTGTGGACCAATTGTTCTTCTTTGTGTCTGCCACACTGCCAGGACTTGCTGATTTCAGGTGATCCGTCTAAGAAGCAGGTTTTTGAGAGGGAAGTGACGGTATGGCTCACAAGACAAGGGGTACATTCCAAAAGTCCATTCTTTTTCCTGTCCCTAACCTCTTTTCCTAGATGAAAACATCATCGAGGTCAAGGAAAAGTGGGTGGGAGGATTGCTGGATAAATGCGCTGCACCTGAGTCCTAATCCTCAGAAACCTTTGCACTGTGCTCAGCAACTTATTTATTATATCAAAAGCATACTCATTCTCTTCTCAGCTATCTGAGAGGAACACTTGCGTGAAACCTGAGATCACACTGCATTATTTTGGTTAGTAGGCCTGCAGTGCTCTACCTCACACTCCCTCCTCTGGATTTTTGAGCCACTAATTTGCATTCTCAATGCACAATGCTGTTTTATACTGAAGTGAACTGGCTGTATCTCACTATATAAATAATAGACCACTGTTAGTACATCATCCTGTGATTGCATCATTACAATATTTTACCTCACTTAGTAAATATATAGGACAGCATATAAAAATAAATACATCTTCCTTTTTTTTTTCATTTTTACTGTTGTGGTAAAGTGGAACTACTGTCCTCCTCCTTGATGATGGAATAAAATTCCCTCCATCATCACTCATCTCTGCTGAACTGATTACACAAAACCTTCATCACACATTCATCAGGTAACATAGATCATAATCTTGAGCTTATACAGCATTCCGCTTACTTCATGCAGCAACAACTTAACAATAAGTACTTTTTAATCCATTAATCTTGCTGCTAACTGGCTAGGCTATGATATTAGCATAGCATATTTTACTACCAATCATGGACGATTTCTGTGCTTTTTAAAGAGGACTGAAATCTTCTCTTGTTTCAGCCTGGTTTGCATGTTCCTTCTGTTTGGTTTCTGTTTAGTTTATGCCTGACAACACTTTGCATCTCACCGTGTTCACACCCAGCTGAGCACCACAATTCCTCTCGCTCTGGTTTAGGGCCACACCAAAGCCTTCAGAGACTACTTCAAGAGACTACTACTGTATAGTCAAAGTGGTTTTGCAAATAGTGAAAAAGTCATGTTACTGATAAACACAAAGAAAACAAATATACAGTTCAATCGATGCTCCGTTGCAAATTCTGTCATTAGAATAGTTATGCACTGACCAGATTTACAGAACATCTTCATAATAATAATTTCAATGTTGCTTCAATGACACGTCATTGAAATGTCATTAATAAAGTACAGATGTGTTAGACAGTGCCCAAATATGGAAATCACAGTTATCTCTGCACTGTACAGCCTGCTCAACATCCCCAGAGAGGTATACAACTCCACCCTAATGGTCTACAAACCATGCTCCCCTCCAACCCAAAGAAGGAATCCTAATTTCCTTTGAGATTAATAAAGTATTCTGATTCTGATAAGGTAAAATAATAGAGTCTCCAACTGCTATTTTATATGGTTAACATTTCACAATATTAATGCTTCCTGGTTGTTTTGAATGTTGGTTATTTGTGATCGATCAGTCTGACAAGCATAGAAAAAAAAGATTCCATCTTGAAAAGTTCAAAAGAGGTAGAATGTCTCTTTTCGGGTGTGTTTTTTTTAAGCCACATTTATCCTGGCGTCATGGTCTGTCATTGAGGAAGAATAGAAAAAGAAAAACTGTGTCGGCAAAAAGTACTGCTTCTTGATTTTTGACATATTTCCCCACTCAAACCATTCCGAACTCCCTGGCTTTCCTGAATACTGAAAATAAATGATGGCACCAGATAAAAATATTTCAGCATAACCCAGATCCTTATATGTAGATCTAAATCCCATGACTGAACTCACTCATAGTCTGGAGGAACTTTGAGCACTGGCAGAGTTATACACTCACAGATCACTCTCGTTGAACTGTCTTGTATTTTTTTTTTTTTTTTGGTTGTGGGTCCTACTAGTGCAGAAATCTAGAAAAATCTGAAGGATAAACAAATTACTGATACCTTCAGGAAATCAAAGGAACGCCCTATGCAAATAAATCCTGATAGATGAATGGCTCAGAGCTCCAGCAAATATCTTTCAAACCTCTCACTGCTCCCCAGAACCCTTTCTAACAAGACAGCAATGAATCAGATCTTTACCTGCATCCTGCTCCTGCTGAGCTTGTCTGGAACTTTTAGCAAGTATGTTTACATTAAGAAAAAGAAGTCCTGGAATGAAGCTCAGAGTTTCTGTCGGGAGCACCACACAGACTTGGCCCCTGTCAGTAATGAACAGGATAATCTCAAACTTGGGAAACTTGGCAATTCCAATGACTACATCTGGATAGGACTGAAGAAGAATTCGTCGGAAAGTCAAAAATGGATGTGGTCTGGAGGCAGGGAGGTATCTAGCTTTTTCTGGGCAAGTGGTCAACCAGACAATCAGCCGGAACAAGTCTATGGTGTTATTTATAACAACAAGTGGCGTGATTATCCTGATGATAACTTCCACTTCTTCTGCTACAGCGCTGAAGTAGTGAGGGAAGAAAAGACTTGGGAGCAAGCTCTGGAGTACTGCAGGAAGCACCATGATGACCTGGCCAGTGTGGCATCAGAGACTGAGATGATGCTGATCCAGAAAGAGTTAAAGAAACACATCATCAATTCAATTCAATTCAATTCAATTTTATTTATATAGCGCCAAATCACAACAAAAGTCGCCTCAAGGCGCTTTATATTGTACAGTAGATAGCACAATAATACATACAGAGAAAAACCCAACAATCATATGACCCCTATGAGCAAGCACTTTGGCGACAGTGGGAAGGAAAACTCCTTTTAACAGGAAGAAACCTCCGGCAGAACCAGGCTCAGGGAGGCGGCCATCTGCTGCGACTGGTTGGGGTGAGAGAAGAAAAACAGGATAAAGACATGCTGTGGAAGAGAGACAGAGATTAATAACAGATATGATTCGATGCAGAGAGGTCTATTAACACATAGTGAGTGAGAAAGGTGAGTGGAAGGAAAAACTCAATGCATCATGGGAATCCCCGGCAGCTCCTCGTCTATTGCAGCATAACTAAGGGAGGATTCAGGGTCACCTGGTCCAGCCCTAACTATATGCTTTAGCAAAAAGGAAAGTTTTAAGCCTAATCTTGAAAGTAGAGATAGTGTCTGTCTCCCAAATCCAAACTGGAAGCTGGTTCCACAGAAGAGGGGCCTGAAAACTGAAGGCTCTCCCTCCCATTCTACTTTTAAATACTCTAGGAACAACAAGTAGGCCTGCAGAGCGAGAGCGAAGTGCTCTAATAGGGTGATATGGTACTACAAGGTCATTAAGATAAGATGGGGCCTGATTATTTAAGACCTTGTATGTGAGGAGCAGGATTTTGAATTCAATTCTGGATTTAACAGGAAGCCAATGAAGGGAAGCCAAAACAGGAGAAATATGCTCTCTTTCTAGTCCCTGTCAGTACTCTTGCTGCAGCATTTTGGATCAGCTGAAGGCTTTTCAGTGAGTTTTAGGACATCCTGATAATAAAGAATTACAGTAGTCCAGCCTGGAAGTAATAAATGCATGAACTAGTTTTTCAGCATCACTCTGAGACAGGATATTTCTAATTTTAGAGATGTTGCGCAAATGGAAGAAAGCAGTCTTACATATTCGTTTAATATGTGCATTGAAGGACATGTCCTGGTCAAAAATGACTCAAGGTTCCTCACAGCCTTACTGGAGGCCAAGGTAATGCCATCCAGAGTAAGAATCTGCTTAGATACCATATTTCTAAGATTTTCAGGGCCGAGTACAATAACCTCAGTTTTATCTGAATTAAGAAGCAGAAAGTTAGCGGCCATCTAGGTCTTTATGTCTTTAAGACATTCCTGCAGTTTAACTAATTGGTGTGTGTTACCTGGCTTCATGGATAGATAGAGCTGCGTGTCATCTGCATAGCAGTGAAAATTTATGCTATGTCTTCTAATGATGCTGCCTAAGGAAGCATGTATAATGTAAACAGAATTGGTCCTAGCACTGAACCCTGTGGAACACCATAATTGACCTTAGTGGGTGAAGAGGACTCTCCATTTACTTGAACAAATTGGAGTCTATTAGATAGATATGATACAAACCACTGCAGTGCAGTACCTGTAATACCTACAGCATGTTCTAATCGCTCTAATAGGATATTATGGTCAACAGTATCGAACGCAGCACTGAGGTCTAGCAGGACAAGCACAGAAATGAGTCCACTGTCAGAGGCCATAAGAAGATCATTTGTAACCTTCACTAAAGCTGTTTCTGTGCTGTGATGAGCTCTGAAACCTGACTGAAACTCTTCAAATAAGCCATTCCTCTGCAGATGATCAGTTAGCTGTTTGACAACTACTCTTTCAAGGATTTTTGATATGAAAGGAAGGTTGGAGATTGGCCTATAATTAGCTAAGACAGCTGGGTCTAGAGATGGCTTTTTAAGTAAAGGTTTAACTACAGCCAGCTTGAAGGCCTGTGGTACATAGCCGATTATTAGAGATAGGTTGATCATATTTAAGATCGAAGAATTAATTAATGGCAGGACTTCTTTGAGCAGTTTTGTAGGAATGGGGTCTAAAAGACACGTTGATGGTTTGGAGGAATTAATTATTGAAGTTAACTCAGAAAGATCAATTGGAGAAAAAGAGTCTAACTTAACATCGATGGTACTAAAAGTAGCTGTAGATAATATTACATCTGTGGGATGATTATTGGTAATTTTTTCTCTAATGATAAAAATTTTATTTGTGAAGAAGTTCATTAAGTCATTACTAGTTAACGTTAAAGGGATTGTTGGCTCAGTAGAGCTCTGACTTTTTGTCAGCCTGGCTACAGTGCTGAAGAGAAACCTGGGGTTGTTCTTATTTTCTTCAATCAGTGACGAATAGTAAGATGTTCTGGCTTTATGGAGGGCTTTCTTATAAAGTAGCAAACTATTTCTCCAGGCTAAATGATGATCCTCTAAATTTGTGACACGCCATTTCCTCTCCAGCTTACGAGTTATCTGCTTTAGGCTACGTGTTTGAGAATTATACCACGGAGTCAGGTACTTGGATTTGAGGCCTTAGTTTTCACAGGAGCTACAGTATCCAGAGTCGCACGTAGTGAGGAGGTAAAATTATTAACAAGATAATCGACCTCTGTTGGAGTAGCGTTCAGATAGCTGCTCTGCTCTATGTTGGTACAGGGCATTGAAGATGATAACAGTGGGTGGATTATATTCTTAAACTTAGTTACAGCACTTTCAGAAAGACATCTACTTTGATAAAGTCTACTCTCCGCTGCTGTGTAATCAATTATTGTAAATGTAAATGTTATCAGGAAATGATCAGACAGCAGAGGGTTTTCAGGAAACACTGTTAAATGTTCAGTTTCTATGCCATATGTTAAAACAAGATCTAGAGTGTGATTAAAGTGGTGGGTGGGTTCTTTTACAGTTTGAGAGAAGCCAATTGAGTCTAATAACAGATTAAATGCGATGTTGAGGCTGTCATTTTTAGCATCTACATGAATGTTATAATCACCCACAATAATTATTTTATCTGAGCTGAGCACTAAATCAGATAAAAAGTCTGAGAAATCAGACAGAAACTCTGTGTAAGGCCCAGGTGGACGATAGATGATAACAAGTAAGACTGGTTTCTGAGTTTTACAGCTGGGGTGGACAAGGCTAAGCATCAGGCTTTCAAATGAATTAAAAGTCTGTCTTGGTCTTTCGTTAATTAATAGACTGGTGTGAAAAATTGCTGCCACACCGCCCCCTCGGCCTGTGCTTCGGGATTTCTGGTAGTCAGAATGACTCGGGGGTGTTGATTCATTTAAACTAACATACTCATCCTGCTGCAACCAGGTTTCTGTAAGGCAGAGTAAATCGATTTGTTGATCAATTATTAAGTCATGTACTAACAGAGACTTGGAGGAGAGAGACCTAATATTTAATAATCCACATTTCACTGTTTTACTCTTTGGTTCAGATGTGGATACTGTATTGTTCTTTCTTTGTGATTTTTATGTTTAAGTTGTTTATTGCTGGTTTTAGTTTGTTTTTGTCTGTTTGGGAGCTGACACAGTCTCAATGCAGATGGGTTTTTGGGGGGGTAGCAGGAGGAGAGAAGCTGCAGAGAGGCGTGTAAGACTGCAACTCTGCTTCCTGGTCCCAACTCTGGATAGTCATATTTTGGGGGGTTTAATAAATTGAGCACTGAGCACATCTGGATTGGATTGTGTTTCCTGGCTGGGAACTGGCTGTGGGTAGACGGACAGGAGATGGGCTACAAGGGCTGGAGTGAAGGGGGAAAACCATCATGTCCACAAGGCAAGATGGAGTGTGGAGCCCTACAGGTGACAGGAAGTAATAATGTTTGGGAGACTCATGACTGTGAAGAGAGACTCAATTTTATTTGCTACTGAGCTTAGTAGTGAGTTTTGATTTTCTTTATTTTTTGTGGTTAGCATTGTATGGCTAATACCTGATTGATATCTTTAATGTGCATTTGTTTCATTTCTGTCTCATTAGAAGAGTGATGTTGGCTTTTCCATTATTCTGGAAGCGGTGTGTTATCTTTTTAGGAAACCTGTTGAAAGTGAAAAATAGCCAAAATATTTAAATTCAACTGCAGTTTTTTTGTTTCCTAGAATATTCTTGCACATCTTCTCTAAGTTTTCTGTCTTGAAAAATAATTTGGATAGGATTTTAACTCAGAGTGAATTAGGTTTCACATGTTTTTGAAAACCCTTCTTTCTGCAGGCCGAGTGAAAATGTACCTGTGGTGTCTGCTGTGACTGTAGTGATAAGGCACTATATTACCATTTCATATTTAGCTAATTCATTGTGTAACATACACAGCAGCATTTATGCAATAAGCAGAAATGATAAAATTTTGCAAATTCATTTGAAAATTGCTGATAGAATAATACTGTACTGCAATTTCATTAATAACTTCAAGATGTCTTATGTTGTATTCTAATATAAATTTTGAACCAATGTGTGAACCAATAGTCTTAAATGCTTTTTCACATCTTGTTTTACTATATTCATTAACATGTTGCTATAATTCTTTTATTTGAATTAAAGCTAAATAATTATGTGTAAGTTGTTTTTTCATTGCATAAATACAGTTGCGTTTACCATATACTGATATTGTATTGTCAGTTTCCTGGGGTGTACTCTGTTCCTCATCGTCCACCACCCCCACTGCCAAAAGCATACCTTGCTGTCCAATAGCTATGGACCAAGCCTTGGTCTTAGGTGATTGCCAAGTTTCCTTATGGGCTTTCTGTTAGTTTTTATTTATGTAATTGCACTAACATAAATAAAGAGACCAGGTCGTAGTCATTAGTATTCTTTTTAATCACCTTTGAAGATGTTTTGTTGACGTCTTCATCTGTTTTCCAAAAAAGATGATGCAACAATATGAAAAACTGCTTCCACTTGTCATGCAAAAATATGATTTGTTTTGCTGATGTGAAGCCAAGCAACACTTAAATTTTACTTTATGAAAATTAACAATTTGTTTGATTCGACTTTGTTGTCTGTGCATCAGTGTGAAGCTTTGTTGGGTTACTCCAGAAAGTATGGATGACTTTGAAGTTTGATCACTTCCAAGATGGGCCAAGCCCCAACTTTAATACAGAGTTAAACTGGAAACAAATGTATATGAAAGATTTATTACCTGGTCAGGAGTGGGAAAATGGGAAATTATGACTTGCATGATCACAAAAAATGAAAAAATATTAAACCCAAATCCAAAAAAAACAGTAGGACAAATTTTTATGTTTATCTTGAAATAATTCATAACCAGATGTCCTCCAAGATCAAGTGATCAAATTCAAATTTGGAAGCCCTGCTAAATGATGGCAAATGATGGTGACCCTGATGAAGGCCACAAGCCGAAACGCGTTGGTCAGACACTAAAGTTGTTCCTCTTCCCTTCAAGTGTTGCTGGAGTTCCTGTATTGTGACTTTTTTATCCTCTTCACACACCTTGGAAGTAGGTGAAGTTGTGCCAGAAATTTTTGCTGTGATTGAAGCCCTGCCAAAGGCATTAGGCCTAACCCTTCTGAAGTGCTGAAGCTGACGTGGCTTCTTTTTTCCCCCATTTTTATAAAATCAGATGAAAAATTTAGGCAATACTTATGCAGAAATATAGATTTTATATTGTAGATTTTGTGATTATTAACTAATTGATTTATCGGCTGCTTGTTGTAACTCTGCTCACAATAGAAAAATATTCACAAGTTGGTTAAAAACATAAAAACAGCTGTCACTTTTCATTTGACTCCTTAAAACTAGAGATGGTTGCATTATCAGAATACTTTCTGACACATAAAAGGCTCACTGCTCTTTCTAATCTTTGCAAGTTGAAGGAGTTAATATACTCAAAACTGACTCCAAGATTACTCAAAGTTGTGGTGCAGGGGAAGGTAATGCTATGAGAGTAAATATCTGAGAGAATTTTTAGTTTTTTAAATTGCACTGATGCAAATAAATGAGACCAGGTGACAATCATTCCTGCCTTAAATTTTGCTTCTTCCACCAGTAAGTAAGCCAATCATTCACATATATTTTTATTGAGCCATCTTTAAAGTGAATGTGTGTGTGTGTGTGTGTGTGTGTGTGTGTGTGTGTGTGTGTGTGTGTGTGTGTGTGTGTGTGTGTGTGTGTGTGTGTGTGTGTGCGCGTTTGACTGCTTGTGTATTTTTGCTTTGTTTGTTAGTAGGATTACTCCAGAAAATGTGAATAGCTTTGCATTAGCTATCACATGGGGTTTGGCCCATCTTAGAAGTGATTAAAATGTAGTTAAATTGGAATGATATCTGCATGAAACAACTTTTTGAAAGATATTCATTTGTGATAAAATGTATCACAAATGAATATCAAACTCAAATAAGAAAAACTGCAACAAATCTTGATGTTCAGCTTGAAATAGTTCAGAACCAGATACCCTGAAGTGACCAAACTCATCCATTAAGTCTAAGACTGCCTAATTGGGTTCCTAATTGGTTTCTTACAACTCAATTGACAAACTGAGATGATATTTTAAGCCATATTAATCCAGAAATATAGATTTGAAAAATGTTTACAATAATTGAGGCAACATATGTAATATTAATTAAAATTAGCCTGTTGAATTTCTGATATCTATGTACTGATAATTGTATTTATGAACTCCAGTCAAGAGGACAATATAAACATGAATTGGCCTAAATTAAAATACATATGAGCAGCACCTGTGATTTCTCACTTGGCTCATGAATACCACCGGTTCAATGAATGAAGGGCCGCCCCAATGCAAATGTTTTATGACAAATAAAAAAGGCTCACAGCTTTGACAAGTATCATCACACTTCTTTTGTTCAGCAAAATTATTTAAAACAAGTTAAGAATGGATCTGTTCTTCATGTCCATCCTGTTTCTGCTGAGGTTATCTGGACCTTTTACCAAGTATGTTTACATTGAACAGCTTGAAAATTGGCAGCTTGCTCTGACATACTGTCGGCAGCATTACACAGACCTGGCTCCTGTCAGTAACGAACAGGATAATCTCAAACTCCAGCAGCTCTCAATAGATGTATCTGGATAGGACTGAAGAGAAATTCCTCAGATAGAGAAAAATGGCTGTGGTCAGGAGGCGGAGCGGCTACCACGTTTTTCTGGGCATCAGGTGAACCTAACAACTATCACGGTGTTGAAGACTGTGGCTGTGTGTGGATAAACAGGTGGAATGATGTAAATCCACAGAATATCAACACATTCTTTTACTACCGTGCAATAGTGGTGGAGGAGGAAAAGACTTGGGAGGAAGCTCTGGTGTACTGCAGGGAGCACCACGATGACCTGGCCAGTGTGGCGTCTGAGACTGAGATGCTGCTTATCCAGAGAGAACTGAAGAAACATAACACCACTGAACTCGGCTGGATTGGCTTGCGTTTCTTGCCTGGGGACTGGCTGTGGGTAGATGGGCAGGAGATGGAATACGAGGCCTGGGGTGAGAGGGGGAAACCAACATGTCCACACCCCAAGATGAAGTGTGCGGCCATACAAGCCACAGGAGGGACTGAGAGTGTTTGGGAGGCTCGAGATTGTGAAGAGAGATTAAATTGTGTTTGCTACTGAGCCAATTTACTTTCTAAAATTCATTTGAATAATTCATTAAGGTTGGTATAGATGGTTTTTGTTCATTGTCACCTTTGTTTTTATTGATATTTTGCTCTTTGACGTGCAATTGTTTGATTTCTTTATTGACAAAATTCCTTTAATTTTGGAAGCACTGGGTTTCACCTCTTCATATGTGTGTTTAACTGTGTAACCTGAGGTTAGTGAATTAAACTCCAGATTTTTTGTTGTTCACAGTGATGTTTCTCACATTTTGAGACTACCCTCAAAATGTTTGCATGCAGTGTGAACCCACACATATTGCAGTGAGCAGGGCTGTCTGGCATTCTACTGAACTTTTTGTGTGGCTTATTAATGAGGTTTGAAAACAGACATATACTCTATATCTATGAGGAACATCCTTGTTTGTGTCGACAAAAAGATGTACAAATACAGCCAGGAACTCTAGATCTTCTTTGAAAAAAAAACGTAATCCTTCAAAACATACTTTTGAATATTATAATATTATCACCATCTTAAGATATTTTGATACCATTGTGACAATTTGACAAGAATTGGGTTAAGTGAGGTGGCAAAAGTACTGTTTTTTTTTTTTTTTTTAGAAGTACAGAAACGTGTTAAAAAATACTCTGGTAAAAGGTGAAGTATGATTCAACTTTTTTACTCACTTAAAAGTGAAACAACTACAGGCTCTGAAATGTACTCAAAGGAAGAAAGAAAAAGTAGCTCATTGAAGGACAATTCTACCAGCTGTTTTTGTACAAAGGTAACTGATATACTAACTAATAAAATTATATTAGTAGACTAGAATATAAAAATTATTCTAATTAATATTCTAATTCTAACAAATTAACTTAACAATTAACTTAAGAAGCAGTGAAAGAGATTTAAAAAACAAAATTCTGTTGCTTACATTGTAGTGGGTGACTTTGCCTCCACACTTAAACAATAGAATGAGAATAGTCAGGGGTTACAGTGGATATCAGCCGGTCAGAAAACACTCTGTGTCGTGTCTCAGCAAAGGGTAAATAATCAAAGCTGACAATAATATATAACGTGAGCTTCAGTAGGTTTTCTTAGTGAACATGATGTGATCAGCTGACCTGTTGCTCCTTGTGGATTTACACAACTCAGTTCAACAAGATGTACGCAGTTTCACAAGCCACCATCATTGTTTTTCTTGTGACATTACCAATAAGTTTGATGTGTCACATGGCCCTCTTCCTATTGAAAAAACAAAAGTTGTATCCAAGATGGCCGACTTCTAAATGGCCACCATGGTCACCACCCATCTTGAGGAGTTTGCCCCTCACATATACTAATATGCCACAAACAGGAAATATCACCAACCATTCCCATGTTATTACGGTGTATCCGTATAAATGGCCCACCCTGTAGTTAAAAATGAACTTCTAAAAATGAAATTCGCGTTTTTCTTTTGCTATACAGGGAAAACTTGCGTCAAGGTAACGGGGTTGAGACTGCTGGCAAACCTTTTGCCTTGTCATCCTCAAATATGTTTTGCTACCTGTTTATGAGACCCAAGGAGAAGCAAACATAAGGAAATGCCAAAGAAAGATACAGTTTTAAGCCACCTCTCCATTTATATTTTACAAGGAAATGATAGGTGCAGTCATTTCTTGTATCAAGCAAGCACATAAGAAATACAGTATAGAAGGTAAAAACAGAGTTTGCCCAATTCTAATGAGCTTGAAAGTCAATATTTTGTGTGACCACCTTTATTCTTCAACACAGTCTGAACTCTCTTAGGCAGCTTTCATGTCATTTCTTTAAGTAGTCTTCAAGAATAGTTCTCCAGAATAGTTCTTGAAGGACATTCAAAGCTCTTCTTTGGATGTTTCTGCCTTTTGTTTTGTTCTCTGTCAACATGATCCCACACTGCTTCAATAATGCTGAGGTCCGTGCTCTGGGGAGGCCAATCCATGACTGACAGTGACAGACTGACTCTGTCTTCTCTGCCTGTGTCTGTTGTTTTTGTCCTCTGCAACAGGACAAACTCTCTCTCTCCATCACACACACACACACACACACACACACACACACACACACACACACACACACACACACACACACACACACACACACGCACAATTCTGCCACTCATGTCTCACAACTTCAAAAGAAGCAAATGAGACAACAAATTATTCAGAAAAGCGTTTGCTCTGGTGATAATTTTCTATCAAACCAGGCTTGTTTTTGCAAATAGATTGCAAACAGAGTCTGCTGGCCATGAGGAGGAAGGCAGCTTTGGGACACTTTCACACTGCCTTCACTTTTTAGGCCTTGAGGCTATGCCCATCTTTTACAGTCCATGGGTGATATTCTTCACGAAACAGCAGGGAAACCATACCTAGCACAAGCTCTGAAATAGGTTGTTAATATGTTAGTGATTTGTTGTGCAGAATTTAACCATATAATGTGACTTACTTTTCATGTGATATTCTGCTGTTGTGATCTTTTGCATGTAATCTGCAAAAGATCACAACAGTAGAATGCAGATGCAAATTAGCTTTAAGCTTTAAGCTCTGGTACAACATTTATGTTAATACTGTACATGTTATACAAATGCAAAGCACTACATTTGTCCGCTTGTCCCAGCTTATCATCTTATATGATAGCACTCTCTGTCAGAGCAGTCGTTCAACACAGCAAAAGGGAGTAAGTGCCACTATATGGTGCCATTCAGCAATGCAGGTAAACTGCATAAACTGCACTTAATATGGTAGATACCAAAGTGTAGGTTCGAATCAGCCGATACTTTTACTTTTTTTACTAGATTTTTTTAAAGAGGCAAATAACCAAATTAGCACAAAAAACATGAATAACTAAATAAATAATTAAAAACTTTTAATAACAAATCCAGCTCACGGTAGCCTGGATAATCAACCAGGCAACTGTATTTGCTGACAATATTTAACAATAGACAATATTTAATTGGAGTTCAGTGAATTGAAAAAAGGCTACGGTAAAAGCAGACAACAAATTGCACAAAGTGTAATTGATTTTGTCAGAAGATTTAATAAACATTTCAGTTTCAAAAACATTTAATTTTCTGGCAGTTACTTCATGGTTCAGGCTTTAAGGGGTTGTTTGTCTGATGTTAAATGTTGGATTGCACAAAACTTTCTTCATCTCAATGATTTCACATGTTAAGTCTACCATACCTTACACCCTTACCTTGGAATGAAACCTTACCAATCTGTCTGGGTGTGATCTTTGACTCTAAGCTCTCTTTTGACTTACAAATTACCAAGGCTTGGCTCATGGCTCATGCTTTCTCCTACTAAGAAATAGTGTAAAAACCTTATTAGACTACTCTGGCTCCCTGTCATACATCTAGAATTGATTTTAAACTTTTATTAATTACTTTTAAAACCTTATAAGTGGTAGCTATTACCTACAGAACAGTACCTGTATTTCTCAGTTCAAATCTTCCAAACTGTTGGCTGTCTTGTTACAAAAAGAAATTTGGTATTTTCTGTTAGAGCCCTGCAGCTGTTTAGTAGAGGAAGTGAGGTTAGGAAAACCAGTATCTATCTCAAAGTAATTAATAAAGAATTGCTTCCTGTTTTTATAAGAAAATTTAGTTTGATGTTTTATAATTTATTTTCATGGTAGATCAATTACTTATAAAAGTTTACTATCATTGTTATTGTTGCTACTACAGTAAATTAAATGTTCAATTACGATGCAAACATGCAGTAAACTTACAGATTAAAAAGCTTCGTAGGCGGGGAAAATTTATAACAGGTACTTGTAGAAGTATATGATATTTTTAAAAAAAACCCATAGGACCCATAGTTTGTTGCTCAAATGAATACTTTAATAAATTTAAGAGTAAACTTCAACCAGCAAATAGAGATCATGTTGTCATACTTGAATCAGTGCATCAGCTATAGGTCATTCCATCTCACGTCAACATCGACCATATCTGATTCATATACACATTTTAAGATACAAAGACTGGACAAATATAAAGATTGTTTTCAACATTTAGCTAAATCAAATACATTCTATATATATATGTATATCTGTATATAACCCCCCCCCCGTGTGTTCCCACTTCACTCATGATTGTGAACTGCTTCAGTGTATGAAAGGGCTGGCCTACATGCAAATACTTACCCATATACAGATCACAGCACCTGCATAAAGCTTCAGAACGTGTTTTGATCTTCACCACTCTGCAGGACTCTTGAAAACAAGACAGTAATGGCATCCTGCTCTTGCTGAACTTGTCTGGAACCTTTAGCAAGTATGTCTACATTGATATGAAAACTGATTGGTCAGGAGCTCAGGAGTACTGTCAGCTGAATCACATAGACCTGGCTCCTGTTAGTGGTGAACTTGATATGCAAAAACTTCAGGAGCTCTCTGACAGTGAAAATGATTACATCTGGATAGGACTGGAAAGGAATTCCTCAGAAAAAAAACAGTGGTTGTGGTCTGGTGGTGGAGAGCCGTCCAGGTTTTTCTGGGGAGATGGACAACCCAACAACAATGAAAAAGAATCAAAAGTCTTTATGAGCAACGCATGGCACGATGCAGAACCACGATATCAAAAAAAATTCTTCTGCTATGATGCAAAAGTGGTGAAGGAGAAAAAGACTTGGGAGGAAGCGCTGGACTACTGCAGGGAGATCGGCGGTGACCTGGCCAGCGTGGCGTCTGAGACCGAGATGCTGCTGATCCAGAGAGAACTGAACAAACATAACACCACTGAACACGTCTGGATTGCTTTGCATTTCTTCTCTGGGGACTGGCTGTGGGTGGATGGACAGGAGATGAACTATGAGGCCTGGGATGAAGAGGAAAAAACAGCATGTCCACACCCCAAGATGGAGTGTGCAGCCTTACAGTTGACAGGAGGGACTAAGGGTGTTTGGGAGGCACGTGATTGCGAGGAGAGACTCAATTTTATTTGTTACTGAGCTATTGTGCTTTGCAAAGTACACTTTATTATTGACTTTTATTAATTTACCTATATTACTGTAGTTACTATAATCTTCACTTTTTCTTTCTGTTTGGTTTTTTGCTCTCATGTGTGTACATTTCCTTTATTTCTTCGTTAGATTAGAGTAGAAGCTTTCCTGTTCTTCTGTTCTGAATACTGGATCAAAGTAATGCTAAGTACCAGGAAGACACTCAGGTCTGTTATACTCAATACAGAGATGTGATTCAATGATAAAGCAAATTGACAATTTATTAGCAACTATTTAAAACAGCATATAAAAGCACAAACAGGCACATCAATATACAGGTATTCTAAAAGATTCAGAACCAAGGCTTGCCAGTGGGGGGACAGGGATACCACATACAGGAACAACTCACCAATATGCAAGTGCAGAACACTCTCACACTCTAATACCACTAAAAACACAGGTGTGTAATACACAAAGGATCCCACCACTGAGGCACCCCAGTCACCTCCACGTCAGGCCCTCTGCATCTGAGAAAAAGAAAGAAAGAAAGTTATAATGTGTTTAAATGAAAAAACTAATATGCACACGCTGGGGTTAGCCCAGCTGCAGAAACCACTGGTGATCCGCAGCTAGAAAAAGGGCCTCCTTCCAGTGGTGTAACAGAAAAAACGAAATTACAAATCAAGACAATAGAGAGCCAGGCATTCAATAACTAAATTAAACCTTGAATCTGGAGCAGACGGGGTCACAGTGTCACTCCAAATTGTCGTCCACCTGACTACTCTAATTGAGTAATTAAGTCCGTTAACATGCATGCCAGCCGGCTCCCGTGGCCAGCATGTATGTAGCCGCTGGCCTCGAAGATGTCCACTCCTAAGAGGCTGGCAGCGGCAGAGAAAAAGAAATGGAAAAACAAGGGGAAAGGCAAAGCAGCAGCACCTCTGTCAGCGTAGCTGGGAAAAAGCAGTAGCGGCTACGGTTGTATAAGGCCATCGGCCACCCACTGAGGCCCACACTTCCTGCAGTGCGTCATACCATAAATGTTTACTAGAAGAAAAACAACATAAGGCAGGGATTGTGACAAATCGGGGTTACATACCGATCAATGGCAGCATTTAATTTACTAACGAGGTGGCTCGTAGGAGGCTCCGGCAGCTACAACCTATAAATAACATAAGTTTACCAATGAGCGGAATAGTGTACACATGCACCAAATAATCACCTACCAGCCGCAATGGAGGCTTCAAGAAGGTATCCGCGGGTGATATCTATAACATGAGTAACACTAATCAACACACGTACCACCAAGTCAGGCTGGGACAGCAGTGACATGCACGCAACTCCTACCTGCAACACTGGGAAAGGCCGGATGGAGATGACAACAGGTATGCGATTCGGGGACGCTCAGATGGCCACTACTATTTATAGCAGAGCCCCCTAATGTGCCCAACTAAAAGTGGGATCAACAACCAGTACATATAATATTCATCCTGCTACATGGGCAAGGGACACGAAGAGAGAGAGAGAGAGCGAGGGAGGCTAGGGAAACATACATGGATACACATGACAGACAGGGGAGACATGGAATGAACACAAGGAGAGGGAGCATGGGAACAGAAAAGGGAACAAGACACAACGACAAACATGCGCAGATAAATCTAAACCCACAGAGAGGGACACAGAGGACAAAGACACAGAGGGGACTTAATAAAATGGCCTGGTAAATGGCCTGTATTTATATAGTGCTTTACTAGTCCCTAAGGACCCCAAAGCGCTTTACATATCCAGTCATCCACTCATTCACACACTGGTGATGGCAAGCTACATTGCAGCCACAGCCACCCTGGGGCGCACTGACAGAGGCGAGGCTGCTGGACACTGGCGCCACCGGGCCCTCTGACCACCACCAGTAGGCAACGGGTGAAGTGTCTTGCCCAAGGACACAACGACCAAGACTGTCCAAGCCGGGGTTCGAACCGGCAACCTTCTGATTACAAGGCGAACTCCCAACTCTTGAGTTCACCCACTTGCAGGCCAGAAGACATGAGATAACTTTAAAGAATACAAAGTAGGTATGTGTGTTATCAAGAAGATAATTCTTAAGAACACAAGTTAATAAATGTGCAATTACTAAGAGTTGTTGTGTTGTTTTTATTTGCCTGCTGTCATTTTTGATTTCCTCTGCCTTTAGCATTGCAAGTATCCAGGGTCAGGAGAGGGAGTCAGTGGGAAGCCCTCTGCTGCTACTTGGCCCTGGTTTGCCCTCATGGATGAGGTGATAGGACAGAGGGCTTCCATTAGGCCTCCTGTCCTAATTTCCTCCCTCCCTGAGGACACTCCTGGGCCAAGCGCAGCAGTGGGTGACTTAAACGACAGCGATGAGGAAGTGAGTCAGCCACCCACAACAGGGAGAAAGAGGAAAAGAGACCGGGATGATGAGCTGCTAGACCTCATCAGAGAGGACATGAGGCAGCAAAGAGAGGCTGAGGAGAGGAGAGCGCAGGAGAGGATGGACAGACTGTTTTCACTTCTTGAAAGATCAGTTCCAAAATGAGTTATGCATTAAGAAATATATTTATTTGAATATATTTGTTACGTTGTTATATGTGTTGCATTAGTTTAAAGGTTTTATGATATGGTGCTGCAACTGAGACCTGCGGTTTGTCTTTTCTGGTTGGCGAGTAGAGAATCACACAGGGTGGTCTGCAAAGAGAGCTTTAGGATGCTTCCTCCCACTGTCCACTGCATCGTCCATCCACAGGGTTTGCAGGGCTGGCTCAATCGACAGCTGCCACACCACTAAGATGTTTTCAGAAATATGCAAGCAGGAGATGGTGGATGCTATATTACTACTAGTATAATACTTACTCTGTAGCAGACAACAGTTTGATAAAGTGCTATGAAAAAAAGAAACCAAAAGATTAGATTCTATAAGTTTCAAAGAGATTTAGTTTATATATTTTATATAATACAGTAAATGTGTACAAATGACCGGCAATAATTCAGTCACTGAAATTATCCATGAAATTAGCTAAGTAATTCCTAAATGCGTGTAGATTAAAGAAAATTATCTTACCTGGATATGATTGTCTCTGATGAGCCTAAGGTACAAAGCATGCCGGTAATGACGATAGAGTTTGGAATGTAACCTCTCTGGTCGAAAAGGAGAAGTTAGCGCATGAGGTTGAGAGGTCGGGCTCAAATCAACGCACGGTTTGGACTCTGGAACCACTCTCCTAGAGAGAGACTGTCTCAACCCTCACCTATGGTCACAAGCTGTGGGTAGTGACCGAAATACAGGTGGCAGAAATGAGCTTCCTCCACCTTGGTGTTCCCTCGGACAAGCTGGGGCAGGTGGGCCGGGAGAGAGAAGTTTTTTGTGAACAGCCTTCTTTCATGAGTTACCCTCCACATGTTAAAGCTAGATAAGAAGTCTGTGGGTGAGGCTGTTTGCAAAGCTATTTCCCTTGCTATTCTCAAATGACATGTAGCTCTGGATGGGACTGCTTGTAAAAGGTGAAAGGTGATACACAGGAAGCAATATGAGGTGAAAAGCGACTGGAACAGTCTACCAAAGCACCTGACAGGAGTGACAAGTGCTTAGATTTTTTTCTTTTTTCTTTAAATGTAAAGATTAGTTATTATGTTTAAACATACTTACTTTTTCATATTTAAATAATTTGCAGCTTGACTTGCTAAAGATTTCCTAAAAGGATTCCCTGCTTTATCTCTCACCTTCCCCACTGCCAAATGCATACTTTATGGGCTAGCTTGCTGTCCAATAGCTATGGACCAAGCACTAATGTAAATAAATGAGACCAGTACTTGGTATTTTTGTTGACTTATCTTCAAAGTTGTTTTCTTGAAATCTTCATTGCAGGAACAATGACGTAACAATATGAAAAACTGCTTCCACTTGTCATACAAAAATATGATTTGTTTGTCTTACATTTTGCCTTAAGCAAATTAAACATTTGTTTAGTGTCTTCTGTGCAACAAAGCCTGGGCTTTATTGTGTGAGGACAACTGTGAAACTAATCTTATGTTTGTGATTAGTTTTGTGTTTTTGCTTTTTTTGTGGTCTGTTGATTTGTGTCCTTATGTTTTTTGGCTAGTTTTTATACTTTTTCGTACAGTTTCTTTTTTTTTTATTGCACTAATGTAAATAAATGATGCCAGTGATGATCAGTCCTGCCTTCGAGTGTGCTCCCTCAACCATTAATTCTTTACATATACTTTTCTTGACATCTTCATTCCAGGAAAGAGGGCGTAACAATATGGAAAAACTGTTCCACTTATCATACAAAAATATGACTTGTTTGTCTGACGTAAAGCCAAGCAACACTTACATTTTGTCTTAAGCAAATGAAAACTTTGTTTAATATTTTCAGTCCAGGAAACCCCAGTGAACCTCCAACAATGTGAACCTCTGCAAATAATTGTATGTCTGTGATTGGTTTTGTGTTTTTGCTTTGTTTGTTAGCAGAAAGTTTGGATGGCGTTGCATGAACTCTTTACAAGATGAGAGGCTTGGACCCTTTTAGAAGTCATTAAAGTTTAGAGTTGAACTGAAATCAGATCTGTGTGACGAAAGTTTTAGAAAAATTTGTTACTGTTTCAGTTTTTACCTCAAACAAATATCAACCACAGATAAGACAAATGGAACATATCTTGATTTTCATCTTTAATGATCCAGAACCAGATATCATGTAGTGACAAAGTTCATCCATTATTTCAATAAAAGACTGACCCCTGCAGACAGCTTAATTGGGTTCTTAATTTGTTTCTTTCTTTTCATTTTTAGAAAATCAGATGAGATGTCAATACATACTAATATAGAAATACAGAACATGTGAAAATGTTCACAAACGTGAAAACACCAGACATAAGATAAAATGGTCATTCAAGTTTAGATCCACTTCAGAATTTAAAAATCTTGCTTGTTTACTTTCTGATGATGAACTTATTGTACTGTATTTGTTAGATACTTGTTGCAATTCTACTCACAAGAGGACAATATAAACATGAATTGGCCTAAACTAAAATACAAATGAACAGCACGTGTGATTTGTCACATACCTCCTGAATACTATAGGTTCAGCGAAGGGAAGGGCCACCCCAATGCAAATATTTTGGGACAAATACGAAAGGCTCATAGCTTTTCAAGTACCATCCCTCCTCTTTTAACCTTTATCATAGAGCAAAATACTTTAAAACAAGTAAACAATGGATCTATTCTTCATGTGCATCATGCTGAGCTTCTCTGGAATTTTTACCAAGTATGTTTATATTGAAGATGAAAAGAATTGGCAGGATGCTCTGACATACTGTCGGCAGCAATACACAGACCTGGCTCCTGTCAGTAATGAACAGGATAATCTCAAACTCCAGCAGCTCTCTGGTATTCTCAGTAGTACATCCTGGCCATGTATCTGGATAGGAGCGGAAAGAAATTGCTCCAACAGAGAGCAATGGCTGTGGTCAGGGGGTGGAGTGCCTACCACATGTTTCTGGTCACCAGGTGAGCCTAACGATTTTTTGGGTGTTGAAGACAGTGGCTGTCTGCAGAAAAACGGGTGGAATGATGCAAACGCACAGGACAACAAAACATTCTTCTGCTACCACGCAGTAGTAGTGGAGGAGGAAAAGACTTGGGAGGAAGCTCTAGAGTACTGCAGGGAGCACCACGATGACCTGGCCAGTGTGGCGTCTGAGACCGAGATGCTGCTTATCCAGAGAGAACTGAAGAAACATAACAGCACTGAACATGTCTGGATTGGTTTGCATTTCTTCTCTCTGGTTGGACAGGCAGGCTGGCTGTGGGTGGACAGGCAGGAGATGGACTACGAGGCCTGGGATGAAGGGTGGAAACCAACATGTCCTGATCAGAGGATGGAGTGTGCAGCCATACAGGTGACAGAAGGGACTGAGGGTGTTTGGGGGGCTCATGACTGTGAAGAGAAACTTAATTTTGTTTGCTACTGAGGTAATATGCTTTGCAAAATCAATTTTAAATATTCATTTTTGTTACTATAGTTGCTTGGTATTGTCCTTTGTTCATTGTTCATTTTGCTCCTTGATGTGAATTTCTTGTCAGAAGTCTGGTAGCACTGGGGTTCAACTCTGTAAAATGAAATAATAACAGTAATTTTTTTAAATGTGATGTCGTTTGAGATTATCCTTTTGTTTGCATGCAGAGTGAACCCACACAATTTGCAGTGACCAGAGTTGTGTGAAACTCTGCTGGACTTTCGGCCTGACTCAGTTAAGAGTATTGACATTAGATATATATTGTATCTACAAGAAACATTCTTGTGTGTGTGTTTTTTGGCTTGGTTCAGTTAGGCTACCAGGCTATGTAGCCTAATGTGCTGACCTGACTAATGTGCTTTCTGTTAATCAATTTTTGAAGTTAATGTGAAGTCTCACATTTCAAAATAATTTTAAATAATTGCACTTTTAAAATACATTCCAATTTTAAAAGTGTTGTTACTAGTTTTTTTCTGATAGGGGGGTTTGCGACTGGATATACATGTTAAAACAATATATTTGCATCAGGGAGGGACCTTTTGTTTGATTTGTGCCCTGTATTTGAGAGTTACTGGCTTTTAACGTGTTTTACAAATCTTTACATTGAGCAGTGTCATACACCCACATTTACTCCTTGATAGTTCTCAAACAGATTGAATTCCTCCAGCTCTACTTTATCCAATAGTAAAATAAAAGAACTAGATGTTAAATAATACAGAGGTTTAAAACAATGCATTAACGAGTTAACTGCGCTAACGTGTTGACGCTGTGCAGCCCCACGCACGGGGCAATCCACGATTACTGGCTAACGGAGATTGTCCTCATTAATGTGGTTATGGCGTTAACATCATTTTAACGAGATTAACGCTGACAGCACTAATAATTATATGTATAATTAGTTATGTAGTCTATTCAATCTGACTTATCAATACAATGAATGAGCAATGTAGCCTAATCAATTAAATTATTTTAATGCCTGTATTTTTAGGCATGATTCACCTTTGACCTTGGCAAACTAGTCATAGTGTGTGAGGTTTCCTGCAGGAATGTGAAAGATATGAGTAAGACAGTCTCCGCTGACCCATCACCAGGCATGATTTTGAATAACAGAAGCACTATTGAGTATATTGTGATTGACAAACACTGAGTCATCAAATGGAAACACATGGTGAAGTTGCATTACCATCAGCGGGGAGATCATAGGTTTTAAAAGTTATATATAAAGCTAAGAAGTGAGCAAAAAAAATGTGAAGCACATTCCAGGGTCCTTAATTGCAAGAAAGGATTAAGCTAGGTGGCTTAGCTGTGTTTAAAAAAATCAATTTTCCGATTAAAAACGCTCAGCTGTGTCTCTAATAAAACCTCTGTAACTTTGCTCTGCTTCACTTCAACAGCATCAGGTAATGTTCATATGCTGATTCATGGTTTTCTTCCATTTTTGATCTACTGCGAAATATTTTTAAGGGGTTATCTGCTTTAAAAAGCCAGGCCAGGAAAATCTCAGTCATGTTTTTTTGTGTTTTATCTTCAGCTACTTTGACACAAAAGGATCTGCTGTGATGCTTGCACGTCTGGCGAAGTGTCAGTTTTGTTTTTATACATAGATATAAAAATATGTACTGATAAATGATCAGAATTATAATATTTCTGACTGTCTGAGTCAAAATTGAATCGAATCGAATCGGGGATCGAATCTGGACCATCGGAATCAAATCAGTTATAGAAATCAGTGATGATACCTAGCCCTATTTATAATGTTTGTTTAAATGCTTGTCTGTTGTTATTTTCATGTTGCCTCGAAATAAAATATCTCCCTCTGCTGTTACTGCAACCTCTGCATGTGTGTACATGGAGAAGTAAAGTGTAAAATGGACACGGTGGAGCGACTTGTCTATTACATGTTTTGCATTGATTCTTGGGTTAACTAAGTGAGACATAAAGAAAAATATATTAACATATGATGGATTTAATGGATGATCATGTTAAAGTACAACATAGAAAAGAAGATAATGTAATCATTGTAATGAATGACTGAAGTTTGCTTTAAACCATTTGAATAAAGGTTACACAGAGAGAGAGTGCAGAAGGGTGAGGCTTAGTATAGAAATACACAGTCAAATCATACAATGTGGACATGAAGGAGGGGAGGAGAGAGAAGAAAAAGAACGCTACAAACACCATGACAAAAAAATAAGTTCTTCTTCCTCTAGTTTTCTGTGATGGGCAGAGAACTTCAGAAGATCTAGCCTTTGGAGTTCATACATGTGTATGTCAAAATAAAAATAAATAAATGGGTATGCATCTGTATATAGTAAAAAAATTAATCAAATCACATAATCAAATTCCAATATTAGTGAACAAAACTGGAAGAAATTTGGAAAGGGGAAGGAGCAGCTCATAGAACAAAAGGGCTGCTAGAGGTAGCACTGTCAGAAATGATAGTCCTATGTGTTTGCTCACTTCTAACATTTGGCACCATCTTTATTTTCTTTAGACTGTGATCAGCTAGCTATGAGTTGCCCCCAGACTTTATCACAACCACCAGATCCTAAGGAGGGAGTCAATTTACCGTATTTTTCAGACTATAGGGTGCACTTAAAATCCTTTAATTTTCTCAAAAAATGATAGTGTGCCTTATGTATGAATTCTGGTTGTGCTTACTGACCTTAAACCGATTTTATGTGGTACACAGCGCTCAAAAATCTATCAAAAAATGTTTTAGTATGGCAGCTACGAAGCCGCACCACTTGATGGATTGTCGGAGCGTTAGGGTTACTGTAGTGAGGAGCCTCGCAAAGTAATCTGGGTCCAAAACTCCGTCCGCTTCAGGTCCCAAAATCAAATGAACACTGCAGTATCACTGAGAGTTAAAAACTGTCTAAATTCTTTCATCTTTAATAAAATGATCAGCGTTGCTGTTTTACCAGGTGTAACAATTAGGTTTAACATCCAGACATACATGAAAACAGAATTTAGATGTTAGCAGGAAGTTAGCTTGCTAGTTTCCACGTAAACATGATATAGCATGTTCTGAGTGAGAGATTTCTGAAATAATTAAAATGTACAGCTCTGCTATCACTTCCGACATAAATGAAGACAGTAAACTATACAGCAGTGACATTTGTAGGGTTACTGAAGTTGGGCTAGCTGGTATATAATGATGTGCTATGTGATCGTTAGCGACACAGCTATGTTAGCATAACATGAACACAGTGAAGCTGTAGGATGAACGCTAACTTTTTTCCACTTGATAAAAGTTGGGTTCCGTGAGAACATGAGGGTTCCCGATGGTTATGGACAAATGCAATCACATGGCAGGATGCTGTAAACGGACCAAACTTCAGTCAGGAGAACAACTGAGATAATCCATCCATAATACGAGGTTAGTCATTAATATACTGCAACAACATGGGAATAGAGCAGCTACGAGAGAATTCAGCATTCATGAATCAATGATACAGAAGTGGAGGAAGCAAGAAGAATGAGTTGAGTAAAGTTTGACCTATCTAACTAATTTGTTTAGCTTAATGCACTTTATAATCCGGTGCGCCTGATGTATGAAGACAGACCTGTTCATCGACAGTGCGCTTTATAATCCAGTGTACTTTATGGTCCGAAAAATACAGTAAATGGCAGTTAGATTACTCTCTTCTTAGTACAGAAAACATTGGATCGTGGAGTTACATAGTTAGTAGTTTTCTGCTCTCTCTCATTGTCAGAGGAGTCTTGCTGGAGATAGGAACATTCTGAAGAAGTCCTCAATACTGTTGACATGCCTTCTTCAATGGAAGCTGAGTCTAGGGAAAGTGGACGCAGAAAGATATGTCTGCTCTCTACTTCTCTACTTGGAGCGCTGACCCTATGACCTGAACCTGGGTAAGGAGCAGACAATGGATATGAGAAGAGGGTTGGTTAGTTTCTCTCTCTGACCACTGCAGGGTGCTCATCACTCACTTATATTTTCATGTTTTTGTTTTCACTTCCTTTTAACATCAGCAGAGGGGGTGCTTTGCATTTTGCATTTCCTCAAGACACCAGTTGCATCTCTTCCTTATATCTAAACTGCAGCCGGTAAACATGTAATTGAGTGGAAGCTGAAGGCATATCTACACAAATTTTTTAACAAGTATACATGGATTTTATATTGCTGTCATATTCCTACTGGCAAACACAGGAACTACCCAAAATTATAAAAATACAGAATAAAATTTCTTTTAAGTCCAGTTCTGTGGTTGTAAATGGCCCTGCCTACCTTTCTTGTCGTTAACACGGAACTTTTAAGGTAGGAATGATAATAAGATAGGAAACCATTAAAATAACAAATTAGAATAACAAATTAAAATTTTCACAAGTGCAAAACTGTGCTGAAATATTAAAACAGTCTCTAAGGAGTGCGGCACAGGAACAAAATGTTAATTTTGGGGGGAATTTCGAACAAAACTGTTGTGGCCTTTGACGCGCATGTTCACACTGGAATCAACTGTGTGAAGTGCAGACCGCTAACCATAATAAAAACCCATGGTGCTTCTTGTCATGACACGTTTCTGTAGGAGATTTGTTTATATTCCACTTGACCCACTCGAGATTGATGCTACCAGACACTCACTACAGTCAAATGCTTTCTCCTTTAAGGTTTCCCAGAAGCCATTTCTCTCTCCTGTGGTAGTGGTTCTGCCTCACAGGAAATAGAAGAAGCCCCTGATTTCACTGACTGAAATCAGGGGCTGTACTGTCTGCTGCATGCATGCTAGTTTACTTGACATTTTCTGTGGTGCTCCATGGTAGTGTCCATTTTGCTCTTCAACTCTGCGCATCTGCTTTGATGGCATCTCTTTAATGAATGCACTATGGGGCCAGCTTCTATAATATTAAGGGATCAATTTGGGGCTTTAAAGCAGGTTTGTAGCACTCACATTTGCGAGCCCAACTGGATCATTGACTATAGGGTATATCCTTGGGCAGTTTGCCATCAAGCATCATGACCACAACACAGCTGAGCAGTCAGGGCCATTGAGTACACTTTTGGCTTTCCTACACAGGACAAAACTTCAGTGTTAGAGAGCTTGTCTTTCCAAGTGACTGAAAACAAAGGACACTGCTGCATTTGGTCAAACTGCCACAAGCTTCTGGTATGAGCACCATGTCACAAAACCCTACATGACAAATGATATGAACACAGCTCTGTAGACCTTGAACTTCAGTAGACACTTGGTAGTTGAATATTTTATGATCAGACAGGATCTGAAGCAAACCAGAAGCAAAGCAATATTTCCTGATATGAAACTTGGTTTCCGAATCAATGGAAGTGATAGATGTATTTGTGCTTTCTAACTAGCAAAACAGCATTTAGTTGAATGTTTGATTGATTGAATCTTATTTTGAACATGTTGAAAAAGTACAACAACATAGAATTAAAAGAGACAAATAAACAAAGCAAAACAAAAGGAAAACGAGCAACCACAACTACAAATAACTTTCATGTTCAAAAAGGAGCAGGAAGAAGCATAAGCTTATTTAATCCCACCCCTTTTCCACTATCTGGTAATCAATAGACTACAGAAATACCTCCTTGCAATTACATTATATGTTATGTGTATTTTATTTATTTATTAATTTTTTTATATATATACATATATTTATATATATGTTTCTATCTATCCATACATACATAAATACACATACACACATATACACATTTTCAATAACCCCAGTAACACCTCAAAGGATACACAACCTACAGATATATATACCCATACCAACATACCTGTGCACCTGCACACACATGAAAATATTGGACAAGAACACCCTATCAAATCTCTACCTCCTCCCTGTACCCTGTAAAAACCATATCCTTAAACCGCTTTTTAAACTGTGCCATGCTTGGACATTGCTTCATATCTTCACTTAGTCTGTTCCACAGCTTCACTCCACACACAGAGATCCAAACACTTTTTAATGTTGTACGGATACAAGGATGTTTTAAATTTAATTCCCCCCTCAAATTGTATCCCCGTTCCCTTTAGAAAACAGTTTTAGAATATTGTCAGGAAGCAGGTTATTTATTGCTTTATACATAATTTGTGCAGTGAGAAAATGAACCAGATCTGTGAAGTTTACAATTTTTGATTTTAAGAATAGTGGATTTGTATATTCTCTGTAACCAGTTTTATGGATTATCCTTATGGCCCTTTTTTGTAATATAAAGATTGATGATAGCGAACATTTGTAACTATTGCCTCAAACCTCTGCACAGTAATGCAAATACGGTGCAATCAGGGAACAATAGAGAATGTGGAGTGATTTGTGGTCCAGAATGTGTTTTACATTACTCAAGATTGAAACACTTCTTGAAATTTTGTTATGTATATGATTTATGTGAGACTTCCAGTTTAATTTATCATCTATAACAGGGGTGCCCAATCCAAGTCCTCAAGAGCTACTGTCCTGCAGCTTTTAGATGCATCCCTACTCCAACACAGCTGAATCAAATGGTTTGATTACCTCTTCTGTATGCCACCAAGTTTGGCAAAGGCCTGATAACAAGCCATTCATTTGATTCAGGTGTGTCTGACCAAGGATGCATCTAAAAGCTGTAGGACGGTAGCTCTCGAGGACTGGGATTGGGCACCCCTGATCTATAATCACACTAAGAAACTTATGTTCAAGTACTCTTTCAATTTCCACACCATCTATATGAATCTGCACTTGTGCATTTCTAAGGGAATTCCCAAATAAGATTATTTTAGTTTTACTTAGATTTAGCGATAGTTTGTTCCTGTTAAACCATTTTTTAATTTTGCACATTTCTGAAGTAATTGTATCCAGCAGCTCCTTTAGATTCCCCCCAGAACAAAAAAATATTTGTGTCGTCTGCAAATAATACTAATTTTAATATATCAGATGCCTTACAAATATCATTTATATAAATAATAAATAATTTTGGACCCAGTACAGAGCCTTGTGGAACACCACAAGCAATGTCCAAGCATGATGAGGAATGGACACCCAGCTTCACAAATTGTTTCCTGTCACTTAAATAATTTTTCACCCAGTGCAGTACAACCCCCCTGATCCCGTACCGTTCCAGTTTATTAATTAATATGTCATGATTGATTGTGTCGAATGCTTTCTTGCGATCCAGAAATAGTCCAGCTGCATACTGTTTCTGATCTATAGCATTTGTAATCTCCTCAATTGATTCGATTAATGCCAGAGATGTTGATCTTTTTGATCTGAATCCATATTGACTGTCAGAGAGTAATTTATATTTATCTAAGAATTTGTCTAATCGTTTATTAAACAGGTTTTCTAGGATTTTGGAGAATTGTGGTAGTAAAGAAACAGGCCTGTAATTTGTGAAGTGGTGTCTATCCCCAGTTTTATACAGCGGCACAACTTTAGCTATTTTCATTTTGTTTGGAACTTTTCCAGTCTGAAATGATAAGTTGCAAATATATGTTAGAGGTCCTACAATTCCTTCAATGACCTTCTTGACGATTTTCATGTCAATATCATTACAATTAGTAGATGTTTTATATTTACACATGGGTACAGTATCAATTATTTCTTTTACCTCCACTGCTGTGAGGAACATTGAGTCAGGCATTCACTACAGTCTACTGATGGCAGTGACTCAGGAATTTGTTCTGCCAGATTTGGTCCAATATTTACAAAATAATGATTAAAGCTGTTGACCACACCACAGTGTTTTACATAATACTGCCATTGTCAATAAAATATTGAGGATAACTTTGTTGGTCCAGAATTATTTTTAATGATACCGTATAAAACATCCCATATTCCCTTCATATTATGTTTATTGTTGATCAATGTTTTACTATAATACTCCTTTCTACATACACGTATAATATTGGTCAACCTATTTTTGTATTTTTTATATTTCAGCATCTTTTGTTCTTTGTTTTAGGAATTCCCTATAGAGTGTATTTTTCTTTTTACATGCATTTTGTAAAGCCTTAGTGATCCATGGTCTATCTGAATATTTGTGCTTTCTGTTGTATTTTATTGTTGGACAGTTTTTATCGTACAATTCCATGAATATTCTTAAAAATATGCCATATGCAATATCAATATCAGTTTCTTTGTACACATTGTCCCGGTCCTGATTTAATAGATCGTTCTTAAGTGCATTCATAGTTTCTTCTGTCCTTACACGTCTGTATCTCTGTTGTTCTTCATGCTGATTTCTCTTATAATTAGTGTCATAAACTGCAAAAACTGGTAGGTGATCACTGATGTCATTAATTAATAATCCGCTCACAATGTTGTTTTCCATATTGTTAGTGAAAATATTGTCAAGTAAGGTGGCACAATGTGGTGTAATTCTGCTAGGCCTGGTTATTTTAGGATGTAAACTCAAACTGTAGTGTTTAGAAATTCGTCGGTCATTTTATGCTTTTTCAGATTCAACAGGTCAATATTAAAATCACCACAGATAAACATAACTTTTTGATTTGTTTTAGAGAATATTTCTTCTATGAAGTCATTAAATACTTGAATACTAGAGCCAGGTGTTCTATATATACAGCTAATTATTACATTTTTCTCTTTTTCCTTATAAATTTCAATTGTTATACATTCTAATAAATTATCAGTCGCAGTTGTCATACTTTCCACCACCTTGTAATTTAGGTTTTTATCCACATACACAGCTACTCCCCCTCCACTTTTGTTCCTTCTATTTACAAAATTCACATCATATCCCTCCAGTCCAAAGTCCAGTCCTTTCTCAGCATTGATCCATGTTTCAGAAATGGCAATAATTCCAAATGGATTTGTCAGCTCATTTAGATATTCCTTTATATTGCTGAAGTTGGCATACAGACTTCTGCTATTAAAATGGATTATTGATAATTTATTTTCTGTGTTGATGGTGTGTTTAAATTGTTCATCAGTGAAGTAGCAGCAGTTATTGCTGATGTTGTAGAAGAAATTATTTTCTGGGTCTATATCCTTTTCTAAGTCTAGAACATTATGGTCTGTGTATTGAAATGTTCTCAGTTCCAGATTATCATAAACAGAATTCCAATGAGTTATATTGATATTGTTGCCGGATGCAGATGAAGTTCTGCATCCGAAATACAGATGACTGGATCTCCGTACAGGAAGTGAGATGCTGGCTGGTATAGCCAAAGTGTTTTTGCTGCCATAGTAAAACAGCTGGTGACCTTCTGCAGTTCATGGAAAGAACAGCAAGAGCACAATAATCTTCAAACTGTAGTTCATGGGTTACTATTTCCCTGATTGTGGTACTTGTGCTGAGTCTTACAAGACTGAGAATATTTGATTTTTTTCACAAATGCTTTGCTCAGAGGTTCTATTCTAAGGAGCCCCGCAAGTGACATGGGAGAAAAAAAAACTTAAGATGATGTTTAGCGAGATCTCGCAAAACTAACTCGGGATCTCGCAAAACTTTTGCGAGATCTCGCAAAACAAACTCGGGATCTCACAAAACTTTTGCGAGATCTCGCAAAACAAACTCAAGAGCACCTGGCTGCAGCCACTGGGGAGCGCCATATTGCGACCTCCACAGTAACCGGAAACACGTGACCTCCACAGTAACCGGAAGCACGTGACCTCCACAGTACCCGGAAACACGTGACCTCCACAGTAAACGTAAACACGTAACTTCAGTTAAATCGACTTTGACAGCGAAAACTAAATTGTATTTTTGTTACTATTGATGCTGCTGATAAATAAATTTGATTCTAAGTGTTTTTAACCCAGATTGTTAAAAAAAACACTTAGAATTTATTTATCAGCACCTTTCGCGAGAGTTGAGGCTCGGGTGTGAAGTGTATGATTTTCAGGGTTTTTAATCGTTAAGTCGGGTTCCCTGGGTCTTTTCCCGTGTTGTAGTCGTGTGTCTTATTTTGAAAGAACTATTTACGCGTTACCATAGCGACCAGAGAGCAGAGAGGAGGATGTTATTCTCAGTGTTGTTGGTGCATTTCAGGAGGACCCTGCTAATAAAGTTACACAATCACACAGTGAATTCGCGTTTATTATTATATTTACAAAATACCACCGTTTTTGTCTTTGTATCATTTTATTTTGTTGTATTTATCCGCGACACCTTAAAGGCTGGTCCGTGAAAATATTTTCTGACATTAAACTGGTCCGGGGTGCAAAAAAGGTTGGGGACCGCTGCTGTACAGTACATAATGACAATATTATTAATAGTAGAGTCTGGGACATCTAATTGATTAACATCCACATTGATTATCATGCACTATTATTTTTGTTCAAGGAGAGTAAAAACTATAAAACTCTCTCTCAGCTTGTCCGTTGCCAAAAATGGCCACTTTTGTGTATGTTCACAAAATGCTGTAAAATGTATATTTATTAAAACATTTATCTACCTTTACCGACTTTAAACCGACACTTTAAATTAGCACCACTTCTTTTCAGCAAAACCAAAATTTTATCTACATTCTGTTTTTTACACTTTAAATGCCAGTTAGGTCAGCCAGTAACTTTTCAGATAAAACAGTGATAAAGTCCTAATGGTTTCATAAATCTTCGTATTTTATTTTATTTTTTCATATAAGCATCGGGGACAAGGCTGTCTTGCAATTGTTGAGGTCACTAGTGTACACCCTATTTCTTCCAGGATCACTCTTCATTTGTAGGTTTTAGTGGACTCCCAGTACTGTGAAGTGATTTTCATGGGACAAAGGCATTGTATTCCAAGATCTGGGAGATTGTAGAGATGAGCAGTGATGCCTTTCTTACCATCTTTCCAGAAAGATAAGTGATCTGGAAGCTGTTAGGCTTACTTACAGCAGTAGCACTTTTTGCATCTGCATAAACTCCAGGACACATTTACTAACAGTGTTTGTTGCTGTGTGTGCTGCAGCTGCAGCTTTTAATTTTTTTGATAGAGTTAATATTTTGGCTATGGTGTCTTGTTATGAAATGCACAAGAGTAAAAGTGTTAGCATGTGTGTCAAAGCTAAGTTTGACTGGGAAACACAAAGGTCAATAACCTGTATCAACAAAAATTCACTGCAGCCTGTGTAATATTTGATGCGTCATAATTTATTCCCAGTCTATCTTGCAAATACATATTTGCGTTGCAATGTCATGCACAAACACACAACTATTAGATCCTTAAGATCAAACCTGTGTCATTCTTTTGGTCCACTGCAGTGTAGTAGTCAAAAAAGAAGAAGTGAAGTGGCCACAAATGGACAGGATAGAGCCCAGAGGGTTAATGCGTAAAATGTATAAAAATATTATTAATTACGGGGTAATACATTAATGTTAATATCAACAATAAGCTTTTTACTTTGAAGTTACAAGTATAAACCATGCTGTTACATTTACACTTAAATTTTTTACTATTAGTATGGACATGGAAACAAATGAACAACATTTTATAATAAGGTTAACTGGAATTCTGTACACTGAAAAACAAACAACACATAAAAAACACAAACAAACAGACAGTGCCTTCATCTGTCCATTAAATGTCAAACATCGCATTGACCCATAGTCCCTGCTCGTCAGCAGCACATGCTTTTAAAAAGAGCTCCATGTCCTCTGCAAACTGAAAAACAAAGAGGAAGAAGTCCCTCTACACAAAAACACTGCAGATGACAGGCCAGGCAAACATCTATTGATCTGTTTGAATGCCTCCTCATCATGTGAGCCTTGAAGTTTTTTTTGTAAGAAGACTAAGACCACAGTGAGGGCGTTTCATTTCCATGGACTTTCCACAAGCCACAGTTTCATTTAGCACAGAGGGTAGAACACATGAATGTTCTACCAAAGATTCAGAAAACGGTTTAGATGCTGGAGACATGGAGAGGGAGATGTGGCTCCACAGAGAGTGCAGCGGGAGAGAGGCGGGGCTCCACGGAGAGTTCAGTGGGGAGCAGTCCTAAACGCTGACATGACAATATTTGCCTTGCCATATCCCCACGCTGTATGATTGTCATGTTATAGACAGGGCAGTGAAAGTGCACCGGCATATCATTTTGTCTGTAAGAGAGAAAAAAAGAAAAAACCAACATGTAATTTAAATGTAGTTGTATAGAATGCAATCAGTTTATCTAACAATCAGATTGTACATATTAACAAAAATATCCAAGCCATCCTCAATAATGAAAGCAAAATGGTGTGGATCACAAGAGCTGTCAGGAAATGTGGTGAACATGAAAAAAATTTTAATGAAAACACACTTTTTTTCTCTTGCTGATGAATGCACTGAACTGTACAATGTGAAAAGCAACTTTTAAGTCAACAAAGGGACTGCAGAGGTGCTGAAAAGAAGTGCATATTTATAACTTTAACTATGAGGTATATTTAATACCAACATACCTTTGAAAGGCAAAGCATTTTTAATGTGTCCATTTATTTGCTCCTCAATCTTTGCCCTGACAGTAGGGCTGAAAGTGGGGCACAGAGGGCAGTGAAAGAGTCTTCTGCAACACGTGGTGCATTCCTGCAATTCTGGCTTGGAGGCAGAATTCCAAATTGATATGTGCATCTAAAACAAATAGAAAATCAAATAAACACCATATACACATTTAAGTTCAGGTTTTAGCAGAAATAACACGTTACAGTTAGCATGTGAGAGATTTGGGAGAAAATTCTTTACAAAAACATAATTTACAAGACACTTTTATTTGGGACATACGTATATATTGACATATAAAAGACAATTTAACAAAGGCTAACTAAAATCTGGGCAATAAAAAAGCAGTAGAGCATAGAATAGAGAATATTAGTATTTATAAATATATAAATCTCTTTGTGACAAACTTTACAATGTTTTGCAGGTGGAATGAGAGACATGAATAAAGCACAATATGCAGTAAATGGAACAATGTGCATCGATGTTACTGACAGTGAAAAGTAGTGAAGTGAATTTGTTCATAACAAGCAAAAATCAAATACGTTTGAAACTGACCACTAAATGCTAACCAGATGTGTCAAAAGTGCACACATTACTAAAGTTTAGATCCCTCGGGGGTATGACAGTTGTTGTAACGCTAACAAAGTGCCAACATAATCAGTGTAAGCAAACTAGATGATTCCTAGAATTATACAATTATTAACGGCAAATTTATACATGAAAAACTCTGTCCCAACCTTTACGATCCACTTGCAAGGTTTCCACAGTCGATGATGCACGCAGGAACGTATTTCTGCCGATTGTGGAGGTCACGTGTTTCCGGTTACTGTGGAGGTCACGTGTTTCCGGCTACTGTGGAGGTCACGTGTTTCCGGTTAGTGTGGAGGTCCCAATATGGCGCTCCCCAGTGGCTGCAGCCAGACCCTTCTCAACAAACTCGGGATCTCACAAAACTTTTGCGAGATCTCGCAAAAGTTGAATTCCAACAATGGCGGCAGCTACTTAGTTGTAATATTACTCTTTCTGGGTCACAAAATAAACTTTTAAGATATTTTGATGCGTGAATGTAGCTGTGTAAACGTCAAATATCTGCTCGGTTTACAAGACATCACATATTTGCAAAAGTGCTCCGACGTTTTCGGAGATGTCTGACACCCACCATCTCGAAGCTAACGGGAGGTCGAGACCTACTACAGCCGGGGGGAACACTGCTCTCCCGGCACATCGTGCCTCGACCTCCCGATTGGCTTCGAGCTGGCAGCCTCCGAATGCGGCTAAAACTTTTGCGAGATCTTGCAAAAGTTTTGCGAGATCCCGAGTTTGTTTTGCGAGATCTCGCATCATCGTAATTTTTTTTTCTCCCATGTCCCTTGCGGGGCTCCGTACTATTCTTTTCTTCTGTTGAAACAAAACATTTTTCTTCATGTGTTTATTTATTTTTAATTAATTTAGTTTTTAGCTATTTTAGTGTCTTGAAAAAAAGAAAAGAAAAAAGCTAAAGACAAACAAACAATAAAACCCGCCAATAACAAATCTCTTGTTATTGTTAAGGCACAGTGTTATTGCTAAGCACTTTTCTGCATTCATTTATGCATTAACACTGTGCCTATATAATATATACATTTATGCTAATCACTGATGATGTTTTAAAATGTATTTGTCTGTGTTTACATGGAAATGAAATAAATAGGGTGAGAAGTTCGGCCATCCGGGAGGGGCTCAGAGTAGAGCCGCTGCTCCTCCACATCGAAAGGAGCCAGTTGAGGTGGTTCGGGCATCTGACAAGGATGCCTCCTGGGCGCCTCCTGGGTGAGGTGTTCCGGGCATGTCCCACCGGGAGGAGGCCCAGGGCAGACCCAGGACACGCTGGAGAGATTATATCTCTCGGCTGGCCTGGGAACGCCTTGGTATTCCCCCGGATAAGCTGGAGGAGGTGGCTGGGGAGAGGGAGGTCTGGGCTTCTCTGCTTAGGCTGCTGCCCCCGCGACCCGGCCTCGGATAAAGCGGATGAAGATGGATGGATGGATGGATGGATGAAATAAATAGGTTTCGCATTTGTTGTGCAGGTAAATAAATTCAGGAACATATTTTCCTTCCTTTCAGTCCTGTGTTTCTGTGTTCCTTTTGTTTGGTTTCGATTTATGTTCCATAACACTTTGTTTTCTTGTATTTTATTGTTATAAATGTTCTATTTCAGTCTCTATAGCTGTGTCCTTCATTGTTTTTAATGAATTAGGAGCACAATCATAACACCCATTATCACATATCTATCTTCCCATCCATCAGTCTAATGAGATCAGAAATGTATGTCTTACCCCGGAGATCAGGTTTTTTGATGGGAACCTGACTCATTATTCTGTTGTGATTAAGTTATTTGCACATTGTTCTGACTGCAGAAACAAAGCCAGGTTTGTCCTTTGACTTTGTTAAAGCTGGTTATTCGTGTGCCGTGTCTGTAGCTGCTGAGCTGTATACAGAGACTCTGGAGTACCTGGAGTTCTTCCTTCCTTTTTTGTGTGTTCAAGTGACCTTAGTATCCTAGTAACCAACCTTTTTCATATATGAGCTTGGTTCAGACAATATACTGTAAATTTATTTACGTTATTTTGAATATCTATATGATTGTTAAATTCTTTTATCAGGTTTCTGTGAAAATATGGCTCATTGAAAAAAGTCCTCATCTAGTCATGCAAAAGAAATTGAGTCACTTGGTCTGCTGAGACCTGGTTTGGAAGAAATGGTTGTTTTACTTTAAACAAATCAATAATTTGTTTAGCATGCTCTGTTCCAGCAGATTTCAGCTTTACATCTGTTTACATCTGCTCTGGGTTTCCACTCATCATACCATGTTTTTAACTCTAGGACTCCGCCAAAAGTCACCATCAACAAAATCACCAAAGCATGTCAACCTTGTGAAGAGTCATTTTTGTGTTTGTTTGTTTTTTGTAATTATAAATGAAGGTAATTTACTTTGCTTAGAGTCTTTTGTAACTGCAGGCGATGCCATAGGTCATTTGGCATTCATTTCCATATTAAGCAGATAAGCAAGAAAAATGACCTGAATCTAAAAATTTACTTAAAGTAAAATTTCTTGAAGAAACAATTAGGCTAAACTTTTAATTTAAGTTTAATCATCAAGTAATCTTTATTTCCTAATATTATGTGCACACATTTACATACTTGTTTGCCTGCAGTTTTGACTGGAACTTTTTATACCTGCGGCACTGTAGAGAACAATGAACTGTTTTCATCATTTTTTCAGGCAGCTGATTTCAAAAGAAAATATGTGTTATTTAAAAAAAATGGTAATGAGGTAAAAGGAAACAGCAACTGTGCAACAGCTGTACTGGAAGCTGACTGATTCACCGAATGAAAGTACTGCCCTATGCAAATACTTTTTGACAGACAAACATAAAACGTCATAGCTCCAGCAGATATCATCAAACCTCTCTGTATCTTTGTTGCTCTTGAGAACTCTTTGAAGCAAGACAGCAATGAATCCAATTTTTCCCTACATCCTGCTCCTGCTGAGCTTGGCTGGAACTTTTACCAAGTATGTTTACATTGAGGAGGACAACAGCTGGAAGGACGCTTTAGATTACTGTTGCGAGCACTATACAGACCTGGCCCCTGTTAATAATGAACACGACATCCGCAAACTTCAGGAGCTCTCCGGTGGCACAACTGAAAAGATCTGGATAGGACTGATAAGGAGTTCCTCAGACAAAAAGAAATGGTTGTGGTCAGGAGGGGGAGAGGTGTCCAGGTTTTTCTGGGAAGGTCCACCTGACGATAAGAGTAATGACAATTATGGCTATACTGAGAAAAACAGATGGCATGATTCAGACGGACGTGATAGGAAACACTTTTTCTTTTTTTTTTTTTTTTTTTTTTTTTTTTTTTTTTTTTTTGTGTCTGTCCCATTTGGTTCTTAAGCCGTCAGAATTGTTGTCTGAAGACCAACAAGGATACCAAATGGATTTATTTTGCCAAATGGATCATCAGGGCATTGCCGTATTGGTCCATTTGATCAAACTTTGTTGTTATTATTTATTTTATTTTCAGTTGTTACAGATGGGACAGACATGACTGGGGGATAGGAAAGGGAGAAAGAAAGAGAGGAAGGAAAAGAAAAACAGAAGGAAAAGGGACAGTGAGAAAGGGCACTTATAAAGAGAAAGAAAAAAAAAAAAAATCTCCTGGATCACCTGTTGAGAGAAAAGAAGAGAAGACAAGCAAAAAAAACCAAACAAAAACAAAGCAACATACTAAACACAACACCATCACGTTAATCTAGCTGAGTGTGAACAGCAGTAAATACTAAATATTGAAAGTTGTTGTGCAGCACGCAGGACAGACAGCGCACAATGTGCTTTGAAGTAGCAGCTAAGAAAGGTGTAGTTTATGTCTACGAACAGTGAACACCCGTGTGCACACCTGTGTGGATCAACGCGCTTGTATACAAAAAAAGTTTTCCCATGTAACGGTCTGCTAGAGGGTGTGGAGGCCCATAGCCCCGTCCCCAGGGCATGAAGCAGGCATGGAGGAGATCCAGGCTCCAGACATCCAGAGGACCCAGAGTGCGAGAGCCCAAGGAGTACCACCGGAGGGGCATCCGTGCCACCTTCCTGGGAAGGGCTGAGGAGATCCCCAGACGAGGGGTCACCCAGTAGCCATGGAGCAGAAGCCAGAGGGGGCTGCACCGGGCGTGCCCGCCGGCTCTGCCGGCAGCCAGCTGTGCCAGAGTGAACCGAGTTGCAGGCCCGAGGCCGGGGCCCGAGGGCCCCTTTGCCCCGGAAGAGGCCTGGCCAGCGACAGGCATCGGGCCCCGCCAAGTAGCCACCGGGAGTGAGCCGGTGCATACCTGAGCGCCCAGCCCGGACACCAAGAACCACCAATGCACCAACCCCTGAGGGCATCAGTTACCAGCAGGGAGTGTGGTGAGGGGAGATAGGCCTCCACACTTGGAGGGCCTGGGAGTACCCAGGAGGTGGAGTCTAAGACCCGACCTGACATATAGACACAGACAAACAGGCACACACAGACATAAACATGCTTTCCCACCCTCATGCACACATATACAAACACTCAGCACTCACCCAACGTAGGGAGAGACATACATAGACATGTACACACAATCATACTCCCCAAACATACTCTATGCCCGGGTCCAGGTACCCTCGCCCCCAAAGGGGGAAACGGCACCAGACCCAAGAGATGTGACCCTTTCCCCGGGTGGAGGCAAGCAGACCGCCCCAGGCTCCGCAGCAGCAGGGAGGCCAATCGGACAGCCAACACCTCCTCCCAGCCCCCGCCCGATGGCTAGTAGAGAACGGGGTGTGTGAAGACCCCATACCTCCCTCCTCCCGCTCATGTGTAGTGTTGCTGCGTGTTGTTCTAAAGTGCATTTAAAACAAGGGAGGGCATGGTGCTGCTGCCAGAGAGCAGCAGGTGTTAGCACGGCCCCTCCCGAGAACCCTCAATGTCTACATGGATTTAAAATTGAGAGGTGGGCACCGGCGCCAGAGGTAGGGTTGAATACACAGACCGTCCTCTGGGCGCCGTTAACGTGATCACCCTCAAGGCCCTATATATATATATGTATATATATATATATATATATATATATATATATATATATATATATATATATATATATATATATATATATGTGTGTGTGTGTGTTATGAGAGTGTGAATAATGTGGATGTCTAAGTTGTGAAATAAAATTGAGGCACAGGTGGCCAGAAGGGGACAGAGGGGGGAATGCCTCCCTGCACCCTGGTGACACACCCGCACCCCAAGGCCCTACCTGTGTGGGTGGGTGTGGTGGAGCGGGAAGAGGAGGCAGCCGGGATGGGGAGGAAAAGAAGGAGGGGCAAGATGCCCCTCCTTAGGGCCAGCTCCCGGCTGACCCCAGTAGGCACCCCGTCCTCTAGAACCCACCAAGGCAAGGGAGCCCAGGCCCATCCCGATCGGGGCCACGGCAGCAGCACCGCTAAGCCCCACAGGACCTGGGGAGGCCCACCCCACCCCACCGCAGAGGAAACTATACCCACCCCAACATTCAATCATCTCCAGACTACACAAGACAACAGACACCCAGGTTAGGTTTATTCTCCACCTCTCCTGTGTCTCTCCCCACCTGCAGAGTGGACTTCTGCAAGGATGGAACAACCTCCCTGCCAGTTGAAGAGTCCCCAGTTAGGTCGATGCACCAGAGGCCCCTGCGCCAGGGCTGAGCCCCGTGCACCCACCGGCCCACAACCTCGGCGACACACCGGCGAGGACCGAAGCCCCCAAGGCCCAGCCAGAGCCCCATCACGGAGACGGCACACCCCAACCCCCAAGCCCCCCGCCTGCCCCGGATCCACTCAGGGGCAGCCAGGCTACCAGGCCAGTAACCTCGTCCGCCAGTACAGACCATCCCCAGCCCCTCTGCACGCAGCCACGAGGAGAACACCCTCTAAGAGCGACCAGAGCCACTCACCAGGTTATGACCACAACCCCGGGTTGTGCCCTCCAGGGATAACGTCTCTAGGGGTTCTCCTGGCGCCCTAAGCCCATCCCAACCTCCACATCAACCACAATAGCGAAGGCAGGACCAAACCATGACCCCCCACCCCCACTAGGTGATGAAGCCGATCAAAGGAGCCCAAAGGGATTGATCAAATGTGGTGGCAGAGGCTGTATCAAGACTAATGTGATCTATTAGATGGTTTTATATTGATTAGAATTAAGATTATTTTTATTTTTCCAGTTAAGGAGGACCGTTTTCTTGGCAATGCATAGGGCTGTAAAAACAATGTGGGCTGTGTTTATTTCTGCAGTGACCTCATCCAAGTTGCTCAGCAAGCATACTAAAGGGGAGGCTGGAATGTTACATTTCAGACACTTTGATAAGTCTTCACATATCTCACGCCAAAACTTCTGCACTGGTGGACAGAACCAAAGGGCGTGGATGTAATTGTCTGGTGTATTGCCTTGACAGTGTGAGCAGTTGTTGGAAGATGTAAAGCCCATCTTGAACATCCGATGACCTGTATAGTGCACTCTATGTAGTATTTTGTATTGTATTAATTGCAGACTGGGATTTTTAATCAATTTAAAGGTTTTAAGCATACCTGAGACCAGAAGTTTTGGTCTAAGCTTACTGATAAATCTGCTTCCCACTTTGCAATAGGAAGGATATTGATTCATCTATTTTAGAAAGTGTTCTGTATATTTTAGATAATAATTTGGGGATTTAAGAGTAAGAAAGTGTACCGCACTTGGTGGTGTTTGTAATTCAGCTTGACTGAGGTTAAATCTCTTTTTACTATGGATTTAATTTGTTGATATTCTAAAAATCTTTTCTTGTTGATCCCATATTGTGTAACTAGTCTGTCAAATGGAATAAATTCTGTTCCCTCTAATATATGTTCTAAGTATTTAATTCCTTTACAACTCCATTCTGGAAAATTAATCATATTATTGTTTTGTAATATGTCAGGGTTATTCCAGATAGGTGTACGTTTGCATGGGATTAATGAGGACGCTGTCATTTTTAGAAACTCCCACCATGCTGTCAGAGAAGAGCTGATGTTGATGCTTTTAAAGCATTCATGTCTTTTGATGTTTGAGCTGATAAATAGTAGGTCTGAAATTTCTAGATTATTACATAGTGCCTGTTCTACATCTAGCCAGGGCTCATCTAAGAAGCTGTGTTTAAACCATCTAGAGATGAACTGAAGCCTGTTGGCTAAAAAATAGTGATTAAAGTTAGGCAGATCTAATCCTCCTTTATCCTTGGTCCTTTGTAATGTTTTTAAGCTGATACGTGGGGGTTTGTCTTTCCAAAGGAATTTAGAAATACATGAGTCTAGAGATCTGAACCAATCTTGTGATGGCTTATTTGGGATCATTGAAAACAAATAGTTTATTTTTGGCAAGACCATCATTTTTATAGCGGCAACCCTTCCCATGAGTGATATGGGTAAAGATTTCCATCTAGCCAGATCGCTTTCTACTGTCTTTAAAAGCGGGATGTGGTTTAATTTAGTTAATTCTGAAAGCTTAGGAGAGACATTAATACCTAAATATTTTATATTTCCAGATTGCAGTGGTGTAGGAGAAGAATTATGGAAGGAGCAATTAATCGGAAGAACTGTAGATTTTGACCAGTTGATTGAATAATCTGAGACTCTTGAAAAAGAATTTATCAATTCAATCACCCCAGAGATATTGGTTTGTGAGTTTTGGAGAAAAAGTAACACATCATCTGCATAAAGGCTGATTTTATGTTCTACATTCTTGCATTTTATGCCCTTAATTACTGAATTCTGTCTAATTGCTGCTGCTAGTGGCTCAATAAAATTGCAAACAGTGAAGGGAGAGTGGGCATCCCTGCCTGGTGCCCCTCAGGAGACAGAAGCTGGAGGATGTTTGATCATTTGTTCTGACACAAGCTGTTGGGGAATTATATAATATTTTTAACCAGTTTATGAAAGAGGTTCCAAAACCAAATTTGTGTAAAGTTGCAAATAGAAATTTCCAGTTAACTCTGTCAAATGCTTTTTCTGCATCAAGAGACAATATTATGGTTTCAATGTTTTTGCTGCATGAGTAGTCTGTTAAATTAAGTAATCTACGTGTATTTGTTGATGAGTGCCTACCTTTTATGAAGCCAGTTTGGTCAGGATGAATTAAGAGGGGGTTATTTTCTCTAATCTCTTTGAGAGAGCTTTGCAGATTATTTTAAGGTCTACATTTATAAGGGATATTGGACGATAGCTTGAGGGATATACAGGGTCTTTGCCTGGTTTTAGTAAGAGACTGATATTTGCAGAGTTCATATTTGATGGAAGTCTGCCATTTTCTTTGATTTCCTGCAACATTCTGTGAAAAACTGGTGCTAGAATCGTCCAGAATTCTTTGTAGAATTCTGCAGGAAAGCCGTCTGGACCTGGAGCCTTATTATTGGGCATGCTTATCAGGGCTTCCTGGAGTTCACCTGGCATCAGTGGTGAATCCAGTGCCATTGCTTGGGTGTCTAATAATTTTGGAAGAGTTATGTTGTCCAGAAACTGATCAATTTCGTTTTTAGATGGGTTTATTTGTGGTGTATATAAAGTTTCATAGAAATCCCTAAAATTTTGTTTATTTTTTAAGATCATATATTGTATTCCCAGATAAATCTTTAACAGCACATATAGTTGTTTTTTCTTTATTGATTTTTAACTGGTTAGCAAGAAATTGTCCGGATTTGTTACCGTGTTCATAATTTTGCAGGCGAAAGTCTTTGTACTAAGAATTTAGTCTTTTATTAATAATTTCATTTAATTCTAGTTTTGTTTTGCGTAAATTGTTTAATATTTCTTGATCTTGGTGTGATACATAGGCTTTTTCTAAGGATTTGATGTTTTTTTCAGTTCTTGAATATTTTTGTTTTCTTCTTTCTTCTTATGTGATGAGAAAGAGATTATTTTACCTCTCATCACGGCTTTCCTGCTTCCCAGAGGACAGATGCTGATGTTCCAGGAATGTCATTAAAGTCTAAATATGAAGTCCATTCTTTTTAAAGTATTTGATAAACTCTTCATCTTTGAGCAGTGATGTATTAAATCTCCAGTTTTTACTTGGTGTGGTATTATTCTTCTGCATTAGTGTTAAAGATACAGGAGCATGATCGCTGACAGCTATAGGATGAATCTCAGTGTCTGAAATGTCACTCAGCAGTGAGCTGCTGACCAAAAATAATCCAGACGAGAGTAGGAGTGATGAACATGTGAGAAGAAAGAATATTCCTTACTGTTAGGGTGGAGGGAGCGCCATGCATCATAAAGACCAAAGTCGCTCATATACTGTTTGATTATATTTGTGGACTGCCAATTACGCTGAGTTCCTGTTGTATTTAGCCTATCCATTTCTTCATTTAGTCCCAGGTTGAGGTCTCCCCAAGAACAATTGTGCAATCTAAGTGTTCGGAGAGTGCACTAAAAAAAACCGTGGAAGAATGAGGGGTCATCAACGTTCGGACCATATATACTTACAATACCTAGCTTTTGGTTAAGTATAGATAGTTTGACTATTAGGAATCTGCCCTCTGGATCTATAACTGTATCGAGTACTGTGAAATTAATATTTTTATGTATTAGAATTGCTACTCCTCTTTGTCTAGAATTATAACAGGCTGAGAACACATTAGGAAACTCAGGTGTTTTAAGTTTATTCAGACCTGTGACAGGCATGTGGGTTTCTTGTAATAAAACAACGTCTGCCTGTAGTTTTTAAGTTGGTTAAGTATTTTTAACCTTTTTTCTAGAGCCAGCTCCATGCACATTCCATGAGACAAACCTTAGCGTGCCCATAGTTGTGTGTTTGTGGCTAATGACATATGCTGTGTGTCTTGCTTAGACGGGTGAGGAAAATGGAAACACATCATTTTCTTTTTTTTTTTTTTTTTTTTTTGGTAAATAGAGAGAAGAAAATGCGCAGCGTGAAGCTCCATAGGTCTGACTATGTGTGTGCATAATAACTAAAATGAGCAAATGTGTGCGTGTGTGTCCTATATCTGTGTGCACTGTGTGGCTGTTGTAAATGTGTTGCCTTTAAACGCATGTGTGTGCGTGATCGTGCAGAGTGAGCATGTAGAAATAGACAGTGTCCTTTGTGGATGGATAGGGAAACAGGTGATCGACATAGTGAAAGAAAAGAGAAGCAAGGAAACCAAAGAGCAAGGTGAGCGACAAGAAAGAGAGGGGGAAAAAGAAATAAGAACGGGAACATTCCAATTAAAGCATTGGCGGAGAGTGACGGTAACGTTATACTAAATTAGCAAACTGATATTACATAGTTAAGCAAAAGTTAATACAAGAGAGTGTGAGTGAAGAGAAATAGCGTAGGGGATTCTTATCTGGTGTGCGGTCAATACAGCCATGGAGTGATGCCGGGTCGCGGTAGAGCTGTCCGTCCACGTAGAGCCGGTCCACGGCGATGACAGCCCGGAGCCTTTCTGAATAAAACTACGTCGGACTGGGAACAGGACCCTGCGTCGTTCCAGGATCTCTCTGGGAACTGGTCGTTCACGCTGAAGTCCGTTCCTTTCAGCTCTCTGCCGCGACTCTTCACCTGCTCCTTCTGCTTAAAGTGGCCGACTTGGCCACAATAGGACGCGGTCTCCCGCTTCCTGTCTTGAGAGCCCCGATGCGATGCACTCTTTCAAACCCTATGTTTTTCACCGTGTCCTCCGGCAGCTTCAGGTGGATTTTAATGAAGCTTCTCACGGTCGTTTCCGGGTCCTCTCCGGCAGACTCTGGAATACCAGAAAACACAAGATTATCTCTCATGCTACGGGCTTGTAAATCCATAACGGTCTCTTTTATTTTTTTATTTTCTAAGTTTAATTGGGTCACATTTTCGGTTAGAGATTTGACCGAGTCCCGTAGCGTGGCGTTTTCTGCAGCAAGTGTTTCCACCTGCTTCTGGCTGAACTCCAGGGATTCTTTTAGAGATTGAAATTCCCGTGTAAGATCTCCACCAGGGACAGCCTCGCATCAAAACTGGACAATCGCTTATCGATTGACTCCAGGATGTCGACGATATCTTTGCCGGCAGGCGATGTTGTGCCGGGGGAGTCTGCCGGGCGATATCTTTTAGATGATGGCGTCTCAGTTTTGGCCGGGGAAGACATGCTCTGGGCCTTCTTCATTACTAAATCTTCGAAGCACCGGTCGATGTATTCTTGGAGAGCGTCTAAACTCTCCTCGTTGTTCTCCAGGGTGTTAGGGATGATAGGGCAGATGTTGTTAGTTATATGACAGTTGGTTAGTTTATTTGACAATACTGAAGATTAAAGAAACTTTGTTAAATTCTAGGCTACCATTCGTTTGTTTTGTTTTTTTCCGCCAAATCTCCGGCGTCTGACGTCACCTACAACATGGGTCCTTACCTTACCGCCGTCACTTTTTCTGCTACTGGCCAGTGGTGACAGAGGAGAAAAAAGCTTGGGAGGAAGCAGTGGAGTACTGCAGGGAGCACCATAATGACCTGGCCAGTGTGGCATCAGAGACTGAGATGATGCTGATCCAGAAAGAGCTGAAGAAACATAACACCACTGAACATGTCTGGATTGGCTTGCGCTTCTTGTCCAGAGACTGGCTGTGGGTGGACGGAGAGGAGCTGGACTACGAGGCCTGGGTTGAAGGGGGAAAACCATTGTGTCCGCACCCCAAGATGAAGTGTGCAGCCCTACAGGTGACAGAAGGGAGTCTGGGTGTCTGGGAGGCGCATGATTGTGAGGAGAGACGCAATTTTATTTGCTACTGAAGTTGTTTACTTTTCAAGATAAATTTTAATAACATTTTTGTTTATTGTAGTTACTACAGTTTGGTCATTTATATCACCTGTTTCATTTCTGTCTTGTCAAATAATTATGTAAGCTAGCTTTTTATTTTGAAAGAATTCTATTTCAACTTTTTGTTTTGATGTGTCAATTAAAAAAAAACTGTCTATGTTGATTAAATTAAAAACAAGCAAAACAAAAAGAAAAATTAAAATTGTTATTTCTCCTGCAGCAAAATCAAAGTTCATTCATACTCAGTTGTGCAAATGTGTCTGTTTAAATGTTAATTGTGCAGCATAACTGTAGAAAATATAGTTAGACCCAAGTACTGGGACCATGTTAGCTTGGATATTTATCATATTTTAATCTCTGGTGTATTTTTTCCTATTTCTGTCTTATCAAGTTAAACAATCTTAAGCTTGTTAAAAATAAAAATAAATCTCTTTTATTCTTTTGCTCTAGAAATAATATGTTTTGTTACCTTTGTATGGGACCCTGGAAGAAGGAAACATAAGGAAATGCAAAGAAATAAACAGGCAGATGGTTTTAGTAGCCATTTTTTCTTATGTTTTTAAAGTGTTTAAACATTTTTCTGTCTGGTTAAAATTTACAGATTCAGTGTTTTTTAAATGTTTTGAGCCACCTCACATTTCTTTATATTTTACAAGGAAATGGGAAGTAGGTGCAGGAATTTATTGAACCAAGCACCTCTGTTTGCACAGATGTGAACAGCAGCTACCTATACAAAAGCACTTATTTCATTTATGCCATGTAGTCAGCATCTTAGGGATCTGATAGCAATAATTTAATGAAATCCAACATGCCTTGATTAAATTCAGACCACTAGCACACAACTAATACAATAATAATTTGACTTTTCCAATCTATAAGAGTCTGCAATTTGAGCATTTTTTATTAATTTACTTTAAGAGCTGTCTCTGCCAGTGAAAGCTAATCTGAACTTTTGTCTCATTATTATTGTCATAGTTATTATTATTATCATAGTTATGATTATAGTCTCCAGCGTTTTCAGCCCAGGGGCACCCCCAGGATTTGCTGGTTTCCCAGTGCCCCACCTCCCGGCAAAATAATTGTAATAAATGTGAGCACAAGAGAGAGGAAATCACCCTACTATGAATTGAAAACATTAACTTGTTATTTCAAAAAGATTATTATGGATTTCTTATTCGGTTTTCATATGTACCCATTTTCAGTGAAACCAGCTTTAACAGCAAAACATTAATTAGGGATATAATTCTTTTCTTTCTTTGGTTTTTGCCATATATTATAATTGATGATTCATTTATCATGTTTGTTCATGTGGGTCCCACTTTTCTTACTTTCTTAGTTCAGTTGCTTTATTATGAGTCACAGAAAGACAGTAGTGGAGTGTTGCCAAGGCACGTTAAGGCATGTCTGTTTAAATGCAAATACTTAAAAGGAATTGAGGTAGATAAATGATCTTTTTTGCCACCAAAGGATTACACGGTAAACAAAGCCATGAAACAATTTGACATTCAAATAACATTCGAGGAAGAAAGGTGGGGACAGCTGGTGAATCTAAGGTCACACAAGCCTATCACGTTTCAACATTTACACAAAGTAAGCACATGGGAGTTTTGATTTTGAGTTGTACTTAAGAAAGAGGGCTTTGTTTTTCTACCCTGTAACACCACGAAGTCACTGTCTGTGAAGCTTCTCAGTCATCCAGGGCATTGTTTCTTCAGTTCTAGGGTCAAATAGTGGAGAGTCCCAGATTTAAGCCCTGTGGATGTGTAACCTCAAAAGGAACAATGGACCCCCTAATGATCCTACCTACCTATTTACACGAGACAAGGTGTGAAGACGGGTGAAGGTGACCTAGAACTGAAGAAGCTTCTTGGATGAGAGGTGAAACGTCTTCAAGCAACTTAAAGAAGTGCAGACACTTTTCTTTGCAAGCTCCTTAGACCACCAAGTCATTGGTTCAGGTATGTGGATGACACCTGGGTGGAAGTCAAATTTCAGGACGGACCACAATTCACTGATCACATTAACTAGTTAGACAAACACATCATGTCCACCAGGGAGGATAAGGAAAGTGGCAGGTAAGCCTTCTAAGACTGTGAGAATTCCATCAGTAATGGGGGACATTGAAAAATTGATGTGTAACATAAACCTACACATACGGACCAGTATTTAACCTCCTAGGACCTGGCGTCCAAATATGTGGACATCACATTTTGGGTTGTTGTGAAATCAGTTTTACCCCGGTTCTTTTATTCGTCGAGGCATCCAGAGACGGCACCGGAACTCAGTAGTTATTTTACAAAACCTTTATTCATCTTTATTCATCTTCATTTAAGCATGCACTTCTAGAAGGGAAGACGAGGCCGGTGTCCCTCTGCAACAATCTTCACCCCTTTGTTAGTCACAGCCAGCTTTATAGAGGCAACCCCATCATAAATCCCCCATGGTGTGCTGGAAACTCTGTATGTCTGTGTGTGTATGCACGAGCACGTGAGTGCCTGTGTGTGCGCGTACCCGTGTGTATGTGTGAGTGCACGTGAGTGAATGTGCATGTAAGTGTGGGTGTGTCGTAACAGTCAAAGCACTGTGTGTGTGTGTCTCTGTATACGTGACTTCCTGGGGGTCATAAAAGTAATCACCTCACCCAGGTTAAACCAAATTCCTCTACACAACATAGAAAACAGAGTTAACATATTACAAACACTGAGACCCCCACTCTGCATCCACTGGGCCATTGGCCTCTTGCTGTCTTACATTTACAGATAAGGTGGAGAGTCTCCTGCAAGCCTACTTCTAAGTTATGGCAATTATAAGTTTTTATTAAAGGTACAAGCATCAGCATCAGCAACCCCCAACTGTAGCTTCCTGTCTCCTTTTATGACAGCAGACCCCCAGTGTCAATAAATTCCTTTCCCTCTAAACAATTACACACACTCTCAGGCCTACAGCTAAGCCAAACTGAAACACAGACCAATCCTTCTTTATTACTGTGATCTAAACAAATTTAACACATTACATTCTAATAATAATTTTCTTGTACTCACATTGTCCAAAATACGAAATTTTGCTCTACAAGGGCCTGATATCCACTTACAAGGACATTATACTGCTATTATCGAAATTTAAAACAAATGTCCTATTTGAATCTCATTTTTCTCAGAATCAAAAATCAGGTAAAAAAAAAAAAATCTGGTAATTCTTTCTTTTTAAATTCATCAGGTCCCAAACAGCCACAATAGCAAAAAGAAATTAAAAATGCATGCCATGAAAGAGTTCGGATATTAGGAGGTTAAGGTTTGATCATCCGCTAGAGCACAAACTGGGTGTCATCAGGACGGTACAAAATAGAGCGAACAGGAAAGCAGAAGAACATCACATCAAGAAGGCCCTGAGTAAATGTAGTTATGCCAGCTGGACATTTGTCAAAGCTGGGAAGGCGGCTAAAGAAAGTTCCAGCCGATCCAGGAGAGAAGAACAACTGCTGCCTTAGTGACAAACGTTAGTGATCCCTTATGTGTCGAGACGCATTTTTTTCTAAACGCTGCGCCTCTGTGGCTTTTAAACCCCAAATCACGCTGCGCCAAAAATTGTTCCACCCCAAGGATCGAGTCCCCCAACACAGAGTAACATAGTGTACGCTATTAAGTGCCAGGAGGATTGCGATGATTTATACATTGGGAAAACCAAAGCAGATGGTACAACACAGAAGAGCTAACTTGTCAGACCTGGACTTCACAGTCTAATCACACCTACAGGCCAGTGGACACTCTTTCAATGATGAGGATGTACACATTCTGGACAGGTAGGAACGCTGGTTTGAGCACGGAGTCAAGGAGGCTATTTACGTGAAAAAGGAAAGACCATCTCTGAATCGAGGAGGGGGCCTAAGTTTCACCATCTTACAATGCTGTGATTGCAACCATTCGCTCATGGCCATTGATCAGTGGTTGTTGATCAATAGTCATGACAATTTGCATATAAATGGTCAAGGAACTGACCTCAGAGCCCATTTTTCATTTGGCCGGCTGGTTTCAGTCATTATGCAAATGTACTGTTTATAAAATTGGGGAAACCTGCAGTCAGCTGAGACTGAAGAAGTCACTTGGATGAGTGACATAACATTTCTCTCACTGAAAACGCTACATCCAGATGAACAGAATCAACTTTTGGGGCTTCGTCATTTAACGTTTTCTTTTATCTTATCTCAAACAAACAGCTAAATCTCATAATATGTTACAAAAAAGATTTCAGCCTTTAAACCCAGTTATAAAATAAAAAAAACATTAAATACAATACACCACCACCAAAAGTTTTTATTTTACATTTTGCACAGTGTCTGAAACCTTTTTGGAACTGGAGTTGCACATTGTGCAATTTGTTGAGAGCAGAATGACATGCGAATAGTCAAAATCACACCAAAATTTGAAGTCCTCAAGTTTGTCAAGCATTATAGTTGAAGTCTGTGTCCTTTGTGGGGAGAAACAGTCCAAGCCTGAAAGGACTCCATCTTGTGGTTAGAAAGTCTTCCACTCTCTACCATGCTAGTAAAATATATAATCAGACTTTCTTTGCACCATGTTAACAAGACCTAAAACCCTAGTCAGAGCTCATATAAGACCAGAGATGGGCAGTAACGCGTTACAATAATCCGATTACGTTTTTCAAGTAACGAGTAAAGTAAGGGATTACTATTGGTAATTAAATTACTGTTACTTTTCCGTAAGCATGCTGTGTTACTGCATTACTAAACCAAGATTTTGTTTGCGAGAGTGTCTCATGACAATAACGTAAGCGAGTGCAGCGTTTGTGGCAACAACTGTGTGCAGATCAAAAATAGATAATATAACGAGTGGAGGAGAGAGTACGGACGTGCAGCGTTTAAAGCGTGGAAGTACTGACCTTACTTTGAGTTTGATTCCGTAAAAAGTGACAAAACATTAGCGTCTGCTGTTCACTGCGAAAAAAAACCCCTGTTACGAGTTCGAAATTGAGGATGAGAGTAAAACAATGATAGTCCAGAAGAGGTCGTTCAAACAATTGATTTTAATGCACGCAGCGTGGAGAGGTGTAAACTGCAAAACAGTTGTACATCTCTACCCAAAATACACTCTAGATTGCTTTTATAACATCAGGGTATTGTAACGCCCCTTCTTGCGTTTACAAGCACATAATTTGCATGTACAGAACATTCATGTATTTTAAGAATTAAATGCAAACACAGAGGTTCCTCCTTGTGGCATACTCTTCCGAATATGGTGATGATCTCAGGCCTTTGAGGTCACAAGAAGCTGAATACATTCAAGCCTTTACTCAGCTACTATTTTACTGTAACAATATACTCAGCATATGAGTTTTGATATATATATTTAACTCAATCATTTTAAAGTAGTTATAACTGCACCTGTAATAAACATGTTAATATTTGATTATGATAACCCCTATAATATAAATTATAACATAATGCCAGCAGCTTCAATAAACGCTTTGATGAACTGATAATTAATGCAATGATAAGATGATGGTTATGTAAAATAATCCCTGTAATTCCACATTTCCCTCTCTTGACCTCTTGTCCACAAGAGGTCACTATACTGTGTCTTGTGTCACCGCTCAACCCACTCTGTCACCTCTAGATCCATTAATGGCACCATGGGCGCCGAAACCACCATTCCCAAGTCCACTGTGTCGCTCTGACCCTCTCTTGCCGCCCCCTGACTCGGCAAATCAGACAATAACCTCATATCCTCTAGGTGGTCCAGTAATAAAACACCAGCTCCCACTTGAAAACACTTCATGCTTAAGTGGTCTCCGCTCCTCTTCTGGGTCCCTCTCTAGTGGAAACCTTCTCCTGTAAGGGATAAAAACAAACAGCCTCTCTCTGCTACACCTTACTAACCTACTGTGTTCATCGAAGGATCCTGTCATTATTCAAAGTTGGTTCACAATATCATATCATGCAAAATGACAAACCCTACTGCCACGTCTGCTTTGTTAAGCTCTTCAGTTAGACTCTGTACCTGTTTGCCAATCTGTGTGTACATGCCTCTACACGTTTAATGTCTAAATTCACATGTGGATTGTAGAATTATAGGGATTATTTTACATAACCATCATCTTATCATTGCATTAATTATCATTTCATCAAAGTGTTTATTGAAGCTGCTGGCATTATGTTATAATTTATATTATAGGGGTTATTATAATCAAATATTAACATTTTTATTACAGGTGCAGTTATAACTACTTTAAAATGATTGAGTTAAATATATATATATCATAACTCATATGCTGAGTATATTGATATAGTAAAATAGTAGCTGAGCAAAGGCCTGAATGTATTCAGCTTCTTGTGGTATTTGAGTTTGCTTAGTTACAGGTGACGGAAGGATGTCCAGTCCATGGTGACCTCAAAGGCCTTAGGTCATCACTATATTCGGAAGAGTATGCCACAAGGAGGAACCTCTATGTTGCATTTAATTCTTAAAATACATGAATGTTCTGTACATGCAAATTATGTGCTTGTAAACGCAAGAAGGGGCGTTACAATACCCTGATGTTATAAAAGCAATCTAGAGTGTATTTTGGGTAGAGATGTACAACTGTTTTGCAGTTTGCACCTCTCCACGCTGCGTGCATTCATTAAAATCAATTGTTTGATTGACCTCTTCTGGACCATCATTGTTTTACTCTCGTCCTCAATTTCGAACCCGTAACATTTGGTGCATTTGGCCGGGAATTGAGTAGAGAGAGTTGGAGGTTGAGACTGAGAGGGTCCAAGGTGCTCAAACAGGCAGACACGAGTCAGTGGTCGAAGTGAGTGGACATAAGCCGGCTTATTCAAAGGTAAGGCACTACCTGTTGAATTATTTCCAAACAGTGCTGAATTGGGTCTGACAAAATTGAAAGTCTACTCACTGAAAATTACTGGTAAAAGTCTGTTGTGATTTTGGTGAAAATCTCATGAGAATTGAAGTTGAAGTAATGATAATAAAACGTTGAAAATAAGTAAAGAGTAAAGAGAATAAGAGAAAATAAGTAAAGAGTAAAGAGAATAAGGGTATTTAAAGCAGTTGAAATGCAGACTGAATTTAGAGTTATAGGTTATTGGCGAAGAGTTGGTGACAGTTAAGTCTTAATTGAACATAAAGCCGGGCTTGGACATCAATAAGATTGCTTGTGTAGTTTTATGGGGTGTTTTCAAAGTATTATAAATTATTCTAGAACGGCAGTTGGACTGCTAAGAAGTGTATTGCTCAGACGTAACGGTTGCCAAGGTCAAGGACGCTTAGACCTTGTCCTCAGTTGAGGGATAGTCAGTTGGTCACTGTGGAGCTTGGGGCACTCCAGAATAACTAGTGGTTGGACCACTTTGCCGTCCGGGACGGTGGTTTGCACTTTTTTGGTCAGTAGAAACCGGGTTTCGGGCGTGTAACTTTTAACTTAAAACTTCGGGGAAGACTGGGATGTGAAATGTCCCCAAAACAGAGCTTTTCGGCAGGGGTTGAGTTGGTTGACGCTTTTAAATTGTGTTAGGGCATTAGATATGTGACCACGGCCCGGGGCCGAGACTGGTTAAATTGATCATAAAAAACTCAGGGAGTTTGTCCCTTGGAGGGTTAAGTTAAAATTTTGTCTAAATTCGGTAGGTTATGCAATTTAAGGCCTTGTAAATATTATTTAATTTATCAGACGTCTCTGTGTTATAATTTCTATGTTTGTATATAGGCTCTGTCTGCCACGGGCACTGCAGCAGGCTGGTTATTTTGAGATTGTGTGTCTGTGTCTATGTAAATGAGATGCCTGTGACTTATTTAGAGTGACATTTCCTGTTTACTAATGAGTGGCTAATGACTGACTGCAGAGCCAGGGTTAAGGACGACTTCAATCTGTGTTTTAAGGGAAGAAATGCAGTTTATGTTTATTATATTTGTGTGACTGTTGTTGATTATGATAAGTATTTCATGATAACTGTAGAATATGAGTATGGGGTTTGCTTGACACGTGTCTGTACTAGGTAAAACTGTGTAAAACTGATAGGAAGTTTATAGAGACTGCTAGACATGGCTGATGCCTGTATTTAAGACGCTGGAGTTATTACAATATTGTAAGTAAAGTTTTATTTCTTGCCATGACTGTATGAATTTTTGCTGGGTTTTGAGATAGGATACATAAACTGTTGATACTTAAGACCGTTACCTGGGTTCTGAGAACTGAAATTGAATTTGAGATAATTTAATTAATAAAGATGTCTGTAAGCGATGTGTGTTTTGGGGTGTCGAAGTAAGATGTTTTAGGATTTTTAGATGGGTTTTGTTTCAGTTTGAGATAATATATATACAGTTACATTTTCTGTGTGTGTGTTGTTGAGTGACAACATGCGCAGTTTAAATTGGGCGCTGTTCCTTCCTCTTTTTAGTTTCAAAACACAAAGGCTGTGAGATTAAAAATTACTGTGAGTAACGGTTTGACTTTTGACTAGGGAAATAATATGCTTACTTTTGGGTCTATGAAGATATTTGACCTTCACTGAGGTTATGAGAGGTTTCAGTTTTCTTTTTCTTTTTTCTTTTGACTTGCTCTTTCTGATCATGGAAGGCATGTCCAAAATACTCGTATGAAAGCGTATTTTGTGTGATTTTAACTGTGTGAATGCTGTCAGTATTTGATTTGAGTGACTGTGTGATTTGTCTGAGTAAGTGAAAAGGGGAAGTCTGAGAGAGAGAAAGGCAGTGCGTGTGAGACGATTTATGGCGTCTGAAAGAGGTTAGAGCATTTAAAAGGTGTGTATGGAATAAAGGAGTGTGGAATATATTTCTTGTGTGATGAAAAGTAGGATGTGCTAAAGTTTGAAAGTGTTTTAATTCAAGAAAACAAAAACAAAGGAGTTAGATTAGTTTGAGGAACAGGAAATATTGCTCTGTCTACCGGGGCTGCAGCGACAGGAAATAGTGAACAGGAACTGTGCATGCCCATATATGGGAACTGAGTGTGTACAGAAAGAACACAGAGAGAGAGATTTAACTCTAGGCACATGAAGCAAATGAAGCCTTTAAGAAAAATGTATATATTACTAATTATATGGTTTAGTGTGTCAATACAGGTGGGCGTCTTTCAACTTTGCAACCTTGAGTTCAGCAGCAGAAAAGTAGATTAAAAGAATTGGGAGAAAATAAGCCAGTCTTTGGCTCGAAATTGTGCAGCTTGAGCTCTTACTTTGTCCTTCACCCGAGAAGACACGCAAAGACAGTTAATCACCTGATGAAGACAGATAGAACATCGTGGACTTGAATACAGCAGGCAAACGACAGGGCCACTGATCCATTAACACTGATGACGACTGACGACCAGCAGCAGCATGTAAGACTAATGCAACATGTACTGTGAAAATACAGGCTGGGCAGTTGAACAGTGGGATAAAGAATTGTGGAAGAGCACTGGACATTGAGTGATATTTTGCCATGCTGGGACTTAATCTGAAAGAAAAGACTGTAAAGAAACAGAGAAGAAGACAGCAGCTGAGTTGAGACTGTGTTTGCTGGAGCTTTGAAGCCCGAACAGGACATTGTGCAGAGAGGACCAGTGAGAGATGAAGCTGGACGAGTTTGACTGCGAGAATATAGGATATAATTGGATTGAAAATTGAAGCCTGAACTCATGAATTGTTTAGGGATGTCCACTACAGCATAACAAAGAGGTAAACATTAGAAAAGGTAAGAATAATGAAAGAAATAATTGTCATTACCTTAATGAATAGAAAACACACATACAAATTGTTACATGTGAGATATTTTTGAAATGAATCAGAAGTGAGATAGTTTGAATCTAAAGCTCAGTGGTGAAATGCATAAATTAAATATGAATATATAGGATGCAATGAAGAAACAGCTTACACGTAGTGTACATTAACATGAATACATAGAAATGCAATGAGAAACTCAATGAATTAATTTAATGAAGAAGCAGTTTACACCCAATTAACATAAAATGCAGGGAAGAACACGCTTACATGCATGGCATAATTGGTGTTTCTGACCAGAGACAGAGAAATGGGTTATTTAACCACTGGTGATAATAATGAAAATGTCTTAGTTTTGTTATTTTCAGGAGTAAAGCAGACTTGGACCGGCTCTCCACAGCAGCAGTCGGAAGAAAGTTAGAGGTTAACATCTATGGATAAGTTAAGGCAAGTTTCTGGTTGAATTGTTCACAGCATGATGTGTCCAGGAACCTGAAAAGCAAGCCCCAGCTCCTGGCTGAAGACCAGGAGGGCGGTAATTTAAGGTGGGAAATCAAAATGTGGGTTAGTAACTCGGGAAAAAGAAAACTGACTGCTTAACTGGAGAGTTGGGAAGAAGTCTGGGAGACTGTGAAGTCATAGATGCAAAATAACATATACCCATACACACACAAACAGAAAATGCATTAACCTTATAAAGACAAGCTCCTGAAGCTTAATGAACAGATATTGATTAAAAACCTGGCTAAGAACATAAGCATATGCAATGAAGATCTGCTTGCTGCTTGTATGAGTGAGAGAATGGTGTGAATGGTTAATACAATTGATGGAAAGATTTAAAAGAGATGGAAAAAAAAACAAAACAAAAGAAAAGTGTTTATAAGAGTGACTCAGGAGTGCTCTTGCACTGATTGATCAAAGTAAGTGATTAGTATAGAAAGAAAATGAAAATAATTAAATAATGTGATAAAGTTTAAACATGTATTTCTTTTGCCAAGTTAAATTGTTGAGATATGGCTGAGTATGGAAAAGTTTGAGAGCTTGTGTGAATGTGGACAGAGGAGCTTGCTGTGTGTGTGTGATTGAGGCCTTTAAGGAGGGGTAGATAGTTCAGAGGTGCAAATTTGATTAGGAGGTCTATAAATTAGTGTTGACACATTGTTGTAAGGTGTTAGGCTGAATCTGAGTATGGTAAAGTGCTTAACCGGGGTTATTGTTTGTGTACTGAAACGGTGTAGCTTTTGGCGAGGTTTTCGGTGTGTTGAATGGGTGAAATTTAAGATGGTTTAAGATTTTTGGGGCTGTTGTTTTCATTTTAATAGAGGGAGTTTTGATAAATATGGACAGGTCTAAAAGGGCCCATAGTTTTTATAACAGTGCACTTAGAAAAAACCTGTCAGGTGATTTTGTTTTGTACTTTGATGAGCTAACAATCAGCTCTCTTTTTCTCATTTTTGCTCTAAGCAGGCCTGGAAGAGAGTGAACTGACGGTAGCGGACAAATTACCAAGTAAGGATTGCAGCGAGTCAATCCAGTCAAAAGTATAGAGAACTATTTTCCTAAAAAGGAAAAACGAAATAAAACAAATGATTGAGCTCATTTTGCTGATGTGGAGCATCTGATCACGTGCGCAGAAGGCTGCAGATCAGCAAAATATCATGTGTGAATGCATGGGAGTGAATGTGAGTGATGGGACCAAGAGGGGAAATAAATAAAAGGTTGACAAACAGGACAAGTGGGAGACTTAAATCTGGGGATGCTGATTTTGGGATATTGATGTGTGCGTTGAGAAAATTATTTATTGGGGTTGGATTATGTTATTACATTATAGGATGCTAAATGCTGAAAGGGAAACATTGATGTAACTTAAGTTACCATGAACGGAGGGGACACATGATTAATAACTGTTCTGTGTAAGTTTATTTTGGGTTATAACACAGGTTGGATCATCAGTGGAGAAAGTGAGTATAAAGGTGATGTTCTGGTTAACACACAGGCTTTTGTTTATAGGACGTTTCAAGGATGCAGGCTGTGGATGGAGCCAAGAAAAGATTTGACATGATGATTAATTTGATTTCATTCCTTAAAAACAGGTTTGAAGGTCCGGAGCATGTAGACTTAATATGATATGACTAACCTTTTTAATGCCCTAACCTGAGTGAAGGATTTTGAGTTTGTAACACATGAGATGTGTCACAAAAAGGGGAGTTACAGGATTTAGGTTTAATTTGAAAGGGGTTTTAGGATTACTTGATGATGTTTAGGTTTTTGATAATTTAGGTATGGTAAAACTGAGGCAGAAAGTGTTATTTTCAGGTTATTTTTGATTTCTAGAATAAGAGGTTATAATTTAGGCGTGCACATACAGATATGTCAAAGGAAAATTGTATATATGTTATCAGCTACATGAAATGTGTCTACGTGACGTTTACCTAATAACCTTGGTGATGATAAACTTGTTTACCGACTTGCTCTCTTGTAGAACAGACAGACTTAGAAAAGGGGAACCTCAGCTCTGAGTTCTGAGAATAACTCTGTTAAGTTGACAGGAAACACGTCGAGACAGCAATATAGGGCAAATATGTTTGAGCTTGTAATTAAATGTGGGACTTGAAAAGAGGAAGCAAATTTGGTACAGGACGTGCTTGAGATGATCAGACGAGAGAAAGGAGAAGAACAGAGCACAAATACACCGAGTTGTTTATATTACAAAGAAGATCAAAAGCTTGTTAGACACAGGTTATAATGGAAGCATAAAAGGGATGAGAGGAACTTTACATAACATAGAAATCCTGCAACAATTAAGTAAATTGCCCAAACACAGTGTTCAGACCGGATATGCGCTACCCGTTAAAGGGGCGAAGAAATCAGGCCTAAGTTTGAAAAATGAAATGGGTTAACTCGATAGAGGATGTTTCCAAAGGTAGAGAAAATAATGTAGGACCTTTTACCAGGAGAAAGCCAATTGTATTTTTTACACTTTACAGTGTGCATTGAGGGAAGTCAGGAATAGTTTAAATTAGGATTGAAAAAAATTAAACTAGGTGAAAAGGGGTGTAGCAAGTAGATTTAGGGCAGTTCACAGCCTGGCGTAACGCAAGGTGCTGTCACACAGCTTAAGTTATTTGGTTGATTTATTTTATGACAAAATAATAAGGAAATATTAAAAATATACAACACGTTGAGAAGATCTCTTATGTTATATTTTAGTGTTTAACATGGAAGATGCCTCTCTGGAGCTTCTCTCCTGATGCTACTCCACCAAAAGAAGTTTATTTATAGAGACTATGTCAGCTCCCAAACAGACAACAACAAACCAAGACTAGCAAAAACAATCTGAATATAAATAATAATAAATAAAGAACAATACAGAATCCAAATCTGAACCAAAGAACAAAATAGTGAAATGTGGATTATTGGGTTTTTCTCTGTATATATGAAGTATTTGTAATGTGTATCTGCTAATGAAGGCTTGTAGAGGCCAGTTTATACTCACGAACGAGTGCTCAGCCAGACTGAAAAACAGGAAGCTTTAGTGCACAAGGCATATTAATAAATATAGACACAAAAAGAGGAACTCCCCATATAAACAACGTTCAAAAATGTGTGAAGTATAAAGTACCGAAATAATACTATATAAGTCACAGCTGATGATTCTAATGTTAGAGAGCTCTTGCAACTGGCGTCTGAGCTGTGCAGAGGTCTCTCTTAAGACAGGTACTTATGTAGGTTAGCATGAGGTTGAGTTAATTTATACACAATGCATAACTGTGCTTGTTTAGAGTTGATGTTCTATCCAAGAGGGTTTTAAGCTTCACTGGTGAGAGTGTCCAGGTGATACATGTTGAGCGAAGATGAGAACATAGCAGGTGAATTGCATGCACGCTTACAAACACACATGATTTATATAGGCCAGGCCAAAGGCCTGGACTCGATGTAACTTTAACTGTACAGCTCCTAACTTGCAGGAATGGCGGGAGTGTAATGAATGAATGCAAAACAAGCTTACAGACACAAACATGACAGGGTTTATTTTACAGGGTAAAGGTGGACCACAGGTTGCTTTGTTTCTGCTTAGCAACGAATGAGGTAAAGGTGTTAAAGATAAATATGCAATAAGTGAACAGGAAATGTGTAAGGGTGAGCCGGGTGAAACAAAATGTTGTAGATAATGGAAACTTGTCTAACGGGCATTAACAGTAACCTTTGCATGTTATGTATATGCTTGAGGCCAAAAGAGGCGTAAAACCAGATAGAAAACTTTGAAGTGTGCTTTTAGCAGAGTCAGGCTGACATGGGGATGGTGTGTATTTTACTGGGGTGGTGTTTAATAAAATTAAAAGCGTTGCTCACACACACAAAGAGTATTGAGATTGAATAAAGTTAATATAATGGATAGAGCCCAGAACATGACAATACATAAGTGAAAGCAAATGCACAAAATAAAAATCTCTTTGGGCTCTGTTAAAATTTCTTTAGTAAAAGTGTAAAAGGCCAAACCTAGGAAGTTCGGCAAACAGGAAAGTTCCTTGAGTATCAGGAGTTAATAGTCAGGAAACATTTCTCACATTAACGCCTTATATCTGACAAATCATTGACTCATAGATGCAGATAGATATACAAGTGCACATACATACAGATGTGCATTTAGACATTAAAAGTGTAGAGACATGTACACACAGATTGGCAAACCGGTACAGAGTCTAGCTCAAGAGCTTAACAAAGTAGACGTGGCAGTAGGGTTTATCATTTTGCCTGATATGATATTGTGAATCAACTTTGAATAATGACAGGAACCTGAGATGAACACAGTAAGTTAGTAAGGTGTAGCAGAGAAAGGTTGTTTGTTTTCTATCCCTTACAGGAGAAGATTTCCACTAGAGAGGGACCCAGAAAAGGAGCGGAGATTACCTAAGCATGAAGTGTTTTCAAGTGGGGCTGGTGTTTTATTGCTGGACCACCTAGAGGACATGAGGTTGTTGTCGGATTTGCTGAGTCAGGGGCGGCTAGAGAGGGTCAGAGCGAAGGTAGTGGACCTGGGAATAGTGTAGTGACGTCTTTGGAAGACGTCAAAAGGGGAATTGTAGAATTATAGGGATTATTTTACATAACCATCATCTTATCATTGCATTAATTATCATTTCATCAAAGTGTTTATTGAAGCTGCTGGCATTATGTTATAATTTATATTATAGGGGTTATTATAATCAAATATTAACATTTTTATTACAGGTGCAGTTATAACTACTTTAAAATGATTGAGTTAAATATATATATATCATAACTCATATGCTGAGTATATTGATATAGTAAAATAGTAGCTGAGCAAAGGCCTGAATGTATTCAGCTTCTTGTGGTATTTGAGTTTGCTTAGTTACAGGTGACGGAAGGATGTCCAGTCCATGGTGACCTCAAAGGCCTTAGGTCATCACTATATTCGGAAGAGTATGCCACAAGGAGGAACCTCTATGTTGCATTTAATTCTTAAAATACATGAATGTTCTGTACATGCAAATTATGTGCTTGTAAACGCAAGAAGGGGCGTTACAATACCCTGATGTTATAAAAGCAATCTAGAGTGTATTTTGGGTAGAGATGTACAACTGTTTTGCAGTTTGCACCTCTCCACGCTGCGTGCATTCATTAAAATCAATTGTTTGATTGACCTCTTCTGGACCATCATTGTTTTACTCTCGTCCTCAATTTCGAACCCGTAACAGGATGTAGGTGCACTTGTATGTCAATCTACATCTATGAGTCAATGGTTTTTCACATATAAGGCGTTAATGTGAGAAATGTTTCCTGACTATTAACTCCTGATACTGGAGGGACTTTCCTGTTTGCCCAACCTCTTGGGTTTGGCCTTTTACACTTTTACTAAAGAGATTTTTAACAGAGCCCAAAGAGATTTTTATTTTGCTCCTGCGCTTGACAGGATAAGCGAAGTTGTTTTTTGTTTTGTTTTGAAATTTCCCCTTCTGTGTGTGTGTGTGTGTGTGTGTGTGTGTGTACATAAGTAAGCATATGATAATCAACATAAAATCCCTGATTTGCAAATTATTTTCTGCCCCTGCTGCAGGGCAACATCCTGCATCATGTGGCGGTGAGTCTATGTTGGCTAGTTTAATGCAGATATCTAACAGTTGCTTGATTGCATGGACCACGGAGAGTTGCACAGTTTTAATGTATGTGGAGAGTTCAATACACATTTCTTGGCTAATTATTGTTCAAAAATTATTTATTTTTCTATATTTAGAAACTATTGAGGTGCCATTTAAAATAACTATGAAAACTCCCCATATGTACATATATATATATATATATATATATATATATATATATATATATATATATATATATATATATATAAGCGCATATGTACACTGAGACACACACTGAACCATTTCTCCTTCACTTGTTTAAAATACTCGTCCAGTCTCAGCACACACCAACAGCAGATCTCTTAATGAGACCATCTTCACGTACATTTTCTAACTTGGTCCTCCTGACATGAGTTCTTGTTTTTTCTACAGTTTTTCTATGCAAATGAACCCTGGTGTTTTCACAGTTTAAACATAGGTTACTCACATTTCTAGCCTGATTATTTCCCAATAAAAGTGAAATCAAACATTGCATTTGATTTCACTTATATATTATCATGTTCTGGGCTCTATCCATTATATTAACTTTATTTAATCTCAATACTCTTTATGTGTGTGAGCAACGCTTTTAGTTTTATTAAACACAAGCCGAGTAAAATACACACCATCCCCCTGTCAGCCTAAATCTCCGCTAAAAAGCACACTTCAAAGTTTTCTATCTGGATTTACGCCTCTTTTGGCTTCAAGCATATACATAACATGCAAAAGTTACTGTTAATGCCAGTTAGACAAGTTTCCATTATCTACAACATTTTGTTTCCCCCGGCTCACCCTCACACGTTTCCTGTTCACTTATTGCATATTTATCTTTAACACCTTTTACCTCAGTAGTTGCTAAGCAGAAACAAAGCAACACGTGTTCCACCTTTACCCTGTAAAATAAATCCATATCATGTTTGTGTCTGTAAGCATGTTTTGCATTCATTCATTACACTCCACGCCATTCCTGGAAGTTAGGAGCTGTAAAGTTGAAAGCTGCATCAAGTCCAGGCCTTTGGCCTGGCCTATATTTAAATCATGTGTGTTTGTAAGCGTGCATACAATTAACCTGCTATGTTCTCATCTTCCCTCAACATGTATCACCTGGACACTCTCACCAGTGAAGCTTAAAACCCTTTTGGACGGAACATCAACTCTAAACAAGCACAGTTATGCACTGTGTATAAAATGAACTCAACCTGTAAATAGAGACATCACTGTTATGACAAACATAAAATAATACTGTACAACACGTTATTAATACAGTCATTCTAAGGCAGATTATATGATAACAATAAAAAATCTCTAAATCCCCAATCCCAACAGGTCCTGCTTTTAAATCTTCCCTGACTTTCCCTTCAAGTTCTGCTTTCTTAGTACAATAATTAGGTCCTCCTAATCCCATTAAATCTGCCAAATTTATTCCTTCATGTGTAAATGTCAGATTTGGAGCATCTAAAACTTTACTCAGTCTCTGTTGTGCTAATGATGTCATAGTGAACGCCTGCGAGTTCACATATGCCACCACACTATGTGTAGTCAGAACTTTTAGTGAGTGTTCTCTCCCTACATGTGCTGTTTCCTATATTATTTTGGCAGCCCCTGCTGCATGCTGTGCGCATTTAGGGTGCCTTGCTTCTGTTGGACTCAACCTTATGCTAACCTACATAAGTACCTGTCTTAAGAGCGACCTCTGCACAGCTCAGACGCCAGTTTCAAGAGCTCTCTAACATTAGAATCATCAGCTGTGACTTATATAGTGTTATTTCGGTACTTTATACTTCACACATTTTTGAACGTTGTTTATATGGGGAGTTCCTCTTTTTGTGTCTATATTTATTAATATGCCTTGTGCACTACAGCTTCCTGTTTTTCAGTCTGGCTGAGCACTTGTTTGTGAGTAACAACTGGCCTCTACAAGCCTTCATTATTAAAGTACATAAAACAAGATAATGAGCAGATACACATTAAAATATTTCATATATACAAAGAAAAACCCAACAATCTTGTGACCCCCTACTGAGCAAGCACCTCGGCAACAGTGGGAAGGAAAAACTCCCTTTTAACAGGAATAAACCTCCGACAGAACCATGCTCAGATACGGGCAGCCATCTGCTGCGACCGCTTGGCGTCAGCTAACAGAGACTTCTTTCAACAGAGAGACCTAATATTTAATAATCCATATTTCATTATTTTGTTCTTCGGTTCAGATTTGGATTCTGTATCGTTCTTTATTTGCTATTATTTATATTTAGATTGTTTTTTGCTAGTCTTGGTTTGTTGTTGTCTGTTTGGGAGCTGACATAAGCTCTATAAATAAGCTTCTTTTGGTAGGGTAGCCTCAGGAGAGAAGCTCCAGAGAGGCATCTTCCATGTTAAACACTAAAATATAACAAAAGAGATCTCCTCAACGTGTTGTATATTTTTAATATTTCCTTATTATTTTGTCATAAAATAAATCAACCAAATAACTTAAGCTGTGTGACAGCACCTTGCGTTTACGCCGGGCTGTGAGCTGCCCTGAATCTACTTCCTACACCCCCCTTTCACCCAATCTAATTTCTCAATCTTAATCTAAACTATTCCTGACCTTCTCCTTCTCTCATCTGATCATCTCAAGTACGTCCTGTACCAAATTTGCTTCCTCTTTTCAAGTCCCACATTTAATTACAAGCTCTAACACATTTGCCCTATATGGCTGTCTTGACGTGTTTCCTGTCAACTTAACAGAGTTATTCTCAGAACTCAGAGCTGAAGTTCCCCTTTCCTAAGTCTGTATGTTCTACAAGAGAGCAAGTCAGTAAACAAGTTTATCATCACAAAGGTTGTTAGGTAAAGGTCACCTAACATCTGCTTAGTAACCCTAAAAGAGCACATTTCATGTAGCTAATCGCATATATTAACACCCCCCTTTTTGTGACACATCTCATGTGTTACAAACTCAAAATCCTTCACTCAGGTTATGGAATTATAGAAAAGTTTAGTCTTATCATATTATGTATAAATGCTCCGGAGCTTCAAACCTGTGTTTAAGGAATGAAATCAAATTAATCATCATGTCAAATCCTTTCTGGGCTCCATCCACAGCCTGCATCCTTGAAACGTCCTAGAACCAAAAGCCTGTGTGTTAACCAGTACATCACCTTTTATACTCAGTTTCCCCACTTATGATCCAACCTGTGTTATAAAAGAAAAGTTAAAACAGAACAATTATCAGTCATGTGTCCAACCTTAGTCCAGTCTTTTGTCAGTGTCCAGTCGGTCCAACCTATGGTCTGCCTGGTCCGTCCATTCACCTGTCCATTCCCACACATTCACTCACACGCATTAACATCGGGTAGTGGTAAACGTCCGCACAAATAATCACATTTTCCACTTTCAGTAAACTCAGTTAATTTATATACTCATTTATTTTCTTTTTAGTTGTTTCTAGGAAAATAGTTCTTTATACTTTTGGACTGGATTGGCTCGCTGCAATCCTTTTAGACAGGGACTCACAATCTGATCAGATCCCCACACGTGGCCTCTTTCCTTCGCCCATTATAATTTGGAAAAGGTCACCTTATTTTTGTTTTCCTGAGACTATTGTCGGCGCCGTTATTCATTGTTTTCTTTTGCAGGCCTGCTTAGAACAAAATGAGAAAAAAGAGAGCTGAGTATTAGCTCATCAAAGTACAAAACAAAATCACCTGACAGGTTTTTTCTTTATAAGTACACTGTTACAAACCCCCTTAAACATGTCCATGTTTATTAAAACTCCCTCTTTAAAAATAAAACAACAACCTCAAAAATCTTCAACAATCTTAAATTTCACCCATTCAACACACTAAAAACCTCGCCAAAAGCTACACCGTTTCGTACACAACAATGACCCCCATTAAGCACTTTACCATACTCAGATTCAGCCTACCACCTTATAAACAATGTGTCAACACTAATTTATAAACCTCTTAATCAAATTTGCACCTCTGAACAATCTACCCCTCCTTTAAGGCCTCAATCACACACACACAGCAAGCTCCTCTGTCCACATTCACACGAGCTCTCAAACTTTTGCATACTCAGCCATATCTCAACAATTTAACTTGGCAAGAGAAATACTTTTTTTTTTTTTTTAAACCTCATGCCATTATTCAATTATTTTCATTTTCTTTCTATACTAATCACTTGTTTTGATCACTCAGTGCAAAAGCACTGCTAAGTCACTCTTTTTAAACTACTTTAATCACTTATCTTTTTTTTTTTTTTTTTTTTTGCATAACTGATTTCCTTGTCATCTAACTTCTTTTGAGTTTTTCCTCAACGTTACTTTATCCAAGTGTATTTTATTCAACATCCACACCATTTTAACACTCCTGAAATTAGCAACCTTATTTAATTACATATGTTTGTATTCTTAGCCAGGTTTTAATCGCATTAATCTTCATGAGCTTATCTTTATAAGGTTAGTGCATTTTCTGTTTGTATGTGTAATTTTTATCAATGTTTCTTTGTGATCTTTGTGATCTTGTAAATGTTTCTTTTGCAGTGTTTCAGACTCCTCTTGACAGGGTGTGTTTTCTGTCTTTGGCTCATCACTGGTCATTGTTAACGACCTTTCCCCTCTGCCTTTGCGCAGCGGCTTTACCTTTTAGTCCCATCTCCTCCAGTGACTCCAGGCTCACTTAGGGACTTAGCGAGCAATCGTGACTGTGCCTGCCTTAGGTTGTCCCAGGGTTTCGAGGTGGGATCTTACCCGTCATGGGCTATCCAGCCTTCCATGCTCACCTGATACGGGGGCCAACTGGGCAAGGGTGTCACCTGATCTAGGGGACACACTGGTTCTGTAAATTAAAGGAGTGTAAACTGCTTTCTTTATTTCATGTGTGTATTAACTTTCCAACAATAATTTCACATGTAACAGTTTGTGTGCGTGCGTTTTCAATTCATTAATGTAATTATCCGTTCATGTATTTATTTCTCTCGATATGTCCCTTTTCTGAAACCTGTAATTAATGTCATTTTATTACTTTTACTTAAACATGCATTCGCTTCATCTTCTCAGAATTTAACTCGTCTGTCTATTTAGTTTTACTAAGTCTTGATCTAAAAACAATACACCCTCTTCTCACACAGACTTTTAAGTATACTAATTTTGCATTTGTCAGTTTTTTGTTGTTGTTGTTTTTTTTTTTTTGTTTTTTTTTTTACTTCATTCACACAATCCTTTCATAATCGTCTCACACACACTGCCTTTTCTCTCAGACTTCCACTTTTTCACTCATTCTCCTATGTACCTACGCAGTCTTATTATTACTTTTATTACTTTGTACAACTCACACAGAATCATTAAAATCCAGTACAACATTCATACACTTATAATCACTCCATACACGCTTTCCTAAGAGTCTTAGAGGGAGTTTTAGAGGGAGTTTTATCAAGCGCGCAGATCTCCATCAAACATGCTTGTTTACAATCAGGAAGGGAAAGTAGACAACCCTCAGTAACTGCGTCTGTCCTCTTAAAAGAGAAAGAGTTTTATATAGTCTTGGTATTCTTATTTTATTCTATTGTATACATCATTCTGTTCTATTTTATTTTATGGCCTTCCAGTGTTTTCTGATTTCTACTGCATAACTTTGCGCTTTTGCTTTAACAAAAGAAATTTCCCACCTGTGGGGCTGACACAGGTCATCTTTATCTTTAACTAGCCCAAATGAAATTCTAGTCCAATGCACACATGTGTTGCAGTTTAAAATTAAAAGAGGAAGTAACTCACCCCTAACAACTTTATGTGTGTGTCAATGTCTGTGTCACTTTAAATTAAAAAGGTGAACACATATGTGGTGAGTCCCCCTCAATTTACACAAAATATGACATTAAATATCTTTTCTAATTCCTGTTCTTCTTTAAACACCATGAATGACCTCCAGGTCATAACCTTTGGACTTATAACTCTAATATAAGTCCACACAGCGCACCAAGCACAGAGAAAATTCAACCTCAGTGCTTCAAAATTCTCCTCAAAATTCAGAAACTGTTTCTGTCCTTTATCTGCCCAAGAACTTCATCATATGCACCTCGCCGGGTCCAGTAATCTTCAGCACATGTACATCACTGCGGCCAGTGCTACTTTTGAAAACAGTTTCTTGTCTTAGTTTACCCAACACGCACTTATCAGATGGACTGCAGCCGATCCATATCAGCATAATTGTGAGTCCACATGTACAACTGGTTCTTCACTTGTGTCACAACACCTCTAGTAATATCATCACAATTACTTCAACATGGTAAACATTGATTTTTCTCTTACAATCAACTTACCATTAAAACTCAAGATCGCCGCTGACTCGATTCTCTGAAATCCTGAGTCAGTTAAACACCTTGCTCATCTCACGGTGTTTTTTTGTTTTGTTTTTTCTTCTCAGACTCCCTCGTCTGAGCTCACTCTTTTTACCCTGGCATCTCCACCAAAATGTTATGATATCTTCATAGACCCAAAAGTAAGCATATTATTTCCCTAGTCAAAAGTCAAACTGCTCCTCACACAGTAATTTTAATCTAACAGCCTTTGTGTTTTGAAACTAAAAAGAGGAAGGAACAGCGCCCAATTTAAACTGCGCATGTTGTCACTCAACAACACACACACAGAAAATGTAACTGTATATATTATCTCAAACTGAAACAGAACCCATCTAAAAATCCTAAAACATCTTACTTCGACACCCCAAAACACACATCGCTTACAGACATCTTTTTTAATTAAATTATCTCAAATTCAATTTCAGTTCTTAGAACCCAGATAACAGTCTTAAGTATCAACAGTTTATGTATCCTATCTCAAAACCCAGCAAAAATTCATACAGTCATGGCAAGAAATAAAACTTTACTTACAGTCTTGTAATAAACAAAACCAGCGTCTTAAATACAGGCATCAGCCATGTGTAGCAGTCTCTATAAACTTCCTATCAGTCTTACACAGTTTTACCTAGTACAGACACGTGTCAAGCAAACCCCATACTCATATTCTACAGTTATCATGAAATACTTATCATAATCAACAACAGTCACACAAATATAATAAACATAAACTGCATTTCTTCCCTTAAAACACGGATTGAAGTCGTCATAAACCCAGTCACTGCAGCAGTCATTAGTCAGTCATGAGTAAACAGGAAATGTCAATCTAAATAAGTCACAGGCATCTCATTTGCATAGACACAGACACACAGTCTCAAATTAACCTGCCTTCTGCTTTCTCAGTGGCAGACACAGTGTACATACAAACTTTCAAATTATATTACAGAAACGTCTCACAAATAAAATAATATATACAAGGCCTGAAATGCACATCCTACAAAATTTTACGAAATTTAAGTTAACCCTCCAAGGGATAAACTCCAAGTTTTTTATCATCAATTCACACAGTATCAGTTCCAAACTGTATCTGGTCTAATTCCTAAAGTTCCTAAATCAATTTAAAAGCGTCCAACGCCCAAGCTCCAAGCTTTGCTACCCAAAAAGCGCAAGTACCGTTCCAAACGGTAAAGTGGTCCAACCACTAGCTATTTTGGAGGTTCCCAAGTTCTCCACGATTGCCAATCGGACTATCCCTTCCAAAGGAAAATCCCGAGCGTCCCCAGGAAATTTGGAGCGTCACCTCCGAGAAATGCGCTTCTTAGCAGTCCAACTGCCGTTCTACAGAAATTTGTAATACTTTGAAACAACAATCAACACCTCAGAACAAGTGTATGACTGGCACAGGTCCAACCTTATAACCAATTGGGAGTGTAACCCCCAAAACGCCCAATTACCTATTATTCTAAATTCTCTTTATTCTAAATCCTCTTTATTCTAAATCCTCTTTGCTTAGCAGTCCAACTGCTTTTTCTTTAATCAGTACTGTCACTTAACCTTACATTATCATTACTTCAACTTCAATTCTCATGAGATTTTCACCAAAATCAAAACAGACCTTTACCAGTAATTTCAGTGAGTAGACTTTCAATTTTGTCAGAACCAATTCAGCACTGTTTGGAAATAATTCAACAGGTAGTGCCTTACCTTTGAATAAGCCGGCTTATGTCAACTCACTTCGACCACTGACTCGTGTCTGCCCGTTTGAGCACCTCGGACCCTCTCGGTCTCAATCTCCAACTCTCTCCAGTCAACCCCGGCCAATGCACCAAATGTTACGAGTTCGAAATTGTGGATGAGAGTAAAACAATGATAGTCCAGAAGAGGTCGTTCAAACAATTGATTTTAATGCACGCAGCGTGGAGAGGTGTAAACTGCAAAACAGTTGTACATCTCTACCCAAAATACACTCTAGATTGCTTTTATAACATCAGGGTATTGTAACGCCCCTTCTTGCGTTTACAAGCACATAATTTGCATGTACAGAACATTCATGTATTTTAAGAATTAAATGCAAACACAGAGGTTCCTCCTTGTGGCATACTCTTCCAAATATGGTGATGATCTCAGGCCTTTGAGGTCACAAGAAGCTGAATACATTCAGGCCTTTACTCAGCTACTATTTTACTGTAACAATATACTCAGCATATGAGTTTTGATATATATATTTAACTCAATCATTTTAAAGTAGTTATAACTGCACCTGTAATAAACATGTTAATATTTGATTATGATAACCCCTATAATATAAATTATAACATAATGCCAGCAGCTTCAATAAACGCTTTGATGAACTGATAATTAATGCAATGATAAGATGATGGTTATGTAAAATAATCCCTGTAATTCCACACCCCCTAAACTTCTGAGCAAGCAACAAGTACGCTGCCCAGGAATGTGAAATTCACAGAGAAACTCCCAGATCTTTCCACTTACATGACCGCTGCGGCAATCCTGCACCAGGGTAAACTCCGCCTGCCCCACTCCTGCTAAACAGGTTAAAATAGATTTAAGAGCAACAGGACCGCTGAGTCTTTGATTTTATTTATTTTCTGCTGTATTTTACTTGCATCGATTTGAAAGCTGAATGCAAGGTTGATTTCAGCAAGGGACTCATGGCTGCTTGTTAATCCTCCCTGTTAATCATGACGTGATGGTCTAATGCAGTGAACTGTGAACAGAGGAGAGTTGAATTAGTGGGGAACTGGCACTTACGCAGATGTGAATGAAGCTTTAGAGGTGTGAATGGCTTATGTTACAGGAGGAGCTTGTGATGGCGATCTGAGTTAAAATGGAAAGTCTGCATTTTATTCGCATCTTGACCAACAACCCAAAACTGTCACTCATAAAAACAAAACAAAAAACACACGAAACAAAATATACAATCAATAAGGCCTTGAACAGTTGAGTAGCTTAAATCTTGTATTAAAAATATTATTATATTTTTCAAAAACAAACAAAAAGCAATCTTTGAGCTTTAGCATTAGATGTCGTTGCTTTTTGAAGACAATTTACTGTCAATTATTTGCAAAGGATTCGATTTAGTTGTTATTGTGTTCTCCATATCATAATGACAGTAGGTAGGTTACCAAGATGATGGGATACAGTCACCTAAAGAAAATCCAGCACTAAAAGAACAAAAAAAAAAGCACTTCATTAGTGACAGTTTCCATAAACATTGTGTTGGCATCACTTTTGATTCTACCACCAGGGAGAGAAAGTGATACAGACAAGGAGTCCCTCTTGAATGACCAAGCTGATTGTGGAGCTGGTTTTGGTCTTGATTGAATGGACCTGGTGAGATGTTTTCTCCCTGGAGTATATCACAGGACAGATCCAGGGAATGCTGGACAGATTATATCTCTGGGCTGGCTGGTTGTGCATTTATTTAACAAACCACTACATTCCTAATAAACAGTCTGCTTGAATGACACACTTATTTTTTGGCTGGCTCACAGAGCATCATCTGCAGTGGCTCACTTTGATTTATTGATTGATTGATTTTTTTTATGATTTATCTGTAAATCTACATACGGGAATGATGAATCTTATTCAAACACTGTCAACAGCTGACTTTTGGGGGTTTGAAAGCTAAAAAAATCTGTGAGTTTGTCGATGAGTTTGTTCCCAATGATGTCATTTTTTTGTTTTCTATAACAGAAAAAAAACTTTTTTTCTGTTATTATTATTTTCATATTTGCTTCTTGGACTTATTAAACGTATTTGTGGGATGCCCAGAGACTAGTTCAGTCAGTGCATGATAAACATTTTGACAGGATGAAACTTGAATTTGTTCTCTTGTCATCTTCATTTGTTCTCCAAATACAATGATGTAACATGAAAATAACTTTGTCCTGTCAACCAAAAACATAATTTGTTTGTGTCCTGTGAACCTAATCAACCCTCGTGTTTTTCCTTAAGCAAATTTTAAAAATTTGGTTATTGTGCTTGGTGTCATTGAGCTTAGGCTTCATCAGTTCTTCTGTATTTCCAGATTGTGCTGAAAAGAGCATCATTTAAGTGTAAGCTGTTTAGAAGAAAAGGTAGCTCAATGGTTCGGTGTCATGGTCCATGCACCGCTGGCACAGGTTGTTGAGTATGGCTTTGGACTTATTTGTTTCTATGAAAGAATAAGTTAATTATGTTGTAGTTCCTGAGTATATGCAGAGCTCTAGAGTGCGACCAAATTGGTCGCAAATGTGACCAAATTTTTCAATGGTGCGACTAAAAAAATCTTAGGTCGCACCGGTGCAACCAACTGTTCGAGTAACCAAAAAAAAAAAAAAAAATACTTCGCAACTGTGAAAGTCTCCATGTGGTCAACAGCAGACACACATTGTGCCCCTATCGTGGTCTAAACCAATCAGAGATAGTCAGGGGCGGGAGCTCTCTGATTGGTTGTGGTCAGGGCGGGTGGAGGGAGAGAGGTGAGTAGCCTGAATAAAGCGATATCGATTAGTTAAATCCTGAATCGACTTTTAAATATAAATGTATTTTGCCAGAAACGCCAGATTCTCAGATTAAAGCTCACAAAACTTTTTCAACAACCACCAAACTGTAAATGAGAGCAGGTACTCGGACTCCACACAAAGACATAAATGCAGAGCGTGGACCCGACGCATCAGAACCTGACACAGACACGCCGTCGGGACTGAAAGCCGACAGCTCACTGATTCTGATGCGTCGGGTCCGCGCTGTGTTTACGTCTTTTTTGCGCTAGATTCTGAGCTGTAGGTTTTGTCTCTCTCCAACCAAAATTCACTGAACCAGCAGCAAACTATACGCTTCACATTTGATAAACATCGTTGTTAATTCCCTTACTTTTGCTGTTTTGCCTCCACCACAATAAAAATCACACTTCATGCACAGCTCTCTCTCTCTCTCTCTGTACTTCAAGAACAGTTTCCCATCTGAAATCTGTTTTCGGCATTATTCATTCGCTTATTACCCACCAGTCTACCGTTGTTTACAGCTTTGTCCGCCGCTGTCTTTTTTTTTTTCTTTCTTTTTTTTACTTAATGATCTTGGACAAGAAAGACTAATTTCTGCTTTTCAATACTGAAGACATTTAAACTTTTTAAAATTATGCAATATTGCAGAATATTTTTAAAGCTATCTGCTATAAAAAGCCAGGCCAGGAAAATCTCCTTCATGTTTTTTCTGAGTTTTATCCTCAGTTACTTTGACACAAAGGCAACTGCTGTTACGTTCACAATTCTGATGAAGTCTCACAAGTATCAGTACTGATAAATGATCAGAATTATAATATTTCTGACTGTCTGTGGCTAAATTGAATCGAATCGGGATCTTATGAATCAGAATCGAATGGATTATAGAAATCAGTGATGATACCCAGCCCTAGTGAGTAGCCTAGGCCTGACAGAAGAGGATGTAGCTGTGGGTAATAAGAAAAAATGAAAAGAACGATTGATAACTTTTTTGTTAAGTTAAGGCCTGATCCGACTGAAATTCATAGCCAGTGCTCTGACACAGAGCCATCAATCTCTGAACGCTGAAAAAGCACAGTGTATCCAGAAAATACATTATATGTCGTCATAAATGCACTGCCCAAGTGTCCCCTCTCCCCACTGCCTTTCAGCAGCAGGCAGCAGCAAACAGGTCATCAGAGGAGGCCGAGATGATGATTAAGTTTAACATTGTCTACAATATTGCCAAAGAGTGCCAAAGCACTTTAAGCACAAGCACAAGATTGTTAGTTAATCATTTACAAATCAATATTGTCTGTATGGACAGCAATTTTTCCCCCAAAAAAGTGCACATGTTAAGCTGCGGTGTTAAGCAATGCGGTTGAAAAATTTGGGTACGGCTAACTTTTGTGCTGGTGCACCAGTGCACCCGTGGCATAAAAGTTAGTCTAGAGCCCTGATACGTATATACATTATTCTTTCATGTACGTGTGTCTGTTTTCTCTCTTCAGGTCTCCATGTCTGTTCATCCCCAGTCCCAGTGTCAAGTCTACATAGCCATCTGAGTGTCAGTGTGTGTTTCTTCCTGTTTTATTTTGATAGTCTTCTGTCTCATCTGTATTTGTTCAGTTTTGCTTCTTCTGTCTCGTCAGTCCCCTCTGTTCCCTGCCATGCCCTCTTCTAATCTCCCCTAATGGTATGTGAGCCTCTGTCCTTCTGTTATTTTTGTGTCAGTAAATAGATCTAAATTGTTGCTAGGTGTGAATGGTTGTCCTACTCATTGTGTTAGCTCGGGGGGAAGACTGGAGACTTGGTCAGAGTGTCCCTTTGGCTGCTTGGATAGGCTTGGCTACTTGACTTTCAGAATACTGAAATGGTCCTACCTACATTTCAGTATTCTGCAAACCTCGGGTGGGTTACGTTTACAAGGGATCCATGTACCAGTGTTTCAGGGTTTATGACTAGGATTTTATTTGCTACTAACCAAGATCAGGACCCACCACTGCATCCAAAGGTGGAAGTGTTTGTAAACCAGTCTACCTCCTAATCCCCAGTCTTCAAATAAGTAGTTGTCCATGGGACTTGGAAAAAGGTGAAGTAGACGCAAAAGGAGCAAGGAGCATCACCTTGATGTAAAATGTAAATGAGTCTGTACACTATAAGGAGAACGAGTAGTCCTGTCAGCACAAATGTTTATGGACTAAAGACCCCGATGGTGGAATTCAACTCAAGACTTCCTTGCTGTGAGACAATAGTGCTAACCACCTGGCCACCCCTATTATTATAATTGTTACTATTTCAACTATTATTAGTAGTACCATCTCTATCATTAAGTTCCCTATGCAAGGCGCACTTACTATTATTGTTATTATTATGGAGGTACTGAAAAACAAAAAATGAGGCATAAGTGCATCTAATTTGTTCTTCCATCTAATAAAAAATATTTGAAACATTGTGCGAGGAGTGACGTTAACTCTTGGATTGGAATGCCAGTGTGACAACTAATATGAAAACATTAATGCCGAATTACAAGTTTTATACTTTAGCTGACATTACTACACGACTATGTGCACTGCATTGTCTGGCATGCTGTTCGACACACACAAGAAGTTATATAATGCTGTCCTACAGCTCTGGAAACCCACATTCTCTTCTAACCTAAAGAGACAGTCCATATGATTTGAAGACTGGACTCTCCAACCACACGCATTGTTTCTTTTCTTTAATAAAATGCATTTTATGTGCTTTAAATAAATCTCCAGCCGTGGAGTGTTTGTGTCCTGGTGACCAGCCTCGCAGCACCTGGGAATTGGACTTAATGGCAGGCTGCACGATTTCCCCTCTGGCATTTATCATGGCAATGGAGTTGGTCATGCAGGCATCTCGGTGGGTAGTGGGAGGTGAGAGACTCAAGAGTGGCCTTCGTCTTCCTCCCATTAGAGCCTACATGGATGACATGACCATCATTACAACAACAAAACCATGTACTAGGCAACTGCTACAGGAGCTCCAGGAAAACATTGAATGGGCAAGAATGGAGTTTAAGCCAAGTAAATCTCGCAGCATCTCCATCGTAAAAGGAAAACTGACAGCCGAGCAATTTTATATCAGTGGAGAACCAATTCCAACAGTATTACAGAAGCCCATAAAGAGCCTGGGATGGTGGTATAATGCAGACCTCAATGATACGTGGCAGCTAGAACAACTAAGGCAGAACTTGGCTAATGATCTCAAGCAGATTAACAACACTGCACTCCCAGGGAAACTGAAGCTCTGGTTATTAGGTTATTACCGAGACTACTGTGGCCTTAGACAATATACGAGGTCTCACTCAATCATGCAATCGACTAGAGAGGCTAGTGAGCTCTTAAGTTAAGAAGTGGCTCGGACTTCCCAAATGCCTCAGCAGCGTTGCACTCTATAGTGATGGGATACTGGCATTGCCAGGTAGAGGGGTTTAAATGTGCAAAAGTGAGGCTTGAGATGCACTGCTCCCACCCTAGCAAGGGAGGAAGTGGACCCCGGCCACATCTATGCTACAGGCCAAATCTGCTCTTCGGCATCGTGGCGTGGTGGGTCACGTCCAACAGGGCACAGGAGGATTTGGTCTTGGAGCAGTAACACCTCTGTGGCAACAGGCATCTGTAACTGAACTTCGAGAAATGGTAGTGAAGAAGGTGCGACAACAGGAGGAAACAGCCAGACATGCTAGAGGTTCGTAAAAGACCCATCCTGCTCCCTGTGTACAGTCCCAGCCACACTCAAGCACATCTTAGTTGGTTGTAGGACTAGCCTTACTCAGGGCAGATACACATGGAGACACAACCAGGTCCTCAGATGTCTAGCCGAGAAAGTTGACCGCAAAAGAAAATCCATCAACGCTCAACCTTTCAACAACCAAGAGGAGCGTCAGTTTTCATCAGGATTTGTCCGGGAAGGAGACAAGTCGAGGACAAGCCCTTCAACCCTGGACCTGGGCCTGTTGAATGTTGCCAAGGAATGGCAGATGCAAGTAGACTTGGAACAGAGGCTAATTTTTCCGACAGAGATTGTAACAACTACTCTGCGGCCAGACCTCGTCCTTTGGTCTAACTCCCAAAAACTTGTGTATGTCATTGAGCTGACGGTACCATGGGAGGAAGTAATTGAGGAAGTATTTGAGTGTTAGAAGCTGCGATCTGCCAACTTGGCAGCTGAGGCAGAGGACAGACGCTGGAAGATCAAGGTGTGCCCAGTGGAAGTGGGGTACAGGGGCTTTGTTGCCAGTACAACAGCAAAACTGCTTAGAGAGATTGGGACCAGAGGACAGGCACAACAGCAGGCTATAAGAGAATTGGCTAACACTGCTGAGAGGACCAGTCACTGGCTATGGCTAAAAAGGGCTGAGATCACTTGGGCAGCTAAGGCAGTCAGTTAACCGCGATACACATGCCAAGGATTGATCGACCTGTGGTGGGCCTGCCTCAACAGGGGGCGTCAAAAGCATAAAACATAACATAAATCGATTTACTCTGCCTTACAGAAAACTGGTTGCAGCTGGATGATTATGTTAGTTTAAATGAATCAACACCCCCCGAGTCATTCTAACTACCAGAAACCTTGAAGCACAGGCCGAGGGGGCGGTGTGGCAGGAATTTTTCACACCAGTCTATTAATTAACAAAAGACCAAGACAGACTTTTAATTCATTTGAAAGCCTGATGCTTAACCTCGTCCACCCCAGCTGTAAAACTCAGAAACCAGTCTTACTTGTTATCATCTATCGTCCACCTGGGCCTTACACAGAGTTTCTCTCTGATTTCTCAGACTTTTTATCTGATTTAGTGCTCAGCTCAGATAAAATAATTATTGTGGGTGATTTTAACATCCATGTAGATGCTAAAAATGACAGCCTCAACATGGCGTTTAATCTGTTATTAGACTCAATTGGCTTCTCTCAAAATGTAAAAGAACCCACCCACCACTTTAATCACACTCTAGATCTTGTTTTAACATATGGCATAGAAACTGAACATTTAACAGTGTTTCCTGAAAACCCTCTGCTGTCTGATCATTTCCTGATAACATTTACATTTACAATAATTGATTACACAGCAGTGGAGAGTAGACTTTATCAAAGTAGATGTCTTTCTGAAAGTGCTGTAACTAAGTTTAAGAATATAATCCACCCACTGTTATCATCTTCAATGCACTGTACCAACATAGAGCAGAGCAGCTACCTGAACGCTACTCCAACAGAGGTTGATTATCTTGTTAATAATTTTACCTCCTCACTACGTACGACTCTGGATACTGTAGCTCCTGTGAAAACTAAGGCCTCAAATCAGAAGTACCTGACTCCGTGGTATAATTCTCAAACACGTAGCCTAAAGCAGATAACTCGTAAGCTGGAGAGGAAATGGCGTGTCACAAATTTAGAGGATCATCATTTAGCCTGGAGAAATAGTTTGCTACTTTATAAGAAAGCCCTCCATAAAGCCAGAACATCTTACTATTCGTCACTGATTGATTGAAAAAATAAGAACAACCCCAGGTTTCTCTTCAGCACTGTAGCCAGGCTGACAAAAGTCAGAGCTCTACTGAGCCAACAATCCCTTTAACGTTAACTAGTAATGACTTCATGAACTTCTTCACAAATAAAATTTTTATCATTAGAGAAAAAATTACCAATAATCATCCCACAGATGTAATATTATCTACAGCTACTTTTAGTACCATCGATGTTAAGTTAGACTCTTTTTCTCCAATTGATCTTTCTGAGTTAACTTCAATAATTACTTCCTCCAAACCATCAACGTGTCTTTTAGACCCCATTCCTACAAAACTGCTCAAAGAAGTCCTGCCATTAATTAATTCTTCGATCTTAAATATGATCAACCTATCTCTAATAATCGGCTGTGTACCACAGGCCTTCAAGGTGGCTGTAGTTAAACCTTTACTCAAAAAGCCATCTCTAGACCCAGCAGTCTTAGCTTAGGCCAATCTCCAACCTTCCTTTCATATCAAAAATCCTTGAAAGAGTAGTTGTTAAACAGCTAACAGATCATCTGCAGAGGAATGGCTTATTTGAAGAGTTTCAGTCAGGTTTCAGAGCTCATCACAGCACAGAAACAGCTTTAGTGAAGGTTACAAATGATCTTCTTATGGCCTCTGACAGTGGACTCATCTCTGTGCTTGTCCTGCTAGACCTCAGTGCAGCGTTCGATACTGTTGACCATAATATCCTATTAGAGTGATTAGAACATGCTGTAGGTGTCAGGGTCCTGGGGCTGAGCAACCCAGGACCCCTGGGCAGTCATGGACCTGTTATATTGTTATGTATTTTTGGTGTTGCTCCCCTTTCTCTATGCTTGTGCATATGTGTCTGTGTGTATGTGTCTCTGTGGGCGCCTTCAGGCCTGGTGGGTGTGGCCCTGCTGGCGGACTGGCCACACCCAAAGCCACACACCTGCTGCTGATCAGGCCTCGTCGGGGGAGCTACTTAAGAGAGTCTTGGAGCTCCCACCGACGCGGGATCATTCCATGAGACTCCACGTTAGTCTTCCTGTTGAGCCAAGTTAGTGTGTGTATGCCCGCGGTTATATGTGTCCTGACGGCTGCTTCTATTGTATCCCCAGGAGAGGTGTGGAGAGCCAGACAGCAGCCAGCACGGGGAGTGCTGAGACACGGGAGCGGAGAGCACAAACACTGGGAGAAGACACGACACGGGAGTCTGGGGAAAGCACGGGGATTTATTGTTGTTGTTTCCATCACTGTAAATAAACGCACTGTTCGCACACAGAGCACCGTGCCTGGGTCCTCCTTCCTCACACCCCCCACGGTCTGCCATGCCGAACCGTGACAGTAGGTATTACAGGTACTGCGCTTCAGTGGTTTGTATCATATCTATCTAATAGACTCCAAATTTGTACATGTAAATGGAGAGTCCTCTTCACACACTAAGGTCAATTATGGTGTTCCACAGGGTTCGGTGCTAGGACCAATTCTGTTTACATTATTCATGCTTCCCCTAGGCAGCATCATTAGAAGACATAGCATAAATTTTCACTGCTATGCAGATGACACGCAGCTCTATCTATCCATGAAGCCAGGTAACACACACCAATTAGTTAAACTGCAGGAATGTCTTAAAGACATAAAGACCTGGATGGCCGCTAACTTTCTGCTTCTTAATTCAGATAAAACTGAGGTTATTGTACTCGGCCCTGAGAATCTTAGAAATATGGTATCTAACCAGATTCCTACTCTGGGTGGCATTACCTTGGCCTCCAGTAACACTGTGAGGAACCTTGGAGTCATTTTTGACCAGGACATGTCCTTCAATGCACATATTAAACAAATATGTAAGACTGCTTTCTTCCATTTGCGCAACATCTCTAAAGTTAGAAATATCCTGTCTCAGATTGATGCTGAAAAACTAGTTCATGCATTTATTACTTCCAGGCTGGACTACTGTAATTCTTTATTATCAGGATGTCCTAAAAACTCCCTGAAAAGTCTTCAGCTAATCCAAAATGCTGCAGCAAGAGTCCTGACAGGGACTAGAAAGAGAGAGCATATTTCTCCTGTTTTGGCTTCCCTTCATTGGCTTCCTGTTAAATCCAGAATTGAATTCAAAATCCTGCTCCTCACATACAAGGTCTTAAATAATCAGGCCCCATCTTATCTTAATGACCTTGTAGTACCATATCACCCTATTAGAGCACTTCGCTTTCGCACTGCAGGCTTACTTGTTGTTCCTAGAGTATTTAAAAGTAGAATGGGAGGGAGAGCCTTCAGTTTTCAGGCCCCTCTTCTGTGGAACCAGCTTCCAGTTTGGATTCGGGAGACAGACACTATCTCTACTTTCAAGATTAGGCTTAGATTAGCGTATAGTTAGGGTTGGACCAGGTGACCCTGAATCCTCCCTTAGTTATGCTGCAATAGACGTAGGCTGTCGGGGATTCCCATGATGCATTGAGTTTTTCCTTTCCAGTCACCTTTCTCACTCACTATGCGTTAATAGACCTCTCTGCATCGAATCATATCTGTTATTAATCTCTGTCTCTCTTCCACAGCATGTCTTTATCCTGTTTTCCTTCTCTCACCCCAACCAGTCGCAGCAGATGGCCGCCCCTCCCTGAGCCTGGTTCTGCCGGAGGTTTCTTCCTGTTAAAAGGGAGTTTTTCCTTCCCACTGTCACCAAAGTGCTTGCTCATAGGGGGTCATATGATTGTTGGGTTTTTCTCTGTATCTATAAAGCGCCTTGAGGCGACTTTTGTTGTGATTTGGCGCTATATAAATAAAATTGAATTGAATTGAATTGAAAAATCTTCCGTTCTTCTCCCCTCTGCTCTTCTTCCCTTTTCTGGGAGGCAGTGGGGAGGTAGAGCGTACAGCCCGATCCGGCGGGGAGGTGTGGGAAGCCAGATGGAACGCCCCCCGTCCGTCTCTCCTCTCTGCTCTCGCCTATCTTATCTTACTTACTTGTCTTACTTCTCTCTATCACCTTTTCTGCCCCTTTGAAGAAATGAGGCTCCATAAATGTTAATGCTTTCCTCATAACAGCCATCCCCCTAACATTTTTTCCATTTAAAGCAATGCATTGTCAGGGATTGTATCATCTACTCCTTTTACTGAATAAAATGAAAGTTAATTTAGACAGTAATCTAAAAGTGAAAAGACAATCATGAAAATAGGAAACGGGGGAAAAAAGAAAAAACTCAAGAAAGTGTAGTAATAAAAGAACTTAAAAAAGCAACCACAAGAAAAAAGGTAAGACAACTTAAATTAAATGCTGTCATGGTCCTGGGTCAGTGACCCAGTGTTTTGAGTTTCTTGTGTCTCTGAGTTTTGTATTATGATCTTAGTTCCCTTTGTTCCCCAGTTTATTCTTTAGTCTAGTGTCTTAGTTTGGCTCTCTTGTATTCTCTTTAGTTCTCTGAGTATTTAATAGCTCCCCTCTGTGTCTTTGTTGTTGTTCTGTGTTTCTTAGTTGCTCTGTCTCCCCTAGTCTAGTTTGCGTCTGTGCTACTTCCTGTTTTACTTTGAAGGTCAATGTCTCTTGTGAGTGTATTCTACTTTGCTCCCTCGTCTCGTCAGTTCTGATTTCTCCCAGCTGTGCTCCCCTTCTGTGTCTCATTCCCCTCGTTACTTCCCAGTGTATTTTAGCCCTGTGTTTCCCTGTGTCAGTGTCGCGTTCTCCCTCATAGCTGTGTGATTCTCCCTGTGGCTCCTTGTGCTTTAGTTTTCCCAGTTTAGTTTTGTATTGTTTTTCGTGCTAGCCTGCAATAAAGCAGTGTTTTGAGTTCACTTTTGTCTCGGTGAGTTTTGCGTTTGGGTCCTTCTCCTGCCTACACACAGCCGCACTGTGACAAATGCACACACAAATGTATTTAAACACTGTATTTTGTTCAAAATCTCTGTGTGAAAATTTTAAAGCTACATTTCCTATTCTCCTTCCTAAATTTATTCTCATCATCTTTGATTGTTTCCCAAGAAAAACACTGAAATACTCATTTGCCTTGCTATACAAACATGTGTTTTGCATAGCTACTGTGAAGTAAGGCAGCACTTGTGCTTTACCTTAAGAAAATTCTAAATTTGTTTATTTTTCTTGTCCTAACAACTTTGGGAAATATACCTCAGCATTAGTGCTGATATGTCAATAGATTAAAAAAAAGGAGGCTAAGTCGCTGAGTCTTATCTGTGCTGTTTCACCATCATCCTGTCTGTAATCTGGGAATTTTCTGTATTGTTATATTTCTATATTTCTGCACCTTTAGGCACCTGTTGATTTGTTTGCTATAAGACTCTTGAACAGCTAACCTGTTTTAACAGTAATAATAATTTTTGCACATTAGGTCACCTTACATATTGAACCAGCATATTAAGCTCATAGCTCTTTTGCACACAAATGTATTTAATTTTTTTGTCTCAATTTATTTGTTCATACTATTTGTATTTATCTGATCTAGTTCTATCTGTACATGTTAACAGGCATCCGTGTGTGCACAGCAGAGAAAGAATTTCATTGTACAGAGAAATGCTTTTCTTTGTACACATGACAATGAACACTTTGAATCTTGAACCTTGAATCTATATAAATGAAAATAAATTGATCTGAAATTAATATATTATCAAAATAAAATCAAAAACACATATTTGTGGATCTAAATTGGCCACAGGTGTGGTTGTTTTGTCACAATGGTGCTCTGTCTGTCTGTCTGTCAACAGACTGGTGACCTTTCCAGTATGTACAAAATATATTCTTTTATAAATAAATTACTATATATATAGATATATACATATATTTACACATATGAAGTTAACTTGAACTGAGGTGATATGGCTTCAATTTCTTCTTAAATAATTTCTCTTTATCTCTTTATTTATTTTCCAGTGAAATTCTATGACAATATAAAAACCGACTTGCTCTCACTGCAGAATAATATGGTTTGTTTGTTTGCCACCCATCCCTTGTGCTTTGCCTTAAGCAAATTCTTAAATTTGTTTAGGGCGTCCTCTTCCAAGAACCTTTGGATTTATGTCTGTCTGTGTTTGTTTCAAAAGGCTATTATTATTAGTAGTAGTAATATTATTTCCTAACTCTGGAACCCCTATAACAACATCAACTACCAACGTGTCAGGAAATATTTGTGTGGTTAAAAATAATTTCTGTGAATTTACTTAAAATGCTTTAAGTCTTTTTTATACAGCCTTAGCTACCTATTTTACTTGCTTATTTAATGCTGGGACAGGTTCGGGGCCCTGTAAGCAGTTTTATGGGCTGTCAATAAAAGAAGAACGTTAAAACAGCTGTGGTTTCTCACTCAGCTTGTGATTATTGTGTGGTTCAGAGAATGAAAGGGCCGACCTATATGCAAATGCATGTCTGAAGGACAAGCATAAAAGGTGACAGCTCCAGAACAGATTTCCCAAATCTTTTTAAGTCCAAGAGAACAATGGACAGACTCTTCACTTACATCCTGTTCCTGTTGAGTTTGTCTGGGACTTTTAGTAAGTACATTTACATCAAAGATCCGAAGACTTGGAATGAAGCTCAGGATTACTGTCGGGAAAGGTACACAGACTTGGCCCCTGTTAGTAATAAACAGGACTTGAACCGACTTCAGAAGATGATAAACCCCCCAGACCTTGTCTGGGTAGGACTGCAAAGAATTTCACACACAAACAATTGGACCTGGTCAGGAGGTGGACCAATGGAGGTTGGATGGGCAAATGGACAACCTGACAATGGCAATTCAGATACCAATGGCTATATCAATGACAAAGGACTGAGTGATGGAAAAGTAAATGATAAATGGGCCTTCTTCTGCTACAGGGCAATAGTGGTGAAGGAGAAAAAGACTTGGGAGGAAGCTCTGGAGTACTGCAGAAAGACCTACAGTGACCTCGCCAGTGTGGCATCAGTGACCGAGATGTTGCTGATACAGAGAGAGCTGAAAAAGCAAAACACCACAGGTCCCTTCTGGATTGGATTGCATTTCTTCTTTAAAGACTGGCTGTGGGTGGACGGGCAGGAGCTGCGCTACGCATCTTGGGGTCAAGCGGTAAAACCAACATGTCCAGAAGTCCAGAGTGCAGAGTGTGCAGCCTTACAGGCAATGAAATGGTTGACCAGTGACACAACCTCGGCTTCTTCTGGCACGTCTCCCTTTGAAAGTGTTTTTGACCTTGTAGCAAATTCTTTGTGGAGAGATACTGCAGCTCTTGCTGCAACTGTATATAATAGTGGAGGTGTCTGGGGGGCTCATAACTGTGAGGAAAAACTTAATTTTATTTGCTATTGAGCAAGTTTGCAAAATTGATAAAAGAGTGCTGAATAGATTTGAAAACATCAAAACAATGAACACAGAAAGCAAACTCCGGTAGATAAAATGACATAAGTAAATACAAACCAGATTAATGTCTATATTTCAAAATTAATAAAAAGTCAGGCTGAAGAGGGAGGACTTAAGTTTAGTATTATTATTATTAGTACAATTATTTGCACTCAGGTCTGCTTTTTGTCCTGCAATTTTAGACTGAAAACTGGGTTGTGCAACAGGATCCAGGGGTTATAAGTCCTACATAAATACATACTGGAAAAATAAAACATAATTAATAACAACATATGTATACTCCTAAGATTGAAACTATTTTCAAGCTTTTTTGGTTTGTTATACTTTTCTTTTTTCTTTCTATTGATATAATGCTAATCTTTTGGTTCTGGTAGAATTGTGCTTCATGATGAGATAAACTCGTAAACAGATGAACTATGTTGTGACAGAATTTGGTTCTTTTACTGTAAATAGAAATAATCATGTTAAACAAATGGATGAGTAGGCTGCTTTTTCAGTTTTTCTTTTACTCTCACTACAATATCTGAAAGGCAAACCAGTGTAACTCTAGAGCAAGTAGGTGTCTTACAGTAAGTGCTCGGTTAGTGAATCAGTTAGGCCTATTAAATACACGGTGTGTGATTTTCTCAGGCAAAGGAAAGAATCACACTACAAATTATGGAAGATTTAAAAATAAAAATCCAGTTAAAATAAAATCCAAATCAAATACCATCATTAAATTTCTTTCTCAGTTGGGGGAGGTCCCAGGAAATTAAACTTTGAGACCAATTTCTCTTTCTGACATTTAGAACACATGACAAAATGTCCTGTTTTGTCTTTTGTAGCATGCACTAAAAGAACATCTATTTTTATTAGATTTGAGTGATATGTTAAAATTTTCCATCCTAACTCATGCTAGTATCGATTAATTCCTTATGTCTGTGATACCTGTAGGATTATAGTTCAAACATACATCAAACTGTACATGAAACTGATGTACATTCAAGCAGCATTTTTAATGTAGCACGCAACACACACCGTTGAGCAAACAGGTTGTTAATTTATTGCTAAACTGCATAAAAAATGATTTAGGAGTGTCATTTCACACAAGCTCGTATGGTTGACACTGGACACATGCTGAAGTTGGCCAACTGTGGAATGTGTTATTTGCAGTGGCCGCCCTGTTCAATCACAGAATCTCTGTGAAGTTTGCAAAGCAACACACAGAGTTTAATCATACTAGACTTTGAAAAAGGAATTTTAAAAGCAACAGTGGTGCAGAGACTCCAAATACCTATGTGTACAAAAGCTGCTTATCTCTGCACAAAAGTCACTGGATTTTTACAAGAGACCACAGTTTGCTCAGAGTTTTGAGATCTTCGCTATTTCATTAAAAATGCTTTTTTGATATGTCAGTTTTGATGTCAATAGTTAGCAATGGATAGATAGAAGCTACAGACATAATGGTACAATATATGGGCTACAAAAGGTCGAGCAGGGTTTGACGCTCTATCTTGTTGGACGCAGGCTATGTCTGAGTCTGAGTCTGACACCTGCTGGACACTTTATTTAACTACCTTTGTGTGCAACTATGTGCTGTTGATCTGTTTCACCTTACTGAGGAATGGATAAGTACATTTTATTTACTTTAATTTTGCATAAAGATAAACCATAAAAATGAAAATGAAATTTACAAAAAAAAGCAGTGAAGATGGTCCAAAACACTGTGTGTACACAGGCTGGTCGATTTTACAAGACCACTGTTTGTGTAACATGCAATATAAATGCACCTCAAAGAAGTGCAGGGAAATGTGGACAATCATGTCTTTACCAATTATTAAGAAATGACTGTGGCTAATTTTGGTAATGACAATAGAATACACAGGGTCAAATATACCGCTTTTTGGGAACAACAATTGGAAGAAATTAGAAAATATCAGTTTGTTGCAATATAAGCTTTACCACAATAGCAGCTGGAAGTGCAGGACAGCTTTTTGTGTGTGTGTGTGTGTGTGTGTGTGTGTGTGTGTGTGTGTGTGTGTTGATCTAGAATGCAAATGATAGTTGCAGACTATTGCAGTAAATCAGGTGAATCTGTTCAAGCAAGATTTTCACTACAAAGCTGTCAATATAAGAAGTCACTTTCTGGATGTAACCTATGGATATGTAACCAACTAACTATCTAAATAAATAAATAAACAACCACAAATCACGTGTTTTGTGTGTTTTTTGTTCTTACATGATTTTATTTATCTAGTTCTTTTCAAGATAAATATCACAAAGTGCTCCACAAAAAATGCTGAAAAACCAACAAAGACCCCCATCTATTAATTTTTCTTCCACTTATTCAGCTCAGCATCACAGGAGGCTAGAGGCCACCAGAGGCCGCCCTGTCACCAGTCTATCACAGGGCTTATGCATTGAGACAGACAACCTTTCAGTTTAGAATTGGCAATAAATACCTTATCTCAACCTATGTCATACATGTCCAGACTGCAGGAGAAAGCCAGAGTACTCGCAGAGAACCCATGCAAGCTTTGGCACAGAAGGGACGGAACCAGCCAGTAGATGTGAACTGAGTGCCTCACAGCAACCCATTGCTGTTGTGAAGCATCACTGTTAACCACTGCACAACCCTGCAACACAGGGAAGAAGTGATTCCTGTAAATCAGGGGTCGGCAACCCTGGGCAAGCGAAGGGTTAATTGATGGCACGACCATAGCTGGACAGGCCTGGTATGCCCAATGGTGATTTTTCGTTTTTATGGGCCGACGGACGCCTGTCCGAGTGTCAGGTGAACTGAACTTCAGGTAAGAAGTTATGACCTGCAGTCTATCTGGGTCAGATATAAACCAAGTTTAGGGGTAGTTTATTGTTTATCATTGTGCTGACTTTTTATAGTCAGTTACAATAACTCTTACTGCGTATGAGTTAGCATGACATAGTTTCTACACAGCTGAGTGGGTGCCATGATGTTACTGATAGTGAACTTTATTCATAAGGTTAGTTAGTAGAGTTGCCAACCGTCCCGTAAAAAACGGAATCGTCCCATATTCAGAGAAAATATTACGCGTTTCGTATTGAGCTAAAAAGTTTGTCCCGTACTTCAACTAGAATGAAAAAGACACAAAGCTGGAGTTATTCTGCATCTTTATGCTGCTTCTTCTTCTCTCATTTTCTCCACCCTCCCTTTCCTGTTGATATTTTAATCATGAAACTCATCAATGAGCAGCTGATCGGCTTTTCTGACACAAGTCCCGTCTCTCTTGTTTATCTCCCACTTTGCGCCAGAAAGAGGAAACCAGCGGATGTCGTGCTAAACAACAGCAGCACATTTAAGCTTGATCAGCTGTTGGTAGAATTTATTTAATATTAATTTCTAGTATGAGCTGATGTTTGCTGGAGCCACAGCCATAAAAGCTGCTGGTCATGATATCGGTTTGGATATCTGGTGAGAGGGAAACATGAAGATGAAACCAGGAGATGTCCTTACTGAATCATCAGAGCTGAACAGGTGATGGAGAAACAGGTTGACCTTTTAGGCCACATGAATGAGTTGAAGGGAAGTTATGAACTGTTCTGAGAGACAAATAACACCAGGATCCTTTTCTAAGTAGCTGACAGCTGATAACTGTGCAGGGGCGGGTCTAGCAAAGTTTTGCCAGGGGGGCAGGTAGGGCATTAACAGAGAAAAGGTGGGGTGTTCTGAGAAACCATCCTACTCTGACAAAACGTCCTACCCGTATTATAATTTGACGGTGATTTGTGACTAAACCTAACCCTAACCCTACCTCTAACCATAACCCTAACCATAACCATAACCATAACCCTAACCCTACCCATAACATTAACCTTAAGAAGTATTCCGGATGGGTGAGAGAAAAAGAAGTCAATTCGGCGTTGGTGTTGTGCGCATGCGCCACGTCTGCGCAGAACCATTGGGTAGGATGGATTCCCAGTACAGGCGCACAAAGAAATACTTTTCTTTCTTATTCTCATTTAAAATGTCTCGCTTTTAATAAATAATTATCTGATGTAACATGCATAGAGATCATACATATGCGCAACAGCGTTCGTTTTCATTCAAAGGCTTTATGGCTTTTCCTATAATACCTGGTGAGCCGGTCTCTAATCAAAATGCCCGGGCCGATTTTTAGTCCCAGTCCAGCCCTGGGCACGGCACACAGTGAATTAATCTGAGAAGGTGCATTAAAAAATAAATGGCGGTATCTTAGCTAACAACCCCAACTACCAGATTCAAGTTCTAATAGGCTAAAAATCACTTAGCCTAACGGTGAGAGGGACATTGCTAGCTGGCAGCTTTTTCAAGTGATGTTGAAATTTCCACATTCTGACCTTCAAATGCTTCAGGAGCTGTCCACTCAGCGCAGCATCAGCACCGCGGAAATACACGGATGCATCCGTAGACTCCACCGCGGTGGTTTACGACACCAACTGTCTGCCATCTATAATCCAGTTTTGAGTTCCCTCCCCAGACACCTTAACGCCCACTCACATCCTGGGCCATCTGACCTCAGGAATTCGCATGACAAGGTGGGGCCAGGTTTCACATTGAGCTCACACAAAACCCTGGCTGATTGGGACCCACACCCACTTTCACACCTTGGCTCAGGTGATTAGAGGATCATCAGGGCGTCCTTTTGTCCCTCTTTGGGGGGGATACTCCCACTGGGTTTAAATCTGGGACTCTCGGCCATTTGACCTTAGAACTGAAGAAGCTTCTCGGATGAGAGGTGAAACGTCTTCAAGCAACTTAAAGAAGTCCAGACGCTTTTCTTTCCAAGCTCCTTTGACTACTATGACCTGGATGACTGAGAACCTTCAGAGACAAATCTATTTAATAATTTTCAACCCTAACACCTAACAGGGCCTGGCCTGTATTGTGTGGAGGCAGATCAATTTTACTTATATAGACAGGGAGATTGTAATTAGCACCAGAGGCCATGAAAACTGAGGCCTAAACCCATACCCGCCTGACCCTTGAAGAACATGGGTCTTGTTTTGTTTTGTTTTTTTAATTTTAATTTAATTTGTTTTGTTTTTTAAAAAATCTTGCAGGCTATCATTAAGTATATGAGCCTTGACCTTTTTTCAAAAAAATATATATTCAGTGCACAGCATCACTACATGATGTCATACTGTAGCTGACTGAGCAGAAAGTGTCTTTGCTGTTAGTCTCTGCTACCCTCTAATGCTCACCATTGTACATTTTGTCTTTGAGTTTTGTCTGTTGCTTCAGTGGAAAAGTGATTCAGTGAACCAGAGATGATGTGTTTATGCCAAATCAAAATATAAATTCCTTCCATTTATTGAAAATACCCCTCTGTGAATCACCACCTTATCACTGTGGTTGTTGTTGTGCGTTCCAGTGATCCGAGTAACAAAGGCCATGTTGTTGAGGGCAGTTTGCCCTTGGTAGGGTCTCCCAAGCTAAACATACTAAATAAATAAATAAACAAATAAATAAATAAAAGACATTTATCAAGGATTCCTTTACGTATTACTGAGGCCCACTTGCAATACTGTTATGGCTCACCATGGGGCCCCCGACCCACACTTTGGGAATTTTTTTTAAATGTTTGTTTGTTACCCGTCAACAGTTTAATAATATGCTAGCAATGCCTCCAGAGTGTTTGTGGTCATTTGTAATTCTTTCAGGTAACACAGAGTTATATATTTCTCAGTAAGAGTTTTTGTTAAGTTTGCAGTTATTGGGTTTTATGTGGGCCTGCCAGGTACATTCAAAGACTTTTTCAGGCCATTTTCTGTGTGTAGACTTGTTCATTCCATTACTGCATTTCAAAGTCAGCTGTTTGCATTGTGGCCTTTCCTGTTTGTCAGCAAAACATGGCTTCAGAATGACTCCAGTGTTGTCAGGTACCAATTCACATGTGATGGGCACAGGAAATGTCCTCATGCTTGGAGACTGCTCACTTCAGGGATGACTGGGTAATACCTGTGGTGCATCTTGTGATTTGCTCCCCTGACAGGGAACGTTAGAAGTACTCACAACAATAAAGGAGGTATGTGACACTGATAAATGCTCTAACCCTTTGAGGCAGTGGAGGGTAACAGTTCTAACATGAAGCTTTTAGATTCTGACTGATATTCAGAATTGGTCTTGGAAGGGATAGATTTAAGGCTTGTTATCCCAGAATGTGTTCATCTATTTGAGGTTATGTTGGAGATTTGTTTTCTTTGATTTGCTTTCTGAGGAGCTGCCATTTGGCCTGTCACTTGCAGTGAGAGTCTGTCTTTACTCGTGTATCTGGCATAAAGCATAAATACGTTAATATCTACTATCTAATGTCCCCAAACCCCCAAAATCAAAAATACTGCTGAATTACTGTTTCGTATCTCTACCCTGGATAACTTCCAAACCTTTCTTTATATGTAATCATAAAGATGCCTAAAAAGATAAAAGTTAGAGATAATGTAAAGAAGATGGTGCGTGTGTGTATACATTTTTTTTTTCAGGTGATTTCCATTGTAAGACGATAAAACAGTAGGAACAATGACTATGATTTGGCTGTCTGACGTAAAGCAAAGCATCTCTTATGTTTTGCTTTAGGCAAATTTAAAAAAAATTTGCTTGCTGCTCTCTTCCAACCTTGGGCTTTACATCTGTTTATGTTTGTGTATGTTTTCAAAGTGTTCGTGAATCTTGAACTCCCTACAGGGCACCAGTTATCAAAACTACTACCTTTCGATGAGAGAGGATAAATGTGGTATTAAGTCTAATAACTCTGATTTAAGGTAAAAAGCTTGGCTAAAGAAAGTATAACATATGTTATGAATACAAGCCAGACATCCTCAGATATTTGTAAAAGCTACACACACACTTTCTGACTATGAGTGTGGCTGAATGGTTGCAAAGAGAAGGTGATCTTGTCTAAAGAGGCAAAACTACCAGACAGCAGAATAACAGATATACCAGACAGAAGTAAAGGAAACCATGATAATGATGGAAGGTCAGCCACAGCCAAATACCTCCAGAAGGTAGGCCAGGTGCTGAGAAGCCAGCTCTATGGTACGAATAAGATACAATGCCCAACCAGTCATCAGATACCCAGCTGGAATAATAGGCTCCACTCAAAGTCCAACACCCTGAGGATCTATAAGCAATGAAAAGAGAGAGGCCGAGGATTAGTAAATTTCAATGGAGGATGAAACAGAGAGCATCTGCAAATGCTTCAGGAAGATGGCAGCCTGAGATGAGCTGCTCGAAGGATACATCAGGGAGTTGAAGATGGTGGTATGGAACAGTACCATTTGTTGGTAGCTTTTGAGCACTTCATTCTGTCTGTAAAGAAGTTTTGAATGAATTCTGATAAAGCTATGTAGTGATAGAGAGTGGAGTAATGTAAACAATCAATTCAAATTTTCTTAACAGCCACCAGTGTCTTCAAGGGTAACTTAAAAATTTTAAAAATGAAATAAATAAAATCTACAAAATAAAATGCTATTTCCTTAAAAGTAAATACTGCCCAGAGAGTGAGCTGCCTGCGATCTCAACAGTGCTTCTGGTTTTAAATTTGTATTTATTGTAACTGCAAGTTAAGCCAGAGGACAAACGTCAATGTATTATGAAATACTGATTACACACAAGCAGTATCACCAGAACACAGAGCAAGTATACAACAATGAAACACTGGAGGATTTCCAACATGCGTCTCCCAAAATAAGGTGAAGATAAGAAGAAGAAATATGAAGACTTATAGAATGAATGTTGTAAGGAGAAGAAACTGGGAAAGAAAATTCCTCTCACACTAAATGTAAAAATTAATTTTTCTTCAGTTTCCCTTTCAATTTGTTGACCTCTTGTGTTTTTCGAAGTACAATGACGTGGTAATGTCTTCTGATCTGAAGCAGGTGCTAACATGGAAGATGACTTCCTGATATCTGTGATTTGCTTGTCTAATGTGAAGCCAGTGTCATGTCAAGTTTTCCCTTATGCAAACTGAAAATTTGATTTACTTGTCCCAACAACCTTGGGTTGTTTTTTTGTTTTTTATCAACTTGTGGTTTTAAAGAGTTTTTCAAACTTCTTATTAAAAAGGCCTCATTGTAAACCTCATATGTATGAGTACATAGATTTATTATGGAATAAATAAATGGAATGCCTAATGGCAACTACCTAAAACTCAAACTTAAGTTAACTAAGGCTACGTCCACACTAGCCCGGATAGATTTGAAAACGCCGTTTTCATCTGAAAACGCGTCGCGTCCACACTAGCGTTTTCAGTTGTTTTCACAGAGTTGTGCTTCCACATTGAAATGACCAAAAACGCTTACGTTCCAGTACTGCGCATGCGCAAAAGCGAGTGAGAGTTAAAGATTTGAATAAAAGCTATCTGGAGCATGTACAAACTGATATTCATCTTATTTAGGGCTGTCAAAATTGAGAGCAATCAAAACAACCGCTGTATAATGCACTCCGCTATCTTTGTTTATTTCAACTAGAATGAAAAAGACACAAAGCTGGAGTTATTCTGCGTCTTTATGCTGCTTCTTCTTCTCTCATTTTCTCCCCCCTCCCTTTCCTGTTGATATTTTAATCATGAAACTGATCAATGAGCAGCTGATCGGCTTTTCTGACACAAGTCCCGTCTCTCTTGTTTATCTCCCACTTTGCGCCAGAAAGAGGAAACCAGCGGATGTCGCGCTAAACAACAGCAGCACGTTTAAGCTTGATCAGCTGTTGTTAGAATTTATTTAATATTAATTTCTAGTATCAGCTGATGTTTGCTGGAGCCACAGCCATAAAAGCTGCTGGTCATGATATCGGTTTGGATATCTGGTGAGAGGGAAACATGAAGATGAAACCAGGAGATGTCCTTACTGAATCATCAGAGCTGAACAGGTGATGGAGAAACAGGTTTAGCTTTTAGGTGACATGAATGAGTTGAAGGGAAGTTATGAACTGTTTCTGAGACAAATAACACCAGGATCCCTTTCTAAGTAACTGTGTAGGAGCGGGTCTAGCAAAGTTTTGCCAGGGGGGCAGGTAGGGCATTAACAGAGAAAAGGTGGGGTGTTCTGAGAAACCATCCTACTCTGACAAAACGTCCTACCCGTATTATAATTTGACGGTGATTTGTGACTAAACCTAACCCTAACCCTACCTCTAACCATAACCCTAACCATAACCATAACCATAACCCTAACCCTACCCATAACATTAACCTTAAGAAGTATTCCGGATGGGTGAGAGAAAAAGAAGTCAATTCGGCGTTGGTGTTGTGCGCATGCGCCACGTCTGCGCAGAACCATTGGGTAGGATGGATTCCCAGTACAGGCGCACAAAGAAATACTTTTCTTTCTTATTCTCATTTAAAATGTCTCGCTTTTAATAAATAATTATCTGATGTAACATGCATAGAGATCATACATATGCGCAACAGCGTTCGTTTTCATTCAAAGGCTTTATGGCTTTTCCTATAATTTCCTAAAAATGCCCGGGCCGATTTTTAGTCCCAGTCCAGCCCTGGGCACGGCACGCAGTGAATTAATCTGAGAAAGTGCATTAAAAAATAAATGGCGGTATCTAAGCTAACAACCCCAACTACCAGATTCAAGTTGTAATAGGCTAAAAATCACAATCACAATAACACCAGGATCCTTTTCTAAGTAGCTGACAACTGGTAACTGTGTAGGAGCGGGTCTAGCAAAGTTTTGCCAGGGGTCCATGTAGGGCATTAACAGGGAAAAGGTGGGGTGTTCTGAGAAACCATCCTACCTACTCTGACAAAACGTCCTACCCGTATTATAATTTGACGGTGATTTGTGACTAAACCTAACCCTACAAAATACACACATAGGGAGAAAAACTAGAGTCTTGACAGCAAAAAAGGAGAAATCACGTACACACGGAAAAACAACTCTCAAAACTCAGGGGGCGTGTTTTGAACACAGGGGCAGGTTATAAATGCAGGGGAGGGTTGTATCAGTCTCACTCTGTCTCAGACCTTCGGACAGTGCACATGTTACGGTTTGGAGGAGGACTCAAGCGCAGGACTCCGGTTCTGATGCTCACAAGAAGGGTTTATTTACAATGCACCAGGTGTATATACAAGAATGTGCGGGGGGGTGCTATATACAGCTGAGTGAGGGGAGAAGGGGTCTCCAGGGAAGTCCAGGGGAAAGCACGCGTTCTTCAGAATATCCACTCACACGATCACAGGCTCACACTCCGACACTGCCACACGGGAATCACACGGGGGGAAAATCCAGGGAGCTGCGTGGTAGACAACGATCCAGTGACGAACAGCAGTCACCTCCTGGCTTAAGTGCTGATCACCTTAACGAGACCCAGGTGTCTCATCTCCCGAGGGCGTGGGCCGAGGGCGTGAACCCACAGTGAGTTCCGCCCCGGCGAGAGAGAAGAGGAGAGAGGAAGAGAGAGAGTGCTGATCAGCGTGCAGCTGATCCGCCTGGCCGTGACAGTACATCTCTATTCAGAGTCTTTCTACAGCCACACACTCACGTTTTTTTTGTCTTTCGGTGTGCTTCTCGCCTGAGGAAGGCCAGATCTTGGCCGAAACGTCGCGGCATAAGCACACATTTCATTGAGTCTTTTATTTGAGGAGTTTTATTTTGTTTCTGATTTTATTTTTCCATTTTTTTTTCCAATAAATAAATAAATAAATAAATAACTCTTTTATTTCATATATACACACATAAAAAATACACTTATTAATAACATACCTGATCTCACATTCATTTTATTTACCTATAATAACAAAGCCAACGGGGACACCAATTCTACACAAATAAATAGTAACACAGGACAACGATTTACAAAGAAGCGGGACTCATCGGGAGGAGATGAGTGCCTCGCAGTGGCCCACGGTCCGCAGAGGGCAGACCACTTCCCAGAACCTTTTTCGGGGTCGGACGGGGCGACCCGTTGGGGGGATGGACAGTGCCTTTCCTGTTTCCGGCTGGAGACAGGCTCAGTCCACGCTTCCTAACCATAACCATAACCTTAAGAAGTATTCCGGATGGGTGAGAGAAAACGAAGTTAATTCGGCGTTGGTGTTGTGCGCATGCGCCACGTCTGCACAGAAACATTGGGTAGGATGGATTCCTAGTAAAGGGGCACAAAGAAATACTTTTCTTTCTTATTCTCATTTAAAATGTCTAGCTTTTAATAAATAATTATCTGAATCTTACAAACAAAGTTTTTATCTGATGTAACATGCATAGAGATCATACATATGCGCAACAGCGTTCGTTTTCATTCAAAGGCTTTATGGCTTTTCCTATAATACCTGGTGGGCCGGTCTCTAATCAAAATGCCCGGGCCGATTTTTAGTCCCAGTCCAGCCCTGGGCACGGCACGCAGTGAATTAATCTGAGAAAGTGCATTAAAAAATAAATGGCGGTATCTTAGCTAACAACCCCAACTACCAGATTCAAGTTCTAATAGGCTAAAAATCACTTAGCCTAACGGTGAGAGGGACATTGCTAGCTGGCAGCTTTTTCAAGCGATGTTGAAATTTCCACATTCTGACCTTCAAATGCTTCAGGAGCTGTCCACTCAGCGCAGCATCAGCACCGCGGAAATACACGGATACATCCGTAGACTCCACCGCGGTGGTTTACGACACCAACTATCTGCCATCTATAATCCAGTTTTGAGTTCCCTCCCCAGACACCTTAACGCCCACTCACATCCTGGGCCATCTGACCTCAGGAATTCGCATGACAAGGTGGGGCCAGGTTTCACATTGAGCTCACCCAAAACCCTGGCTGATTGGGACCCACACCCACTTTCACACCTTGGCTCAGGTGATTAGAGGATCATCAGGGCGTCCTTTTGTCCCTTGTTATGAGATTCTATGTTTTTATGTGTTTTATTCTTTGTTTTATTATCTTTTAATATTCAAGCATATTGTAAAGTGTTTATATATTTCACAGAATTTGCTGTACTTTCCCATGTCACAAGATTCGATGTATTGCTCCATTGTCATGCAACCCGACAGTGAACTCTGCAATACATATAGTTTAAGCAGGAAACAGATGCGGGTCACCCAGACTACAATAGAAAACGGATGAGGCACCTAAACCACAACAGGAAAACAGATGCGCGACTCCCTAACCACAAAAGATTAAGTCAGCGCCACGTCTTTTAGAAAGAAGCAGACACACACACACATATACAACTGTTGGTTTAAAGGAATTTGTAAAAGAGGAAATGTGACGTATTTGCATACGCGATGTAACCTATAAATAAAGAACTGTGCCTGCACTCAGGGGGTGGGTCTCGCCAGAGTCCCCACCCGTGCGTGAGTCTCGTCAGAGTGCTCACCCGTGCACGTTAATGTTATTACATTCTAACTGTTTGAGTGTCTTTATTCAGCCTGAAGAATGTCTTATTAAAAATAAACTCTTGACATTTAATTGGTCCTTCGAGCCCGGATGTAGGACATCGAATTATAACTAATTTTATGCTCCAACGGAGTGACCTCGTCGTTTCCTGACATCGTGGAGAGCCCGCGCTGAAGTCTGTCGACAGCCTCTTTCCTATGAAGGAGAAAAAGACCAACTACGTGAATTCGGGGTTGGCCAGCGTTCTTAGTAAGAGGTCCACGATCCTGGGGAACGAGGAGGAATCTCTGACCGCACTTATATCATCATAACCAGGTGAATATTAACACTCAAAGACACATCGCGAATAATCGCCTTTTTAGATTGACACTTTTCTAAGGGAAAAACTCGTCCTGTAGGGACTGGCAGTTTAAAAAAAAAAAAAAAAGACTTCGCTTGTAAGACGAAACTGGCAGTCCAGAAGAGACTCGTTTCAAAAAAAAAAAGCTGGTAGTCTAAAAGACTCGCTTGTAAGACGAAACTGGCAGTCCAGAAGAGACTCGTTTCGCAATAAAAAAAAAAAAAAGCTGGTAGTCGACAAAAATTTACTCCGGGAGTAAATGGGAAAAGGAAAGTGTCAATTAAAATAGGATTACACTGCCGCGTATGTGAATTGTTTGTATTTAAAAAGAGGAAGTGAGTGTCATTTGAAGAGGGACAGTAGGACCCTACACCACTTCTATTGTTTTCCTGTGTCGACTGAAATACTGGTGAGGAAGGGAAAAGGTTGCGCTTCATCGCATAAAATTAAGGCCGCCCTTGACATTAGGACAAGGGTAGAAGGCTGCCTTAATAACCTCCCCTAACTCTAATACCAGAGAAGGTCACACAGTTCTGTTTGTAGTATTAATAACACAAAATCAAAATGGGAAATAAAACAACAAAACTCACTGCTGACGAGCAGTGGCTAGAAAAAGAAATGTCCAGGCGCCCGGACAAATTAGTGCATATAGATGGAGAAATCCAAAGAAAACTAAATGTCCCACGTGGGAGGGAAAATGTATAACTGTATGTATAATGCATTAACTAAATTAAAAGAAACCCTCCAAGCAGAAATAAATACTGAAAAGGAAGCTAAAAAGAAATCAAAACATACATAAGAGTTGTAATATTTTAAAGCATGGAAAGAGGAATGAAGTGGAATAAACAAAAGGTTAAATTAAGGTTGACTTAAATTAAAGCAATGAAACAAAATTGGGAAGACAACCAAGCTGAATGAATAGAATGCGTGAAACCAGATAATTCACACAAAATATATCAAATAAAAAAGAGACATGCATAAGGTATATTAAGGCTGTGTCATTGTTCAGCCAAGGAAAATGTCTCCAGCTTGGGAAGGTGTGAAGCTGCAGGTCACATCGGCCTTTGATGGATACATAATAAAATATAAACTAATAAACTATTGTATATTAGTAGTAAAGTAGTGTATTGTGATATACTGTTGCTGTTATAAAGAAGGAAAAACAATACAATGATAACATTAATAATGACATACTATTAATAGGAAGACGCACCTCAGTCAGTTATGATGCAAGGTGGAAGATTGTTAAAAGTAGTCTGATTCAAGCTTAAGGTTTGCTCAAACTCAGTACAATGATATATGAGATAAAGAAAATAAGGAAATAACTACACTAATCAGGTGCATAGAGACACTTGACCTGCTTGTAAACCTGTCATCTTAGATGAGACTTTGTTAAGATGAAGAGCAAACCTATACTAACAACTAATGAGCCAAACCCGTATATAACAGCTAAAGCTACAGGTTTGAGAAGCTGAATAAAATGAATTAAATATGTGGACACTACCAAGCTGATGAGCAAGTTACACATTTTTTTTAATTTTTATTTGTTTTTTAGAGCAGAAGCTGCATATTAAAGGTCACACATGCAGCTGTCTGTGAGCTCAGTTTTTTCCTCACACTTCTGCTTTGTTTCTGGCAGCAGCTTTTTCTTTTTCTTTTTGTGTCCTTGATGATGATAAAGTCCAGAGCCAGCTGAGAGCTGGGTTATCTGTTTTGTTTTATGTGACAAGGCTGAGAGATTAAAACTTAGTTTCTTGTTTTGAAAAAAAGAAGAAAAAAAGAGAGGTTTTGTGTTTCTCAGCCAAGAACAACTACAATTTCATTTTCTGTTTTGAGACAGGATAATAATAATAATAATAATAATAAAACAAAGAGTGATGTTTTGTTTAAGTATTGAAGCAGGCTAATACTGCAACATATCGTCTAGTGCATGATCTGCGAGCAATATATGAAATCATCTTGTTTATCTTTAAATAAACTCCAATTACGGAGACCTGAAGTCACATGCTTAGGGCACACCCTCAGGTAAAGGCAGAAAGCTACTAAACAAAGAAAAGAAGCTATACAGAATGCGCCACAGCCACAAAACTAAGTATTCACATTCTTTCTGACTCTTTGTGAGCCTGAGTTATGACCTTGGCTCCCTGTTTTTCTGCTTCCACCAAGGGTGGGGGTGACGCTCCCGTGGCATGTGCTCTGTTCTCTTTACTATCACAAAGAAAAAAAAAAAAAGAGAAAGGCCCCTACTCTCTGAATACAATATTCTCTTCATAACTCGGCAGTATGAAATGTCATGAAACAGTGTAACTCACTCACAGTAAATCAGCAGTGAATCAGTAGTATAGGATAATACAAACCTACCTAATAAATCTAATGATTTTCAAATTCTTTTAACTAAGAAGTATGATGTGGCCTCCAGCAGTATTATGATTCACTCATTTTGATTACAGGTATAATGTAATATATGACAGCATAATAATCTCACAACTGCTACAAGCACATTTGCCTTTCTTAACACACACGAGTGAAAGGCAACTGTTAAGAAAATGCCCTTTTGGGTGAGACAGGCCCAGAGGCCCTGCATGCAAGCGTACTAACACACATACATGCAATGAAGAGCAGCTTACACTAGAGCACACACTATATGTGCGCCTCTATATCTCACATTGGTGTTAAAACAGGAAAAATTAATAGTTTTGTTATCAACTGCTGAATTTACCCACTACTGACATTTAACTCTCCAGCTTGCAGGACAATAGGTGAAACGTTTGTGAAAACAGAGAAGGAAAAGTAAAGACACAGAGAGAGTCTGGTATGACCAAGCAGTGACCAGACAATAAATTTAGTTGGTAATACAATAAATTGTGAGATGCTTTCTGCTTGATTGATGCAACACAAGTAATTTACTGTATGGAGGAAATTCTCTTTGTGATAATCTTTTGAACGTGCATTTCTGTTGACCTGTCAATTTAGCGCATTATAAGCTGATATGCAAATTAGTTGATTGATATTAGATTTGAAAAATAACTGTGTTATAAAATAAGTGAATAAGATGTAACAACGGTTGAAATATAGTTTTTTGTTTCTAGTGTGTGGAGAAGGTTTTATCATGGCACACATCTGTTTACATGGGAGGAAACTCCTCATGTGATGCGACATTTAGCAATTTGCAAGTGTGCAGCACATCAGAAGAATGACTATGAAATTACAAAGGGAAACAATTTTACTGACAAAGGATGAACAAAAAGCAGCTCCCACAGCTGAGCAAAAGAAATGGCTGAAATGCGGAGCGAAACTAAAAGATGACTTGATGATTTGTGAAGGAAAACCAATACTTCCAAAATCTCTACACAAAACAGCAGTTTTAGTGACACATGGAGTTACTCTCCATGCGTCAACAGGAGGATAGGAGATATAATCTCCAAAACACACTCTAAATTTCGAACACACTCTAAATTTCGAAACTTCAGAAAAATGCTTATGTAACCATTTTATTCCAACATATAGCATCCCCACTCTGATAAGATCAGATAATGGGACACACTTTGTCAATGAGGTAATCAGCAAAGTCTCTGAAGCACTAGGATTCAGCATCAAATATCACTGTGCTTATCATCCTCAAAGTGCCGGCCTAGTAGAAAGGACAAACGGCACAATAAAACAGAGGCTTAGAAAATGCATGGAAGAAACAGGAAGACCGTGGCCTGAGTGTATAGGTCTAGTAAAAATGTGGATGAGGTTAACCCAATGCTCGCAGAAGCTGACACCATTTGAAATTATACATGGTAGACCCTTCCCTCTGCCCATCACCAGTGAACCAATAGACAAGTCAGTTAGAGAAACAACCCTAGCAGAGTGGATGACAAAACTGCTAGAGAATAAAGACATAGTTTTGAACAACCAACTGCCGAGTGATTCTTCTCCAGTCTCTTCCAGGTTGAAGCCAGGCGACTGGATCCTGATCAAGGTTCTCCAGAGGAAAAACTGGAGCTCACCGAGGTGGGAGGGCCCTTTTCAGGTCCTGCTAACAACGCCAACAGCGTGCAAGATCGCTGAAAGACCTTCGTGGATCCACCAGAGCCACACCAAAAAAAGTACAAGGGGACACAAGCCCAGACGCCAGTCCACCTATCATCTAGTGATCTGTAAGTGGAGGAGAGGGCAGATTGGGTACATCCCGCCCTCTTGACTTCTCGCTTTCAGTCGACACACTAGGTGATCTGGTGAACTTGGTCGACCTGAAGAAACCCCATTGTAGCCCGAGCACCGACCTAGCCCCACCTGCCCGGTAGAGTAAAGGAAGATCAGTCCAACCTGCAAAACCAGAAGAGCAACCCATCACTCAAGTAACTACTCAGACACTCACAAGCAATGCCTGACATAGACGTGCAAAATGAACATTCAGACATTTCAGATGGAGAGGACCCAGTCCCCAACAGGACTCGACGACGATGCTGGTCAGAGGAATGCCAACTAATGCATAATTATGTACCCCATAACAAAACTGAAATGGCATTCTTTGTAAACCTACTACAAACTCTAGAAACAGTAATGAATACAAGTCTGCGTGCATGTGCTCCAAAAGAACCAATAAAGAACTTAATAACACTTCCGGTCACACCGCCCGAACTAGCCCATAACATGACCATGGTCTGCCTATGGAGACTTAGAGTCCCAGAAAAGCAGGGTGTATCTTTTGTTTATCCAAATAAGACACTGCAACCGGAATCTTCCTGGCACAAGCTTATAGCCCGATAGCAACTGAGGAAGAAGAAGACTGTGTGTAAGAATTTCTTGTACTTAACATGACGTAGCAATTGAAAATGTGCAAACAAGTGATTGTCTACTGAAGCCTATGAAGTATGAGTGAAATATATTAACAACAGGAGGGAATGTTATGAGATTCTATGTTTTTATGTGTTTTATTCTTTGTTTTATTATCTTTTAATATTCAAGCATATTGTAAAGTGTTTATATATTTCACAGAATTTGCTGTACTTTCCCATGTCACAAGATTCGATGTATTGCTCCATTGTCATGCAACCCGACAGTGAACTCTGCAATACATATAGTTTAAGCAGGAAACAGATGCGGGTCACCCAGACTACAATAGAAAACGGATGAGGCACCTAAACCACAACAGGAAAACAGATGCGCGACTCCCTAACCACAAAAGATTAAGTCAGCGCCACGTCTTTTAGAAAGAAGCAGACACACACACACATATACAACTGTTGGTTTAAAGGAATTTGTAAAAGAGGAAATGTGACGTATTTGCATACGCGATGTAACCTATAAATAAAGAACTGTGCCTGCACTCAGGGGGTGGGTCTCGCCAGAGTCCCCACCCGTGCGTGAGTCTCGTCAGAGTGCTCACCCGTGCACGTTAATGTTATTACATTCTAACTGTTTGAGTGTCTTTATTCAGCCTGAAGAATGTCTTATTAAAAATAAACTCTTGACATCCCTCTTTGGGGGGATACTCCCACTGGGTTTAAATCTGGGACTCTCGGCCATTTGACCTTAGAACTGAAGAAGCTTCTCGGATGAGAGGTGAAACGTCTTCAAGCAACTTAAAGACGTCCAGACGCTTTTCTTTCCAAGCTCCTTTGACTACGATGACCTGGATGACTGAGAACCTTCAGAGACAAATCTATTTAATAATTTTCAACACTAACACCTAACAGGGCCTGGCCTGTATTGTGTGGAGGCAGATCAATTTTACTTATATAGACAGGGAGATTGTAATTAGCACCAGAGGCCTTGAAAACTGAGACCTAAACCCATACCCGCCTGACCCTTGAAGAACATGGGTCTTGTTTTGTTTTGTTTTTTAAAAATCTTGCAGGCTATCATTAAGTATATGAGCCTTGACCTTTTTTAAAAAAATATATTCAGTGCACAGCATCACTACATGATGTCATACTGTAGCTGACTGAGCAGAAAGTGTCTTTGCTGTTAGTCTCTGCTACCCTCTAATGCTCACCATTGTACATTTTGTCTTTGAGTTTTGTCTGTTGCTTCAGTGGAAAAGTGATTGAGTGAACCAGAGATGATGTGTTTATGCCAAATCAAAATATAAATTCCTTCCATTTATTGAAAATACCCCTCTGTGAATCACCACCTTATCACTGTGGTTGTTGTTGTGCGTTCCAGTGATCCGAGTAACAAAGGCCATGTTGTTGAGGGCAGTTTGCCCTTGGTAGGGTCTCCCAAGCTAAACATACTAAATAAATAAATAAACAAATAAATAAATAAAAGACATTTATCAAGGATTCCTTTACGTATTACTGAGGCCCACTTGCAATACTGTTATGGCCCACCATGGGGCCCTGACCCACACTTTGGGATTTTTTTTTTTAAATGTTTGTTTGTTACCCGTCAACAGTTTAATAATATGCTAGCAATGCCTCCAGAGTGTTTGTGGTCATTTGTAATTCTTTCAGGTAACACAGAGTTATATATTTCTCAGTAAGAGTTTTTGTTAAGTTTGCAGTTATTGGGTTTTATGTGGGCCTGCCAGGTACATTCAAAGACTTTTTCAGGCCATTTTCTGTGTGTAGACTTGTTCATTCCATTACTGCATTTCAAAGTCAGCTGTTTGCATTGTGGCCTTTCCTGTTTGTCAGCAAAACATGGCTTCAGAATGACTCCAGTGTTGTCAGGTACCAATTCACATGTGATGGGCACAGGAAATGTCCCTCATGCTTGGAGACTGCTCACTTCAGGGATGACTGGGTAATACCTGTGGTGCATCTTGTGATTTGCTCCCCTGACAGGGAACGTTAGAAGTACTCACAACAATAAAGGAGGTATGTGACACTGATAAATGCTCTAACCCTTTGAGGCAGTGGAGGGTAACAGTTCTAACATGAAGCTTTTAGATTCTGACTGATATTCAGAATTAGTCTTGGAAGGGATAGATTTAAGGCTTGTTATCCCAGAATGTGTTCATCTATTTGAGGTTATGTTGGAGATTTGTTTTCTTTGATTTGCTTTCTGAGGAGCTGCCATTTGGCCTGTCACTTGCAGTGAGAGTCTGTCTTTACTCGTGTATCTGGCATAAAGCATAAATACGTTAATATCTACTATCTAATGTCCCCAAACCCCCCCCAAAATCAAAAATACTGCTGAATTACTGTTTCGTATCTCTACCCCTGGATAACTTCCAAACCTTTCTTTATATGTAATCATAAAGATGCCTAAAAAGATAAAAGTTAGAGATAATGTAAAGAAGATGGTGCGTGTGTGTATACATTTTTTTTTTCAGGTGATTTCCATTGTAAGACGATAAAACAGTAGGAACAATGACTATGATTTGGCTGTCTGACGTAAAGCAAAGCATCTCTTATGTTTTGCTTTAGGCAAATTTAAAAAAAATTTGCTTGCTGCTCTCTTCCAACCTTGGGCTTTACATCTGTTTATGTTTGTGTATGTTTTCAAAGTGTTTGTGAATCTTGAACTCCCTACAGGGCACCAGTTATCAAAACTACTGCCTTTCGATGAGAGAGGATAAATGTGGTATTAAGTCTAATAACTCTGATTTAAGGTAAAAAACTTCGCTTGGCTAAAGAAAGTATAACATATGTTATGAATACAAGCCAGACATCCTCAGATATTTGTAAAAGCTACACACACACTTTCTGACTATGAGTGTGGCTGAATGGTTGCAAAGAGAAGGTGATCTTGTCTAAAGAGGCAAAACTACCAGACAGCAGAATAACAGATATACCAGACAGAAGTAAAGGAAACCATGATAATGATGGAAGGTCAGCCACAGCCAAATACCTCCAGAAGGTAGGCCAGGTGCTGAGAAGCCAGCTCTATGGTACGAATAAGATACAATGCCCAACCAGTCATCAGATACCCAGCTGGAATAATAGGCTCCACTCAAAGTCCAACACCCTGAGGATCTATAAGCAATGAAAAGAGAGAGGCTGTGGACTAGTAAATTTCAATGGAGGATGAAACAGAGAGCATCTGCAAATGCTTCAGGAAGATGGCAGCCTTATTTAGGTCTGTCAAAATTGAGAGCAATCAAAACAACCGCTGTATAATGCACTCCGCTATCTTTGTTTATTTCAACTAGAATGAAAAAGACACAAAGCTGGAGTTATTCTGCGTCTTTATGCTGCTTCTTCTTCTCTCATTTTCTCCCCCCTCCCTTTCCTGTTGATATTTTAATCATGAAACTGATCAATGAGCAGCTGATCGGCTTTTCTGACACAAGTCCCGTCTCTCTTGTTTATCTCCCACTTTGCGCCAGAAAGAGGAAACCAGCGGATGTCGTGCTAAACAACAGCAGCACGTTTAAGCTTGATCAGCTGTTGTTAGAATTTATTTAATATTAATTTCTAGTATCAGCTGATGTTTGCTGGAGCCACAGCCATAAAAGCTGTTGCTACTTCAATCATGAAACTGATCAATGATCAGCTGATCGGCTTTTCTCTCTTGTTTGTTTATCTCCCACTTTGCACCAGAAAGCGAGTGAGAATTAAAGAAATTAAATAAAAGCATGTACAAACTGATATTCATCTTATTTAGGGCTGTCAAAATTGAGAGCAATTAAAACACATCGCTGTATAATGCCTTCCGCTATCTTTGTTTATTTGGTCACATGACTGCATCACATGACTAAAATACGTCATCGTTTTAGAAAGTCTGCGTTTTCGTGTGTCCACACTGCGACGGGACAGCTGCGTTTTGAAATCTATGCGTTTTCGAGAGCGTTTTCAAAACGCTGCGTTTTTCCTTAAGGAAACCGCCGTCTGGACGGGAGGTCAAAACGGAGAGAAAACGCATTAGTGTGGACGTATTTCCTCTTATTGTATTTACCAGGAAAGGTTTCTCCATCAAGTACTAATTCATTCTTTTCTTGGGTATCAAGTACAAATTTCACTGACATGCAAAATAATTTCAAACTTTTATTTAAATGTGTTGTTTTTCTAGAATTTGGTTGATATTCTGTCTTTCCCCTATTACAAGGAAACAGACCATAAAGACAAACAAATTCAAGAGGAAGATAAAAACATAAATTTTTTTTGTAGGTTTTCCTTTTTCTTAAGGCAATGAAAACGTCAGAAAAATAAACAAAACAAACAAAACAAACAAAACAGGTTTTTAGTCTTTTTAAATGTATGTGCATATGTAATTGATCTTAAGTCAACAGCCAGCTGTGGGAAGACTACACTTGATACTCTCTAAGTGGGCTCTGATTGACCCTAGTGGTTAATTGTAGGGGCTGATGTTGCTGACTGATCCCGAGCTGTTGTAGCCATGGATAGCACACATTAGTGGGTCAAAAGTGAGCAGCCATGATAAGGGTTTGTTTGTTTTTTAGCATAAAGTTCTTCTTCTTAACTAAATAACCTGATCGTGTGCATATCCTTAATCATTTGTTTCTTTATAATTTGCATTTATGGTGATTTCAAGAAAAGCGTGAAGTCAAATGCAAATCTGCTGAGAAGATTAATTTACAAAATACAACCATCTTTTTAAAAAAAATATTGCTCAAAGGAGGCCACGATATCTCTGAGAAATAAATGTTGCACTTTAGAATTCTAAATTGGTACCAGTTAAGTTTTTAGTTATTAATAATTTGATTCATCTGCTGCTTGGAAAAGTACAAGTGAGCAATAGTTGTGTGTTCCTGCTACTGAATACGAACAGGTGCTGAGAATCAAAGGGCTGTCCTAATATGCAAATACTTTTTGACAGGCAAAGCTCACATCTCCAGCATATATCTTCCAAACCTCTGTGGATCCTCATTACTCTGCAGAACCCTTCAAAACGAGACAACAATGGAGCAGATTTTCACCTGCATCCTACTCCTGATGAGATTCTTTGGAATGTTTACGAAGTACATTCATGTTAATGACAAAATGGATTGGCTTGAAGCTCAGAAGTACTGTCAGCAGCATTACACAGACCTGGCTCCTGTCAGTAATGAGAGGGATAATAACGAACTTCAGCAGCTCGCCAGCAATGTCAAAGAGTATATCTGGATAGGACTGATAAGAAATTCTTCAGACAGAACCAAATGGCTCTGGTCAGGAGGTGGAGCACCAACCATGTATTTCTGGCAAAAATATGAACCTAATGGCTATTATCTTCAGGAAGACTATGGCTTTCTTTGGAAAGGCAAGTGGTATGATGCAAGCTCAAGGTATGAAAAAACCTTCTTCTGCTACAGTGCAGCAGTGGTGACTGAGAAAAAGACTTGGGAGGAAGCTCTGGAGTACTGCAGGGAGCACCACGATGACCTGGCCAGTGTGGCGTCTGAGACTGAGATGCTGCTGATCCAGAAAGAGCTGAACAAACATAACACCACTGAACACGTCTGGATTGGATTGCGTTTCCTGCCTGGGAACTGGCTGTGGGTGGATGGGCAGGAGATGGACTATGAGGCCTGGGGTCAAGGGGGAAAACCATCATGTCCACATGCTAAGATTAAGTGCGGAGCCTTGAAGGTGACAGGAGGGAGTAAGCCTGTTTGGGAGGCACATGACTGTGAGGAGAGACTACATTTTATTTGCTACTGAGCTGGTTTACTTTGCAAAATTCATTTGAAATCCCCTCTAGCTACTGAGGTTAGTGCAGTTTGGTTATTTATCTCATTTGTTTATTTGTATTTTACATCTTGACATGTAATTGTCTCATTTATCTCATGTGTGTTTCAGTTGCAATTACTTTAAACAAACTATGTTTTATTATTTTGTTGTTATACTTTTAGAAACAATGTGGATATTAATTCAAAATAAATAAATAAATAAATAAAAAGTAGTTCAAAATAAACTCTTGATTCTGTTCATAATTTTATTTTTTTTCTAGTTTTTCTTGCACACATTTAAAAGAAAAATACAAAGATTTATATTCAAACCAACAGTCTTGTTTCCCTTTTTAAAGTCATTGAAGATATATGCAGTATAATTCATCGATCAAAAAAACCCAGTTCAAATCATTAAAACACAAAAATTGACATTCATGTCCGCCATGAGTGTATGAATCAATCAAAATAAAACAGGATCTGAGACACATACTAACACAAAGACAGAAAGGTAACCAAACAGGGAGAACTGTGACGGCTGGCGAGGCAAGCCGTGTGGAGGTGAGCTAAGGACCCAAATGCACCTGCACCCTCTACCTAGAGGGTGTGATGAGAGTGAGCTTTATTCACAGGGAGTGCAGAATACAACAGGATCGGAGATGGTATATGCAGAAACCAAGGAAACTCTAGACTGGGGAAACTAATGAAACTGAACTAAAATATGTATCCATAGAGAGACATGGAGAGAGAAAGTTCAGGAAGGAAATACAAGGAGACACAGGGGCTGTATCCCAATTCAGGGTCTGCAGCCTTAAAGTACGCAGCCTCAACGGTCCTCAAGGGCCGCGTACTCAAAGACCGCTAAGGCCGGAAGTGAGAGGCTTGTGAAATGGGACGGTCTAGCCTCCAGGTTGCCTAGCAACCATGATAGCTGGAAATGTGTGGTTGACAGAAATGAAGGAGAACATATTTTGTTCGTGTGTTTGTTTCTACACGAACTTTGTGTGATTTAATAAGTATCTGAGGCTGAGACCACAGGACTGTAAAACGTGATTGTTGGCCTTCATATCTGTACTGAACAGTCATTTAGGATTAGTTAGTAAATACCAATTAGCCAATGTTGTTCATGAGACTAAAGTCAGTGTAACTATGATATGGCCAATATTATAGTTATTATATTAATCATTATTAGTTATTACAGCAGTGAGTTTGAACTCTCAAATCAAATCACTTCTATTGTCACATCACATGTGCAGGTACACTGGTACAGCACATGTGAGTGAAATTCATGTGAGTGAACTCTGTGTCAAATACTGAGCTTCAGTAAAGATTCAAGTTGCAGTTATTTATATGTCCTATCACCTTAAATCTTCACTCAAAGACACTCAAGTATCTTTGACAGTGTATATATAGATGTATTATATATAAGAGACAAATGTTGTTCCTTCAGTATGTTGGCATTACTAAATTTGGCTCAATGCTTACATATATGTGTAAAAAGCAAATGTACGAGCTGTGATAACTGTTTCTGATAGAATGAAGAGTAGACTGATATATTAAACATTCCTTTATTGGGGGAGAAAATCAGACCATGTCATAACTGCTTTAAGTCATACAGAATAGATATCAGAGCCTTAAACAGGCTGACTTCTGCTAAATGGGTCAAACTGGTCAGAAAGTATACAAACACATAACATCCTTATAGAATATGATGTAACACTATAGATCAACTTACCTCAGAATATATAAAGCATATAAACAATTACAGCAATATGATACAACAAACACAGCAGTGCTACTAATCCAAAATACTCAAAGCTTCATAGAACTGAAACAAACATTTATTTTTAGCTCCATTCTGCTGCTGATACATACTTTAGGTTTCTGAATATTAAACTTGTTACTGCCTTTCATAGTGTGTAACTTGAAGGCCCTGAGTACTTTCTCCCACACTGAAAACACTGGAATGATAACATTATTTGAACATTACCTAATAAGACTGATTCAGGACAGACAATTAGTTATTTTAAACTTTTCTAGCAGTCCTTCACAAACAGGGAACAGTCTGTCTATTCTCTCCATCTGTCAGCTGCTGCTGGCTCTTCCTCCTCCTCTTCCTCACACACTGCTGAGTTTGTCCTGGTGGATCATCAGGGGTGCAAAGCCTCACAGATGATGTGCAGCAGTGGGTCCCTCAGTCTGTCCTCACTCTGGACACTTGCAGTTGTCACACATGGAAATCAAATGTGTGATAAGCTGCAGGATTCAAACAGTGTAAAAGTGTAACTTATAAATACATGTTCATACTTTTATTCCACAATCAGAGAGAAAGAAACAGAGAGAGAGTGCAGGACAGACAGACAAGTGACAGTCTCAGGTGTACACACTGCTACAAAACAGCACAAGAGAAGGAGGATTTAGTGTTTGTGTTATTACGAGTGCTAAACAAGAAGAGTTCCAGATGGTACAGTGGACACATGTGTGACTCCTGTGATTAAAGCATCTTTCTTTCAGCTTAACGAGTGAACCGTCAGCTCGTTCAAACACACGTTAAAGTCCGTTTGGCTCGACACCACCGAACAGAGGCAGCAATATAACATAGCTAACATTAACAGTGCAGTGAATCCTGCTTGTGCCGTCATATTCAGGACTGCAAACCGAGCAGCATTCACTGACTTTCAGCTTGTTGTGTTTGTGGATATATGACTGACTTTAATTATCCACAAAATCATCACATTCTCTGTAAGATTAAGGTCGACTATTGTATTATTATAGTTTAAAGGCTTTAAAAGCAAGTAAAAGCTGAAAGTACAAACATCGCTAATGTCACATAACTTTGCCGACATGTGGCCAACAGTAATGTTTTAATGTTCCTCATTATTCAACATTTGCACATAAATAAGTGACATCATATTCAGTACTTACTTTTCACTAGTGATGGGTCCAGCAACACTGACGCACCGGCGCTTGTATCAAGCTCACAGAGTGAAGCCTGTGTCGGTGCGTGCGTCGCTTTAAGAAAAAGTCACGTGATCGATACAGCTACTGTATCGCTCATTGCCAACGCGCCAAACTGTGTTTAAAAGGTACCGCATCCGCATCTGTCAACGGAACGAGTCGCCACCAAAAAAAAAAAACACAAAATTACTCTCGCAAAGATAAATAAAAATACACATCTCTCCATAACAAAATGGAGCTCGAAAGAGAAAGAAAAAGAAATGTTTCTGCTGTGTGTGATCATTTTGATCTTTTAACTGCAAATAGTTTGTCTGTCTTTGTTTCAGTGTAATCTATCAGAATAGGAAAAACAGCAATGTGACCTGCAGTGTAAATTATTTCATTTTATGCAATGTCGCATCTGTTCTGCGGAGCTTTCTTACACAAACAAAAGCACCTCCTCAGTGTTTAGGCATTACAGAGCCAAACGTGAAAATGAGGAGACAAACACACCGAGAATGAACACAAGTAGGCCTATATTGACACTGAACAGCTTTATCATCATTTTTTTTATTAATATGTGTTTTATTATTTTGAAATCAAGCATCTAGGAAGACTGTTCTGGACCAGGCAGTCCTGAATTTTATTATAAAGGACTGTCAACCCCTTAGTATTGTGGAGAGTGTCGGAGAGAAAAATTCCGAGAGCAGAGGATCCTTTAACGTACTGGGGGAATAGGAAGACATCTTATCAGAACTTTTTCCACCTGGCTTTACAGTTTTTGTGTACCCCAGCTTCAGCTATGCCTGTGAGTTTTCCAAAGCTGGGGAAATGGTGTCAAAAAAACAAAAAAAACCAAAACGCAATAGACTGAATGCAAAAACATTGGATAAACTTATTTTTCCGAATAGAAATTTATAATAAACTCTGAGTCAATTACATTTAAATGGGTAATATTATATTCACAATACTTTCATTTAATTTTCACTTAATGTAATTCACAGTATATTTTAAAGATGTCTACAATATTTGCAATGTAAAACATATAAAATGATTCCATGGAAAGTACAATACCTTACAGTGTACAAGTATAACTAGGTCATTGAATCAGTGTCTGTTGTGAGTCTCAAGTAAGTTGCCTGCAATGATATTTAAGGTCCAGCAGGTGTCAGTATGGCGCAAAACAGCAACACTGTGTCGACACAGTATCGATACAGTTTGGAGAATGTGCTGAAACGCTTCACGAGGCCTCATCTACCCATCACTACTTTTCACAGTTTACTCTTCGGCCGCTCCGCTTCTGCCGTCTGCAGCAAAATTATCCACACCAACTGCCGCGCTATGAATTGTGGGATATGTTGGGCCACGAAGTCTACACCGCCACAGCCTTAAAATTCAGGGAAATGAAGGCCGCATTTGAGGGCCGCATTTCGAGCAGCCTTTGAATTGGGACAGCCTTCGGCGCGCCACTGTGACGTAATCGGCCTCAAAATGCAGCCTTTAAGGCTGCAGACTGAATTGGGCTACAGCAAGGAAGACTACACAGACAAACCAGCAACAAGCAGGAGAACACACAAGGCTTATATACTCACAGGAGCAATCAGGGAATGGGAGACAGGAGGGGAACACAGCTGGGAGAACTCAGAGCTGACGAGACAAGGAAGCAAAACAGAATACACTAACATGAGACACAGACCTTCAAAGTAAAACAGGAAGTACACAGAGAAAGCCTGGAGGGATAAAGAGAACATGGAGGAGCACATGAAGGGATGAGGAAAACACAGAACACAAGGAGTAGGATCATGGCACCAGAACTAACGTCACAATATAAACACAGACACACAGAGGGAGACAGAGGGCAAATATATGAGGGAAACCTATTAAATATTCAGGGAACTAAACAAAGAATACAGGAAACCTAAACTAGAACACTAGACACTATAGGATAAACTAGGACTAACAAAGTGAACTTTGAACATAAACCATAATGCAAAATCACAAAGACACAAGAAAACTGAAAACACTGGATCGAGAGAACCAGAATCCTGACAAGAACACTGTTTTCACATAGAAAACATCACAAGACAAAGCAAAGATGAGACTAATGTAATAGTAAAGGATCTAAAAAACCTAAAGTCATCTGTAACTAAACTAGAGACACATATAATACAATAGGGACCAAAACAGGGATCAGGAATTCTCACAAGCACCAGTAACTCAAAACATCAAGAGAAACTAAACCTAAACCACTTCTCAAAACACACACAATCACAAATCACAAACCCACAAAACTCAAAACCCAGAGTTAAAGACCAAGGGACCATGACAGGACCAGCTTCTACATATACCGCACATATTACAGCATAAGTACATGTTTTAAACATAAACATCGCCCGAAAAGTAGGGAAATTTGTGTTTGGTTGATTTTTTCATTATGGTAACATTGTTTCTTGCAGTAAACCTTATACTATTGGAAAGCCTGCTTAGTTCCCCTTAAATGCCACCATTTTTGAAAGGAAAATGCATTTGTGGGTTGTGCTCATGAAAAACCTGCCAATTCTTCTCTGCCAATGCCAAACAGCTTATTCTGCTGTTGACTCTTGTTTTGAGCTTCTGGTACTCCTTACAGTTACACATGTGGGCTTTGAGCCTGTGTGTGTGTGTGTGTGTGTGTGTGTGTGTGTGTGTGTGTGTGTGGGGGGGGGGTAGTCGTGGGTTCGACAAGAAGGCATAAGTTGTTACACAAGTAACATGAATAGGATGAGGGACCTATGTAATCTTCTATACCCAGCATCCAGATTCACAGGGAAACGACTAGAAGCTCAGTGTTCCAACATTCGGAAGAAGGAACAGCTCTCATGGCTAGAGATTGACAAGGTACAACACAAATGCTACGGCAAGGGGAAGCCAGGATGAAACGTCAGAGGGGAGATATCATCACCTGAGATTGGGTACCAATCCCAAGTGCGATGGAAGAAGCATCGCTGGATGCGAGAGGATCTGACCTGAAAGAAAGGATCATGGCGAAGCTTGAAACCTGGATCCTCCGTAGCTGGTTACCAAGACACTATGTCTACACTACGACAGCAGTGATTAGTGCGATGCTTGGCTACAAGCTGAACAACCTCAACCATGTAGAAGGAAACTAGAAGCCAAAATCAAGGTAGCACGGTGGGATGTTAGCCAACTATTGGAGCTGCAGAAAGGTGGGATGAAGAAGGTGCCTAAGAAGTACAGCAAGCTGTCCATACCAGAGGCCATATACCAGAGAGATAGAAAACAGGAGAATAAACCAGCTGTTCTCCACAGAACCATCCAAAGTGCACTCTCAGTGGCAGGGGAACAATATGAGAACAGCACCATCAAGGCTGGAGATGGAGCAATACTGGACGAACATATGGGAGAAGGATGCAACACATAACGGCAATGCTAAGTGGCTCGTTGATCTAAGAGAAGACCACAGCAACCTCCCTGAACAGGTTCCAGTAACCAGCACAGTATAATAAGGGATAATTAGCTGGCCAAAGGAGGAGATAGAAGCCACTGACATCAAGACCAGGAAGCTGTTGATCATGCATGGACGGTGTGACCCCAAGTCCAGCACCCTGAGGCTGTATGCTAAGCAGAAGGAAAGAGGCCAAGGACTAGTGAGTGTCAGTACCACAGTCCAGGATGAGACAACGAATATCCATGACTACATCATAAAGATGGCCACAACCAACCATGTGCTCAGTGAGTACCTCAGGCAGCAGAAACCCAAGAAAGTGGAGCAAGAGGAGGAACCATCATGGAAGTACAGGCCCTGCACGGTATGTACCACTGACAGATAGAGGAAGTGGCTGACATCCAGAAATCCTACCAGTGGCTGGAGAAAGCTAGACTGAAAGACAACACAGAGGAAATAAATATGGCAGGACAGGAACAAACTCTGATCACAACAGGCTGGGGTATATCACACCAGGCAAGACCCTAGGTTTGGGCTGTGTAAAGATGACCCTGAGATAATCCACCACCTACAGCAGGGTGCTAAATACTAGCTGGCAGGGCATACATAAAATGCCATAACCGAGTGGAAGGCATAATATACGGAAGCAGCTGTGGTTCAAAATGGGATACGCCCCCTAGGGTGGTTGAGAATGACCAAGCTAAGATCCCGTGGGACTTCCAGATACAGATGGACAAAATGGTGACAAGCAGAGGAAGACGGCCATAGTGATAGATGTTAGTGGTGTGCGATACTGCATATTTTGGTATCGATCCGATACCAAGTAAATACGGGCCAGTATCGCCGATACCAATACCGATACCGATACTTTTCAATAAATCAGGTGGATGCCTCATTGAATTGCTAAATCGCAATTAATTTTCATGACCTTAAGTGTTATTTGTGATTTTTCCTTTTGTATTATTAATTACTTAAAACCCAGGACATAATTAGGAGAAATAATTTATTTATAATTAAATAAAAAATGCTTTATTATTGTGGCGGCCGTGGTCGGCGATGCTGCTGCAGATGAGGTGGACTCACCTTCACTGCATCTACAATCATGCCTCACCGGCTTAAAACCTGTGCGCTGCTTGTGCTGTTGTTGTTTTTGGTGTTGATGTGTACAGCTGGCAGCAGGAGGGCTGCAGCCATTGAATGTAGGCTACTGTTACAGCAACCGAGTGATCACTGTAAGGGTGGACAGCGCGCGGCTCGGGGTGAGCCGGAGGCTGGTGCGCCAGCGGGACCTGCCAAGCTGGAGATGGAGGTCGAGGTGCGCGAGGTGCGCGGGGGTCCTGCCTGAGGGCAGCATGCTGTCCGCTTCGGCACGCAGGCTGCATGGTCCTGCGTGCCGAAGCGGACAGCTGCCTCTGAGCCCCGGCTCACTTCTACTCCTGCTCCACCGCCTCTGCTTGCCATATGGGTGACCATCAGGCCTCTGCTGGAGGCACGGGCGACCGCCAGAGTGGACACTTCCCCGTCGCTGGGCCGGGGCATGGGGCACCGATGGTCCGGGCCGATTCCCTCGCCTGCTCGCGGGGTGGGGTGAAGTGGGCGATGGGGGTATGTGGCAGGGCGTGTTCTGCGATGCCGCTGCAGGTTTGGTGGTGGTGATGTGTACGGTTGCAGCGGGAGAGCTGCAGCCGTTGAATGTACTGTTACAGCAACCATGTGATTATTGTAAGAATAAATGATGCGCGAAGCATGAAAATGCCATCGGGTCTGCCGTGGTGGCGATCTTTTTCTTTTTTTTTTTTTTAATCTTAAGTGCACGCAAAACCAGTAAACAAATTAAAACAAATAGTGTTGATAAACTATAATACGAAAATTACAATTAAAATTCTCAACAACAAAAACAATTGGTAAAAATATAATTAATATGTAAACAACTTAATAACCCCCAAAGTGTCTAAGTCACGTGACGTGTCAGCGCAACACCAGAGGGGGGGCGGGGGGAGCAAAGTGTGCCTGCTCTCCGCTGACACAGGAGCGGCTAGTCCAGCGACCTGGCTGTTTCGTTTTGCCGAAAGCACAGCATAGCAAACAAGCAGAACTCAAAGTAAAGAATCGATCTAACCAGGCTAGTATCGATCCGATACCGATCCCGACTTGGGATCGATACTATCGATATTTGGATCGATCCGCTCACCACTAATAGATGTAGAAATAATGAATTACAGTAACATCAGGAAGAAGTAGCACAAGAAGCTGGAGAAGTACCAAGGGCTCAGAGAAGAGCTCGAGAAGATGTGGAGGATGAAGGTTTCAGTGGTCCCAGTGGTAACTGGAGCACCCGATGCAGTGACCCTCAAGCTAGGCAAGTGGCTCCAGCAGATCCCAGGAACAACATCCGAGATCTCTGTCCAGAAGAGAGCAGTCCTAGTAACCGAAAAGATACTGCGCAGGACCCTCAAGATCCTAGGCCTCTAGTAGAGGACCTGCACTTGAAGGATAAAGAACGCCCCGCAGGGGCGAGAGGGGAGTTTTTACAATATACATATATTTATATGCGCAGTCTTTTCTGTGACGAGAGCTACCAAACAAAATTTCGTTGTGTGAACACATAATGGCAATAAAGGACTCTTCTGAATGAGAGTTTAGAAAAGCGTTAACCTGTTGCTTTGGTGAGAAAATGATCCTGTGAACTTTTGTACAGATGGGACTTGTATGTGGCACTAAGTATATGCAAAAAGGTCTCAGATTTTGTTTTGGCTTATCTTTTTACTGTCATGGCTTCTATATCTTGTACTTTTCCATTGTTTTTGTTTTCATGTTTTGTTTTATTTGATTATTTTAGCACATTAATAGGACAACGAATGTGCAAGGAGCTGATGTAATTAAAAAAAAAATAAACATAAAATAAAAATGTGGGTTTAAAAAACCCCACAGGAAATGTAGCTTCAAACTGCAGAAAAAATATTTTATTAAACTCAGAAGCTTGGATAGCCACCAGTGCTACCCATATGCCTCCTACACACACCTGTGGTAAAAATTAGAGTCTTAGGTGACTTTCTTCTTGCATTATTACAGTCACAGTAGTTAAAAACCTTGACCTTTGACTTTGATGTTGGATTTCCTGAAATTTTAACTCATCTTATTTTTTAGCAGCTGCACCTATGGTGTCAGTTTGAAAAATGTGGCCTGTGACCTTGAGATCGAGGTAAAATTCACAGAGATTTAGACTTTAGATGTCCTTTGGCTCGATAGGCTGACATACTAGGTGGGTGTATCTGGATCTGCTTTAGAATGGCTCACTACATATCCATCTAAGGTTCTCTACTTGGGCCCTTTTTGTTTCTATTATACCTGCTCCCTCTTCAGTACATTTTGGACAAATTTAAGGACATTTGTTATCATTGTTGTGCAGATGGGATTTAGTTATTTATATCCCTTAAGTCCCAAGATGTTTTTGAGATGTAGATCCTGAATAGGTCCTTAGGTGGATGGCTCACAACCTCTTTGCCTTAATAAAGAAAAAACAGAAATCCTTGTTTGTGCCACTCACAGATGTTAGATTTGTATTGTGATTGTCATTTATGCTTAGAAATATTTACTCATATACGCTTAGAAGAATATAATCATTTGTAGATTGAAAGAATGTCTCATCCTAGGAGGTCTGTAACAACTCTGTGTAGCATGAAGAGGGGAGTGCGTTCACTCCTCTTCAGAGTGTTCTGGCATAGATCACACACCTCCTAGGAGAGGTCATATCTTCTCTTGCTGATATATGGTATAGCAAACACACGTATATCTGTTTGAGTCTAAGAGCCTTTTGTTCAGATGTACCGCTAGACTCCTGGCACCAGCTTTGGGGAGTCTTCCTGGGGTTACATCTTGACCCCATACACACACAGATACACGCACACACACACACACACACACACACACACGGTATTCTTTGTTCACATGCATACCTATATAAGATGTCATATGTTAATGAACCTATGCATATTCATGTAACCACAATAAAAGGAGTGCTATGGGGAACCTGGCTGAGAGTCTGATGGAGGTCAAGTGGGTGGAACGACACTTGGCTCCAGGCAGGCCTCCCTCATGCATGAGTACTACAAAGAACTTTGCCTACTTGTGTCTTGTTTTTGCTGTGTAGCAAATTGTCCTGAACGTTCCAGCGAGGAGGTTTATGCTATAAACCTATCAACAGATATGTGTTTAAATTAATGGAAGCTCTTGGCCCCCTTGCAACATTTGCTAAGTTTTCTATCACTAATCTTTCCATTACTTGCCTCTGCTTTCAGTTCAGATGTTCTTGTCAATTCTCTAGTTCATTCTTGTTTTTAACACTTAACAATTATTACCAAGTTTAGTCCCATTGTGTCATGGTCTGAACTGGAGAATGTTATTCATGCATTTATTTCATCACGTTTGGATTACTGCAACTCATTCTTCACTTGTTTAGGCTGCCTAAGCTGTCGTTGCCCTCTTCCTGCTCCAGGTTCACTTGTGTTGGCTCCCTCTGCAGTATCATTTCCTGCTCCTGTTACAACACACAGTCTTGTTTTTTGTTAGTGATGTGTCAGTGAGGACAAAACGACTCTCGTGGATGAGGGGACTCACCAAGTTCTAACTGCCTCTAAACCCTCCGGATGTCTATCCTGGCTCCTCTGATAAAAAAACTAGGAGCCCTGAGCAGCCTTGCAGGCTGGTTCCTACCAGCCACACCTGCTACAACTGCTGCCTCTAAATCTATGGTACCTGGAATATGACTGGGTTTAATTTAGTGGCTTGGGAAACTAAGCCCCAAGGGTGTGTTACTTTCAAAAGGCTAGAGTAACGAGTAAGAGCAATTTATAATTATGTGGATTAATTATTATTAATTATGTGAATTATATGTATGTAGTTAACCTAATCTGGGCTTTGTTCTGATCTTTGACAGGAGAGAGGTTGGAGAGAATGAGCACACTTTGGCCACTGATGCACTTATCTCTTCCATGTAGGTACTCTCCCAATCGAAAATTTAAGACCACTTGAAAGCTGGTTCCAAGGTTCCAAGTAGAGCTTCAACATGCAACAAGAACAAATGGGAGTGAGACAAAACATTTTTTTGAGCATGCGATTTATTGAAAACAATGCTTAAACTGAAATAGGATTTTTTACAGCTGTTCAAAAGTTTAAGACCACATGCCTTTAAAAAGCCAAATCTATGTAAAAATGTAGATTGATTGTCATTTTCTATCAGGTAGTCACACTGTCATGACCTTTTGAATGCAAAGGCAAAAAAAAACGTTTCCTTTTTGAACGTGGTCGGGTTGTTGAACTCTATAAGCAGGGTCTCTCGCATCACTGCTGAGGTGGGAAGCAGTATGACAGTCATTTGGAATTTCGTAAATGTTCCTGAAGGTTATGGAACAAAAAAATCAAGTGGAAGACCCCCCAAAAATTTACCAGCACTGGGCCGGAGGATCCAATTGGCTGTCCAGATGGCATCTGAAACTGAAGGGCTTCAAAAACAAAAACAAGTCTTCAAAGGCCTTGTCTTTTTGAACGCCACAGAACTGAAGGTTTGGACTTTGCAAGAGAGCACCAAACATGGGACAGTGAAAGGTGGAAGAAAGTTTTATTCTCTCAGATGAGAAAAAATTTCACCATGATAGTTCTGATGGTTTCCAACGTTACTGGCATGACAAGCAGATTCCACCTGAGATGTTTTCTATGCGCTACAGTGGAGGGGGTGCGATAATGGTCTGGGATACTTTTTCCTTCAGTGGAACAATGGAGCTTCAGGAGGTGCAGGGGCATCAAATGGCCACTGGCTATGTCCAGATGTTGCAGAGAGCACTCCTCAGCACTGAGGGCCTCGTCTGTGTGGTAAAAACTGGGTTTTTCAACAGGACAACGCTACAGTACCACAATGCACACAGGACAAGGGACTTCTTCCAGAATAGCATCACTCTTTTGGACCATCCTGCGTGTTCCCCTGATCTAAATCCAACTGACAACCTTTGGGGATGGATGGCAAGGGAAGTTTACAAAAACGAACAACAGTTCCAGACAGTAGACACTCTTCGTGCGGCTGTCATCACCACTTGGAGAAATGTTCCCACTCACCTCATGCAAACACTTGCATCAAGCATGCTGCAAAGGATTTCTGAATTGATCAACAATACTACTAGCTACTCATTACTGAATTCATCTTTGTAACTTTGATTCCTGTTTTGATGGGGGTTTTTTTTTTTTTGGAGGTGTGGTCCTAAACTTTTCATCAGTTATAAAACAGCCTTTTGCAGTTTAAGCATTGTTTTCAATGAACTGCATGTTCAAAAAAATGTTTTGTTTAACACCAATTTCTTCTTGTTGCATGTTGAAGCTCTACTTGGAACCTTGTTAAGATCCAACCATGCAAAATATGATTTTTTTGCTATTTTTCAAATGGTCTAAAAATTTGGATCAGGACTGTATAAATGAATAGGACAGGAGCCGAGTTATTGGAAGTTTTAATCCAGTAGGTAACAAAGCAAAAAACAAAGCAAGTTTTCTTGAATTTATACTCTAACACGAAAGCTATAGGAAATAACAACATCAAATGTTCTTAAGGGCCCTCTTTTATACTCTGCCAAGTGCCCATTTGCCTCCTCCTCTCTCTCCTCCTCTATTTCTCTCTGGATGTTCAATCACCTTGTTGACCTGATGTCCAGCCACACCTTATCTTCCACCCTTTTTGTGTCTTTTTTACAAATGAAATTTAAAACTTTGTGTAATTAAGTGATTTTAATGTTTGAAACTTTAAAATCACTTAATTACATTTTATTCTTTTTTATATTATTCTATAACATGACTTATTATTAATTTCATTACATTTCAACATTCAGTCACATATGAATACACTTCATGTTTTATTCCATTTATGCTATTTTGCTTCAAATTTTACATTTGCTCAATTTCACATGAACATCGACACCACCCCGCCCCCCAAGACCCAAGCAGCCACAAGAAGCAAATCACTGTGCGTTGCATGTCGTTTATTTACAATGTGATGAGAAGGAAATCACAGAATGGAAGTGTTAAGATTTTAGGGTGAGTCAAAATAATAAACAAAACTAAACTATTCTCTGAATTACACACACATAGCCTTACTGAAAAAAGAGCCAAAAACAAAGACAGAGTCTGACCTCCTGAGCCAATCCAACAGGATGAAAAATGATTTATCAAAAGTAATGGCAGCTCATCCCTACCCACTCCACTTCCTCGACTGCTAGGGGGCACTGCAGCCAGCAGCTGTCACAGGTGTGCTGCTCAGGTGTTAGGGGAAGCACGAGAACCTCTCTCACCGGCGGTGCTCCAGGGTTCATTTAACAGGTGGGTCCTACAACTAGAAACATATTATGGGCAACAGTATCAAACACTGCACTGAGGTTTAGCAGGTCAAGCACAGAGATGAGTCCACTTTCAGAGGCCATAGGAACCTCATTCATAACCTTCACTAAAGCTGTTTCTGTACCTAAAAAGGAAATATATAACTGAAACCAAAATAATGGAAAGGAAAATTCAGTTGTGAAAAAAAATCCTAAAAAAAAAAAACAAAAAACAGAACTTATATCCAAGTGTCAGGTTGCAGTGTCTATGCTGCAGACTTACTCTGTAATGGTGATGTGCCCACTGACATCTATTATCTGTCATTCACAATTTATATTTTTGGATTTATAGTTTGAGGTTTGAGCCAAGCATGAACACAAACGGACATAAATACATTCTGAAAATGTTCTGAGCATGTTTCTAGATATGCAATGTAATTCCACCCAAATAAGCAGAAGATAAGATGAAGAAAATAGAATTGCGAAGAATTAAAGTAGGAATGGTGAAAGGAAAATAAAACTGCAGTTGTGAAAAAATTGTAAAAAAAAAAAAAATATATATATAAATTATATCCCTCTCTCACACCATATAAAGACATATTTTTCATATTTTCATAACTTTCAATTTGTTCTCTTGACCTCTTCACTTGGTTTCCAAGAGTCTGGGCTAGCGAAGCAGACTCAGGCGCAGACCACAAGTTCCTTCAAACCAAAAGTGAATTTATTTACAGTGTCCTCCACAGTGAAATATATATACACAACGGTGTCTGGGGAAAAGGGGTCGGGGTTCCAGGGTCCGGGAGTGAAAGGGGCAGGAGTCCAGGGAGGGAAGATTTCCACACAGCTCTCGCGAACACAAACGACTCCTCTTCTTCTCCCTATGGGCAGAAATCTGTGCCATCAGAAACTGAATTTGAATAAGTTAAATTTGAATTTGAATTACTCGGATTGAATCTGAATTGTAACTTGAATGAAAGCTTTTGAAAACTGAATTTGAATTAGTCTAATTTGAAATTGAATTTATGGTTTGAAAATGAATTGATTTGCTTTGAAACTGCATTTTATCCTTTAAAAATTCAGCTCTCGAATAATTTCAGATTCACTCTCACCATTCAGTTTCAGTTCTACAATTCAATTTCAGTTCCAAAATTCAGTTTTTTGGGACTTACATCCGGTTCCGGTTCAAGCGCAGATTAATAGAACTACAGACTGATAGCGTTACTGACGGGAATCTATAGCGTCTTGAGCTGAATTAAGACTTCAGAAGTCATTCGTCATGTCGAATGACCAGCGGATAAACTCTCAGGTTGGTAATAAATGTATTACATGTATAAGAACAAGCGTCATGTTAACAATTGATAGCCGTACAGTAACCTTTATGCTTATTGTAGCTGCTAGCTAAAAACGCTAATTTAGCGTAGTTTGCCCTAAATTCAGCTTTAACAAACAAATATGATCGACTGTTTCTAGTAGAATTCCAAAGTTGTCATCTTGTACCCTGTCAGAGCCCTGTATGCTTGCAGAGACCCCTACAGTAGGGAAACATGCAAAACAGTGTCCAAACCTTTGTATTTGAGCTTTATTTATGTCTTACACAGCATCCCAACTCTTTAGCTAACTTAATAACTTTAGCTAAAGTGAATAGTTAGTCTAATTCATTAGTGCAGCATTACTGGATCACCTCTGTTTGAAGTGATATAATATGATATACAACTATCACTGTGTTTAACTACCATAATAATTCTTAGGGTACTGAGTGCATGCTTAATTAGTTTTTTTTTTTTTTAAAACATACTGCTCCATTGCTATGTTTGACAGGCTGAAGTTGTCAGGTGACCTCCTAAATCGACCATCTTTTACAGGTGTTTTGTGCCAGAAATGGAGTGTCCACTGAAGACTGAAGATACTGAATCTCACGCCGTGCCATTGATCCCTCCTGTGCCTTCATCTAGACAAGAGACATTAACTTAACCACTCTCACATGCTCTGTACCTACATCACCTTCCCTGACAGTCGTAGCTTGGCTCATCTGAGGGTGAAATTATAAGAATGTGTTATTTTGCAAAGTGCTCTCTAGGGTTCCTAAATAAAATATGGCATTGAGGTCATTTCTTTTGAATTAATCCTTCTTCTGAAATATAAGAACCTCTCCTGGTTTAAATGGCACTTTCTGTTCCTTACTTTCTGTTCCACTCCCAACCCCAAATAGATGCTGACACAGTAACATGGAAGAGGGAAAGAAGTTGGAAAGGACTACTATAAATAAACCTAATGCCTAACAATGAAAAATGTAAAATAAGAACAATAATAATAATAAAGATAAAAGATGAAGTAACAAGTTTTTGTTTTTGTTTATTCCAAATGATCATCCAGATGTCTGTGACATGTGATGACAAACACCATAATGGAAGGCCTTAGTCATCACATTCTTAAACTCATCATATATTTTGCATATGCTGAACAGGCAGTCAGACATGCTGTAACTGTGGGGTGAAAACTGCATAAACACCATACGGCAGGGGTCTCAAACTCCAGTCCTCGAGGGCATGGAAAAGTTGCATGAAACCGCCCCTCGAGGACTGGAGTTTGAGACCCCTGTCATATTCCATATGACAGGTGTGGTTGAACTTCATGAAGACTCTGAAGTTTCTCTTCTCTTCTGGCAGGACAGGAATGTAGCCTTGTCCTGTGAGCCACCGTAAGGATGTACTTAGAGTAGAACTGGAGTGTCACCGGCCTCAGGCTCTTCACCTTTTCAAAGACAAAGCAGTCATTTAGATAAAATATTAGATATTGTTTACCTGTAAATGCACAAAGAGAATTCAGAAATGTAATTATTGTCAAGAGTGAACAAGCACTGATAGTGTAATCTACAGCTGTGGCCAAACGTTTAGAGAATGAGAAGTGTTGTTTGTTTATTTACAAAGTTTGCTGTTTCAGTGATAGTTGTATATCATATTATATCACTTCAAACAGAGGTGATCCAGTAATGCTGCACTAATGAATTAGACTAACTATTCACTTTAGCTAAAGTTATTAAGTTAGCTAAAGAGTTGGGATGCTGTGTAAGACATAAATAAAGCTCAAATACAAAGGTTTGGACACTGTTTTGCATGTTTCCCTACTGTAGGGGTCTCTGCAAGCATACAGGGCTCTGACAGGGTACAAGATGACAACTTTGGAATTCTACTAGAAACAGTCGATCATATTTGTTTGTTAAAGCTGAATTTAGGGCAAACTACGCTAAATTAGCGTTTTTAGCTAGCAGCTACAATAAGCATAAAGGTTACTGTACGGCTATCAATTGTTAACATGACGCTTGTTCTTATACATGTAATACATTTATTACCAACCTGAGAGTTTATCCGCTGGTCATTCGACATGACGAATGACTTCTGAAGTCTTAATTCAGCTCAAGATGCTATAGATTCCCGTCAGTAACGCTATCAGTCTGTAGTTCTATTAATCTGCGCTTGAACCGGAACCGGATGTAAGTCCCAAAAAACTGAATTTTGGAACTGAAATTGAATTGTAGAACTGAAACTGAATGGTGAGAGTGAATCTGAAATTATTCGAGAGCTGAATTTTTAAAGGATAAAATGCAGTTTCAAAGCAAATCAATTCATTTTCAAACCATAAATTCAATTTCAAATTAGACTAATTCAAATTCAGTTTTCAAAAGCTTTCATTCAAGTTACAATTCAGATTCAATCCGAGTAATTCAAATTCAAATTTAACTTATTCAAATTCAGTTTCTGATGGCACAGATTACAGATCCGCCATCTTAAGTAGGACTCGTAATCAGCGGCTGGTGTGCTGATTATATCCCCAGGTGCGTGGGCCAGGGGCGGGAGCCCATACTGAGCTCCGGCCCGGCAGGAGAAAGAGAGAGTGGGAGAGGACGAGAGAGAAAGAGAGAGCAGAGGCGAGAGAGGAGAATAAACAAAACAAAACATAGCGCCTGACATGATGTCAGCTGGCGAGGTGCGGGGACCATGACACCAAGTAAGGTGACATAATATGAAATGAATTCTGAGATTTGTTTCTCTGATTTGTACCCAGCGTCACAAATTAAAAATGTGTTTACCTTGTCATGATAAACTTTGGATTTTTGTCAGCTTGTGCATATTTTTTCAAATTCTTTTTAAATCTGGAACCAAAATAATTGTGTGATTAGGTTAACCTTATCCCAACCTTAGCTGAAGACTTTTAGCTGCCTAATACCACAAATGTAAACTAACTTTACATATTTAATTTAGCTTTTACCTTAATGTGTGTCATAGGTTGGTATAAAAAGTAATGATGAATAGAGCAGAATTGTCATACTATTATAAATGTCTTGGTCATTAATGAATTGATTGTGCATTCCTGCTGCTGAATACTATCAGGTGCTGAGAATAAAAGGGCCATCCTTATGTGCAAATGCTCACAGCTACAGCAAAGCTCACAGCTACAGCATATATCTTTCAAATCTCTTTGGATCTTCATTGCTCTGTAGAACGATGGATTTCTTTGTCAAACAGAACTTCAGCATGAACAAGTGAAAACAAGGGTTTTCACTTAACCTACTGTAATTTCTGAAACAGCCCTCTAGTCAAAGAAATACATCAAATAAATAAATCAGTAATAATTTCTCAACCACAAACACAACTGTATGCAATTCTGTGCACTAGAGGGCACCAGAAACAAAAACTAAAAGCCATATGCCGCTCAGTCATTAAATAATAAACTAATGTGTTGCACTAAACTATAAAAGCATCAAAACTGCTTTACTTGAATAACAGTTTTGATGATTTTCATTACATCTGCAATTAAGTTCCTTCAAGGATGTCAAAATAATGCCAACTGTGATTGAAGAGTATCAAATATTGTTAAGAAACCCTGAATGAAATGCATCTAAGAATATTTCATGTTTACAATAATTTGATGTTTACCAGTTGGCAAGATCCCTCTACTGACAAAGATTCAACTTCCAATGCAAAGGACTTCCGATGCAAATGAGGAGTCTTGGACAAGCCTGGAGGAAGAGCGAGATACAGGGATACAAACAGAAAGAGAGATTTCTATGTGTCATTGTACTGGGTCTGCGACCCAGTGTTGTGTGTATTTTAGTTCTATTTGTTTGTTTATTGTATTTTTTCTCCATGTTTCCTGTTTTATTTTGAAAGAGTCTTGTGTTCTTTGTTCATTGTATTTAGTTTCACTTCCCCTGTCCCGTCATTGTGTTCATGTCAGTCAGCTGTTTCCCCATGTGTTCCCACTTCCCCTGATCCCCTCCTATGTGTATTTAACCCTAGAACACTATCGCTATAAATAGTAACACAATCACTAATGCCGGGTGATTTTTACCCGATATAATATAACCAATAAAAAGTAATCAAATATATCAAAATATGACAACACATGACAAATTAGAGTGGTCGTCTTTTACTTTCAACTGTGCCATGTCTAACAAAATGAAAAAAAAAAACTCCTAAAACAAAATAATGACTCTGGAAAGCTGGTCTTTGGTCCACCCATTCCTGGGACATTTGAGACTTCCCTGGTGAAGGCACAGCCTCCTCGACACGCAAACAGCTGCAGGAGAGAGAAATCATGTAAATGTATTTGCTCGGGTGTAAATCACCCAGCGATAGTGTTCTAGGGTTAAGCCCTCTGTTTTCTGTACATCATTGTCAGGTTGTCTGTTGTCCCAACCATACTCACAGTCATAGTGTTTGTCAGTGTTTCTTAGTTTGCTTAGTTTTTCATGTTTAACTCCTGCCACCTGCCAAATAAAGGCTCGCTTTTTGTTAAAACCTGCAACTCCTCTGTCAGCATCTGCTTTTGGGTCCTGTTTCCAAACACACCAGCGCACCCCGCCATGACACTATGATCTTTGCTGATAGGAGGTTTACACAAAACTACACAATAAGGACAGTACAAGTCATGCAAAACAAACAAAAAAATAATGAACAAACGCCGTGTGGAATGGTCATGGCTCAGCTGCAGAGAGAGGACGACTTGAGGGTACAGTGGAAAATACCAGGAGGGGCTGGATGGTGTGAATGTTATGATTCTGCTTCTCTATTTATGTAGTGTGCTGGGACCAGGGAGAAGCAGTACGGTGGGCAGCTGTTACAATAGGAACAACTGCAGTCACAGCGTACAGTGAAAAATAATAAAAGATAGTCTGTCTGTGTTGGGACGCTCCAGTGGCCCATCATGGTACATGCTAATTCAAGTTATTAACAGGCAGAGTTGCAGTATGCAGAAAGAAAGAAAGAATTAGGAATAAAAAGACCAAAAAACCCCATAAAAAACACATTCGTATCCCTCTCATGCAATATAAGATTTTTTTTCAGTCATCTTACAATTTCTCTTCTAAACCTTTTCATTTGTTTTCCAAATAGGATGACGTGAAAATATGAGAAATGACTTTGACTTCTTCGTGAAAACTAATTTGTTAGTGTGATGTGAACTCAGCAACACATCAGTTTTGCCTTTTGCAAATTAAAAATTTGTTTACCTTGTTCAAACAACCTTGGTCTTTCTTTCAGCTTATGTAAAGGTTCAAAGGGGTTTTAAATCTGGCATCCCTGAAAACAAAAAAAAATAATAACCCCCTGTGAACCTTATATTTGCGAATAGGCCCAATTAATATGACACAGCAAACACAGGAAAGGCTGAGGAAAGCAAGAAGAGACAAAACCAAAACAACCAAAGAACAATACAAATATAAAACAGACATTAACCGAAGCTCAGTGACAAAATAATAACAAAGAAATCCAAAAAAGATCCAAAACATAATGAAAAGAACACTGAAAATTAATACAAAGACTCTGGACTGAAAACAAAAGAGAATAAACTCAAAGCACTGGGTCAACGACTCAGGAGCCATCATACCACATTTGAGCTGAAGATTTCATCCAATTTTTATTGCACTGTTGAGTTTATGGTGATTAATAAATTTATACATCAGCTACTTGAACAGGTACATGTGAGCAGTAGTTGCGTGTCACTGCAGCTGAGAACAAACAAGTTCTTAGAATAAAAGGGCCGTCCTGATATGCAAATTTTTTTTTTTGAAAGGCAAAGTTGACAAATCCAGCATATATCTTACAAACCTCTTTAGATCCTCATTGCTATGAAAGATTCTTCTAAAGGAAAACACAATGGATCCAATCTTCACCTTCATCCTTCTCCTGATGAACTTGTCTGGAACTTTTACCAAGTACATTTACGTTGATGACAAAATGGATTGGCTTGAAGCTCAGAGTTACTGTCAGCAAAACTACACAGACCTGGCTCCTGTAAGTACTGAGAAGGATGTCAACAAACTTCAGGAGCTCTCCAGTAATGTCAATCACCATATCTGGATAGGACTGGTGAGAGATTCCTCAGGTAGTGGGAACTGGATGTGGTCAGGAGGTGGAGCAGTGTCCAGATTTTCCTGGGCAGAACATCAACCAGACAACTGTCAGGGTAATGAAGATCGTGGCTGTGTGCGGAATAACACATGGTACGATGCAGTGCCATGGTATCAAACAACCTTCTTCTGCTACAGTGCAGAAGTGGTAACAGAGGAAAAGACTTGGGAGGAAGCTCTGGAGTACTGCAGACAGCACCACAAGGACCTGGCCAGTGTGGCATCTGAGACAGAGATGCTGCTGATCCAGAGAGAGCTGAGCAAACATAACACCACTCAAAATGTCTGGATTGGATTGCGTTTCCTGCCTGGGAACTGGCTGTGGGTGGATGGGCAGGAGATGGACTACAAGGCCTGGGGTCAAGGGGGAAAACCAATATGTCCACAACCCAACATGAAGTGTGGAGCCCTACAGGTGACAGGAGCCAATAAGGGTGCTTGGGAGGCTCATGACTGTGAAGAGAGACTACATTTTGTTTGCTACTGAAGTAGTTTTTATTTTGCAAAAAATATTTGAATTAGCCTTTATTTACTATTTAGTAAATAGTAGAATTTGGTGTTTCATTTGACTTATTTGTATTTATCACATTTATGTTTCTTTCTGTCTTCTGAAAATTCATTTGTTTTACAAATAGTGTTTCATCATTTTTGTTTGACTGAGTAAAAAGAAATAATACTATGAAAAGACAAATAAAAAGAAATTTGAAATAATTTCCAGATTTTGTTCATAATTCCTTTTTTTCCCCACATTTTCTGAAGACATTTAAAGACTGAGAAAGATAAAAGGATTCTGCCCAAAAGTCTTTACTTAAATTTGAGGATGTGTTTTTGTTTGCAGACACAGTGAAGTTAAACATGTTAAAGGAGTTCATGAGTTAGAGGAAAGTTTCGGGTCACAGTCTGAAAAGGTTTATAAATGCTTATGAATGTGATCCATTCAAATCTGTCAGATCAAATTCATTTTAATATTAGACAAAGACAACTTGAATAAACATAAAATGTGGTTTTAAATCATTATTTCAATGTTTAGGGGAATATAGCTATGTAAGTTACGATTTAACCCTTGTTGCACCTTGCTGCAACTTCACTCTATTCCTTGCCTTTTGTTTGACAGATGGCTAATTAATTTTGATAACAGTTTTAATAAATACAATCATAATTTAAACACTGCATTTTGTATTTTCTCTTTGCATTTTTTACTTACTTTGGCTAATATTAAAATGCATTTTATGATTTGAAAAATGTAAGTTTGACAACTATAAAAAAGAAGTTAAAAAAGAAACCAGGAAGGGTTAAATACACGGCACTGTATAGAATCCTGGTGCCATTTGTCATACTACACTGAAAAAAAGGGATTGGCCAACTCTTGGATTTACGTAAGCATCTTGCGTGTATTTAACATAAGTGCATCATGCTTTAAAGTTAAGTGTAACTATATAGTCTAGAAACTACATGATATGCAGAGAGGCTAGATTAAATTGTTCATATCATGTTCGAGTGAAGTAAGTCAATAACTTTCAGTCTCGTGCGCTTTGGATCGTGGTTTCAGGAAGGCTTCGATCTCAGTCAAATTGAGCAGCCGCTTCTACTTTTTTTTTGGTATACCGAAAAAAGTAAATTGGGTGGTTGTTACATTAAAAAAGTCTAACTTGTAATTTAAACACAATAATTTCATGTTTCTATGAACATAATTAAATCATGAAGGATCTGTACGAAATTCAACAACTTAATTTGTCCTTGTTGAGATGACATGATACAATCTAGTAAGAGTGGTTAGTTGCTGAACTCATGAAATTCACAAGATCGCATGAGATGTCAAACTGCAGGAAAATCACTGGAGTTATAAGAGGCAGACAATTACACACACACCACGTGTATGCTATTGCTATTTATTGTGGTTTAACCTGTCAAGGACAAAAACGTACAAAAAACTTCTGCATCAAGCCTTGAAATCATAGCTTTCCTGCTTTTGTTAAGTCTGGATTGGTGGCATGGTGGTTAGTGCTGTTGCTTCACAGTAAAAAGTTCCTGGGTTCAAATCCACAATCTGGCTAGTTTGCTCTGGTTTCTCTCTGGGTATTCTGGTTTCTTCCCACAGTTAAAAGCCATGCAGTTGTTGGAGTTAGGTTAATTGGCGATTCTAAATTACCTGTCAATGTAAGTGCAAATGGTTGTTTGTGATTGACTGGTGGGCTGTCCAGGGTGTACCCTGCCTTGAAACCTATCACTTAAGCGTTATTTCCCAGCCCCCCTGCAACCAGGATAAAGATAGGAGGATGGTAGTTGTTGTAGATCCATTGAATTCTCATGGTAACCAGGATCTAGACTTTGTTGAATATTATGTAATATGAAGACAACATGTAGTATTTAAGTGACCAAGTAGTATTGGGGTAAAAGTTATTGAATAGTGTTGAAATAAAATGACAAAATTGTGAAGGATTAAAATATTCCAAGAGCTCAACTTACTTCATCTAAACATGTTTCTATTGTGTTTTATGAACACAAAATGCACAGGTTTATTGAATATGAACAAGTTGTGTTGATTGAACTCAATTGTTTAAGTTTCTGCCAAAGCAAAACATTTGTGTGCAACCAATGTCCACTATTGAATCAAGTAAATCCAACATGGCCTTTTTTTCAGTGTACTTAAAACCCTTTTCACATGAAGCCAATGCACTTTCAATTTAGTAGTTTTCCATAAGCACTGAGACCTTTGGCAGGCACAAACATAAACTACAGACAGACTCACAATTGGGTGTTGTGATTTTGGCACTGTAAAATTGAGCTGAATTTCACTGAAGCTGAGTTGCACAGATCTATTGATTGGTCATAATACTCACAGGTATCAAATAGAAGCTGTACACTTCTTTTAAGAAGAATATTAATATAAGCATTGTCTGCTTTACATTAAACTTACATGGTGCAGGCAAATGTCTGAGCACTAGGGGTGGTTTGCCCCCCACTTCTTAATTTATTTATTGAGATACATAATTTTATATTACTCCATTCCATTTTCCGTTCGTGACTAAATCTCCGTTTTCCTCGTCCATGCGTAAATGCAAAAACTGAGTTTTCAAAAATCTCCACCCTGGCAGGAGTTTTTAAAAATCCCCATTTTCAGTGATCGAAAACGCTGTTTACATGTGGACAAAAGGCCCAAACGCATAGAAAAATCTGCGTTTTCAAAAATACCCGTGGATGTAGCCTCAGGGTGAAATAATAGTGTTGAAAGATGCTGAAAAGCATGAAGTTGTCATCGGGTCTGCCGTGGGTTATTTACATCTATGCATTGAAAGATAAATCTGAAATATGCAGAATAGAAGAAAGAATGGAGAAAGGAGAAAAATAAGAAAATACAAGAAAAACCCAACTAATGAAATCCCTTTCAAAAAATATAAGGACCATTTTCAGTCCTCTTTCAATTTGTTCTCTTGACCTGTTCATCTGTTTCCCAGAAGGTTGACGTGACAATATGGAAAAAGACTTCGCCTTGTTCCCGAAAACTGTGATTTGTTTGTGTGATGTAAACAAACAACATGTCAGTTTGTCTGATGCAAAAAAGTCTAGCTTCTCCTATTAACCTTGGATTTTTTTAAGCGTACCAATGGTTTCCAAGTGTTGTTAAATCTGGGTAACCTGAAAAAAACAAAAACAAAACTATATTACCAATATGTCCTCCTTGTGACATATATGTGTGTGTGTAGCTGAATTTTAAAATAAAAGATACATTCGTTTTCGCTCAGTTGAAGAAACAGATTCATTTTATACTTTTATTCAGGTTCTTTCTATTTTTTTGCTCAATGAAATTCAGATGATCAATGATCATAAATTTTCAACCTCCACATATGAAGTGATCGTTTCACTCAAATTGTGTTGTACTACAGCACAAATAAAAGGGCCGCCCTGACATGTAAATATGCTTTGACATGCAAAGCTCACATCTCCAGCATATATCTTACAAACCTCTTTTGATCCTCATTTCTCTGCTGAACCCTTTGGAGAAATTCAACAATGGATCCAATCTTCACCTTCATTCTGCTCCTGCTGAACTTGTCTGGAACTTTTACCAAGTACATTTACATTAATGACAGAATGAATTGGCCTCAAGCTCAGAGTTATAGGGCAGAATAAAAGGGCAGTCTTGATGTGCAAATTCTTTTTGACAGGCAAAACTCACAGCTCAAGCACATATTTTCCAAAACCTTTTGGATCCTCATTGCTGTGAAGGACTCTTTCGAGAAACTTAACAATGGATCAGATCTTTACCTTCATCCTGCTCCTGCTTAACTTGTCTGGCACTTTTAACAAGTACGTTTACATTGACAAGAAACTGGATTGGCGTCGAGCTCAGAGTTACTGTCAGCAGAACTACACAGACCTAGCCCCTGTCAGTAACGACAATGATGCCAACAAACTTCAGCAGCTCTCCAGCAATGTCAAAGAGTATATCTGGATAGGACTGGTAAGAAATTCCTCACACAGAGATGAATGGCTGTGGTCAGGAGGTGGAGTGGCATCCACGTTTTTCTGGAAATCAGGTCAACCCGATGACTATAAGGGGAATGAAGATGGTGGCTCTGTGCTGAATAAAATGTGGAATGATGTAAGCCAATGGTATAAAATAACCTTCTTCTGCTACGGTGCAGTTGTGGTGAAGGAGAAAAAGACTTGGGAGGAAGCTCTGGAGTACTGCAGGGAGCACCACGATGACCTGGCCAGTGTGGCGTCTGAGACAGAGATGCTGCTGATCCAGAAAGAGCTGAACAAACATAACACCACTCAAAATGTCTGGATTGGATTGCGTTTTCTGGCTGGGGATTGGCTGTGGGTGGACAGGCAGGAGATGGACTACGAGGCCTGGGGTGAAGAGGGAAAACCATCATGTCCACAACCCAAGATAAAGTGTGGAGCCTTTCAGGTGACAGGAGGGAGGGAGGCTGTTTGGGACGCCCATGACTGTGAGGAGAGATTACATTTTATTTGCTACTGAGCCTATTTACCGTGCATGATTCATTTGCATTAATAATTCATTTCTGTGAATTATTAATGTGAATTATTATTGTGAATTATTGTGAATGAGAGGTAAAACTAGAGGGGGTAGAGACAAATAAGTAAATACTTCTGCCTACTCCTTTTCAAACAAATAATGGAATAATATTTTGTAATGATTGTGAAGGCACATGTTTGAAATGTTTTAAATAAAAATGAACTGAACTGAACTGAACTGATTGATAAAGGTTTGAACCAAACCAAGTTGGGTTATTTATCACCTAAATTTCCTTCATGTATATTTCTTTCATTTCTATCTTGTGGGAATGGCAAAGTCAGCTTTCAATTATTAAAAAAACATTGTGTTTCTTCATTTTTTGTTTCAGTGAATAAAAAGTTTTCAAAATAAAGAAAAGTTATTGACAATAATCTCCAAATTCTGTTCATCATTCTAGCTTTTATAGCTTTTCTTGCACACAAAGAAAAACACTCAGAATAGCCAAGCAGTCTTGTGTTACATTTTGAGAATGCCCCACTGTTTGTAGACACTGTGAAGCTACACTTGTTGAATGAGTGCTGTTATGGAAAGAAATTATTCTGAGAGGTTTAAAAGTGCCTATGATGTGATCGATAAGTGTAAACGAAACTAACTAATAAATTTGTAAATTTTGAATAGTAACAAATGCATGCTACAATCCATACACAAATACAGGCAATCTGATCAGAAGCAAAACTATTTAGAAATGTTTATATAAAAATCTGACTCAATAGTCACAATTCTATACACAAGTTCATAAATCAAATCATTTTGCCTTCCTGTCTGGATAAATCTCTAAAGATACTGTTCACAATCTTTTCACTCACTTAGAAGCCATTAAATGCACAAATTGCCTGATATTCACAGATCACATCAGTTGTGCATGTGGGATTTTGAGACTCTTGTCACACTGAATTGTGTGATAACTTTGTTTTTGTGAAATGAAAAAATATATACATCAACCATGCACTATAAAAAAATGTCTGAATTTGTCAGGTCTACTTTATTTGTAGCCTACAGCACATTTAAACAACATAAGTTGTGCTTTAGAGACGGGCACATTTACATTTCAGGTTTCCCCCCAAAAAAATAACCCTTAGTTTCAAAATGAAAAAAGCTAAAAAAAAAAAGTGTTTTTATTGCGTTAGCTCATTATTGTAGAATCACAGTGATTTAGCGGTTATTGAAATGTGTTCAGAATTTGCAAAGTTACGATGCCTCATGTCATAAATCATGATACACTGCTCTCCCCTACATAAGCTGCCTTTATAGCTTTAAAGTATCAGTATATGTATTGGTATTGGCAATACTGGCCCTGTATTTACCTGGTATTGGATCGATACCAACATCTGCAGTGTCACACACCGCTAGTGTAAAACTGGTACACCTGGCCTTCCTTGGTATTTCTTTTTTTTTTTTCAAATAAAAAATATCTGGCAACAGTTCATTACTGCTCTACTAAAAAACACATTCGAATATATTGTTTAAATAAGCTGCTGGTGCATGTTGGATGTGCTTCTACCGGAAAAACAGTTGCAGGGCAGTTACAGACTAAAGAACAGCATGTTTGTGCTTCCCTGTGGCTCATCCTCTGGCATGAATGTATGCTAACTGATCCCTTGGATGTTTTCATATAATCCAAGTGATGTTGGGTAATTACAGCTGACACTTCAATGTTACGTCACTGACTGTTAAAGACTCAGTTTTCTTAAATCTTAATTAAAATAAATAACAATCTAAATCTAAATAATCTAGTTCTTTTATGTTTATAAAGGTAGATTGATGTAAATCATAATTTCTTTATTGAACAGCTGAGTTGTGGAGTGGTGAGGACCCAAATGTAGATGCATGATGAAGACAGGTTGTCCTGAAAAACCATGTAAAAATAATGTATTGTTGAAAAAAAAGAAAAGAAAAAGGAAACACTAGTACTCAATGTAATAGCGGCTAAACCAGCCAGTTTCTAAACATTACTGTTGATTACCATATGTGCCAGACCGGAGGGAGGGGACCAAGAGGATCCTGCCTCTGAAAGGTAAAGTGCGGTAACCACACACTTAGAGGAGAGAGAGCACCAAAGTGTACCACTTATTAAAAGTTTTAAGTGAGTGAGACTATATATTTGATCCTTTATGTGTACCCATGACACTTTGGGGATTACAGAAAATCCAACATAAATGAAAACTTGTGCACCTATGTTTTTAAGTCATTAAAGATTTTCGCTGTACAATCATTCCACCCAGCAAAAGAACAGTTTGCATGACATTCACGGCCACGATGACTGGATGCAAAATTCTGACTACTACTGTAACATCCCCAGACATACATCGTGTAGTCATACTGCAAACCAATATGAAGTCCACTTTTGTTCAATTTATTTTAATATTTTCTTTGTTAACATTTGCAAGAATTTAGTAAGTAAGGTTTATTTATAATGGCTCTTTCAGATACAAGGTCACCAAGATGTGCAACGAAATTTTGAATAATTTGTAGATAATTTAAACATTTCTTAAGACAAATGAGGAATAATTATTTGCTATAACTGAAATGAGAAAAGATAAAAGCATGAAGACAAATAAATAACTATTTGCACCAGTTCCACCTTAAAAATAAGAAAATTAAATTAGGTTAATGAACGATTACGTCAGCTCCCTGATATAACACTGTAAAGAAAGAAAACTTTCCAGAATTAAATCAGCAGAGGTGGTTAGAAACCTAAGGGAATGTTTGATTCTTAAATTGGCACTGTAATGAGCAAGTAATCATTATTTATTTACGACTTAATGGAAGTCGAGGATTTTAGATCACCAAATTTATAAAGTTTGTTAAGCAAGAAAACTGGATGTCATCTGCATACAAATGGTTTTAAAATTAGCAATAATGTAACCTTAATGTTTACTTGTGGTTAACTAACTAAAATAATGATATTGCACTGTGTTTTATTAGTAGCTAAAATAGGTGCTTACCACTTTAAGCACGTGGGTGTACATTGAGTCTCGTGGTTTTCTGAATTTGTACATGAGGCAGTTCTTGATAATGTCTGATTTTAGAACATTAATGCTTAATTCAACATGAAATGTATTGTTACCTCTTTAGTTTGTAATAAATCCATCTTCAAATTGAAATTAGAAATAGTAGTTAGTAGAAGTTAGTAGATACTATCATATTCTGATATCAGGAACAAATATCAGCCAGAAACTTCTTTTTTACTTTGTTTTTTCAGAAATTAGACTACTACTTACCATTAAGAAAGTTAATCCATCCATCCATTCTCTTCCACGTCTCTTTGCATTTACTTTGTCTAATATTAAAAATATTTTAATGATGTAAGTGTAAACGTGTAAGTGTAACAAGTATACAAAAAACTAATACTTTTTCACAGTACTTTATGTAGGCCTGCAATCAATAATTGTTCATTAACAATAATCTAGTTGCACCCTCCTTCACACAAAGCCCATGAACTTTTAATTTAGTCGTTTTCTGCCGAGACCTTTACCCAACACAATGCAAGCTATAGTTAGCCTTATTTGTTCAGGGTAATGACCTTTGGGACTTAGACTTCTCTTAAAGAGTGAAGATTTTAACATTTTATCATGAAATGTAAAGGTTTTGTTAATTCAATTCAGTTCAATTCAATTTTATTTATATATCGCCAAATCACAACAACAGTTGCCTCAAGGCGCTTTATATTGTAAGGTAGACCCTACAATAATAGATACAGAGAAAAACCCAACAATCATATGACCCCCTATGAGCAAGCACTTTGGCAACAGTGGGAAGGAAAAACTCCCTTTTAACAGGAAGAAACCTCCGGCAGAACCAGGCTCAGGGAGGGGCGGGGCCATCTGCTGCGACCGGTTGGGGTGAGAGAAGGAAAACAGGATAAAGACATGCTGTGGAAGAGAGACAGAGATTAATAACAGATATGATTCGATGCAGAGAGGTCTATTAACACATAGTGAGTGAGAAAGGTGACTGGAAAGGAAAACCTCAATGCATCATGGGAATCCCCGGCAGCCTACGTCTATTGCAGCATAACTAAGGGAGGATTCAGGGTCACCTGGTCCAGCCCTAACTATATGCTTTAGCAAAAAGGAAAGTAGAGATAGTGTCTGTCTCCCGAATCCAAACTGGAAGCTGGTTCCACAGAAGAGGGGCCTGAAAACTGAAGGCTCTCCCTCCCATTCTACTTTTAAATACTCTAGGAACAACAAGTAGGCCTGCAGAGCGAGAGCGAAGTGCTCTAATAGGGTGATATGGTACTACAAGGTCATTAAGATAAGATGGGGCCTGATTATTTAAGACCTTGTATGTGAGGAGCAGGATTTTGAATTCAATTCTGGATTTAACAGGAAGCCAATGAAGGAAGCCAAAACAGGAGAAATATGCTTCTCTTTCTAGTCCCTGTCAGGACTCTTGCTGCAGCATTTTGGATCAGCTGAAGGCTTTTCAGAGAGTTTTTAGGACATCCTGATAATAGTGAATTACAGTAGTCCAGCCTGGAAGTAATGAATGCATGAACTAGTTTTTCAGCATCACTCTGAGACAGGATATTTCTCATTTTAGAGATTGTAGGATTAAAGAAATTATTTTACGGTTACTGTTCATAACCATCATCTTTATCATTGCATTAATTATCATTTCATCAAAGCATTTATTGAAGTTGTTGGCATTATGTTATAATTTGTATTACAGGGGTTATCATAATCACATATTAACATTTTTATTACAGGTGCAGTTATAACCACTTTAAATCGTTGAGTTAAATCTATAATCTTAATAGCTTATATGCTGAGTATATTGTTACAGTAAAAATGGTAGCGGAGCAAAGGCCTGAGTGTATTCAGCAACATGTTGCACTAGAGTTTACTTGACAACAGGTGACAGAAGGAGGACAAGTCCATGGGGACCTCAAAGGCCTGAGATCATCACCATATTTGGAAGAGGATGCCAGAAAGGGGAACTCCTGTGTCTGCATTTAGGTTAGGACGGAGAGGGTCCGAGGCGCTCGAACGGGCAGACACGAGTCAGTGGTCAAAGTGAGTTGACATAAGCCGGCTTATTCAAAGGTAAGGCACTACCTGTTGAATTAAAGTGTGCCAAATTGGACTGAAAATTTAAGTTTACTCACTGAAATTACTGGTAAATGTCTGTTCTGATTTTGGTGAAAATCTCATGAGAATTGAAGTTGAAAAGGATAATGAAACGTTGAAAGTGACAGTAATGAGGATTTAAAGCAGTTGGACTGCTAACAGAATTTAAAACAGTTGGACTGTTAAGTGAGTTTAGTATAATAGGTAATTGGTCATTTTTTAATTGGTGAGACGGTTGGACCGGGTTCGGTCATATACTTCATGTGAAGTTGTGATGGTTGTTTTAAAATGAAGGCAAATTTTTGTAGAACGGCAGTTGGACTGCTTAGAAGTGCATTGTTCGGAGGTGACGCTCCAAATTTCCTGGGGACGCTCAGGATTTTCCTTTGGAAGGGATAGTCCGATTGGCAATTGTGGACAACTGGGGATGGTCCAAAATAAGCTATTGATTGGATCAGTTCACCGTTTGCAACGGTATTTGCACTTTTTTGGGTAGCAAAGCTTGGAGCTTGGGCGTTGGACGCTTTTAAATTGAGTTAGGGACCTTAGAAATTAGACCAGAGACAGTTTGGAACTGATACTGGGTAATTGACAATAAAAAACTTGGAGTTTATCCCTTGGAGGGTTAACTTAAATTTGTCTAAATTGTGTAGGTTTGGAAATGTCAGGCCTGATAATCTCTGCAGTTGTAATTATAAGACGTCTTTGTAATATAAAGTAAGAGGTTTGGTGTGAAAGGAGTGTGACCCCAGCACTGAGCTGAAGTGCTGACGCTATTTTTAGACTGTGTGTGTGAAAATGCAAATGAGGAAGCTGTGAACTGATTAAACCACAGTTGGTTTCACAAGTACTGCTGCAAACATTGTTGAATACGTGTGTTTAAGACGTCATTTATGTTTATTAGAGGGTTATAAATAAGGTTTTGAGTTGCTGTAGTGGATGTATGGCAATTGACTGAGTTTTGATATATATATATATGTATATTCAGTGCATTGTATATACCTAAGACTAACATATTACTTTCAGTAGTAACCTCTCTTCGGCAATAAATGCTGGGGTGTTTTATTTTTTTCCATTTTATGTGTGTGCTGTGAGAATGATTAGAGGTTTCAATTGTTTTTATTTCACTTGCTCTTTCTGAGTTTGAAAAGCATGCCTGATAAAATACTCTTAGGAAAGCGTATTTTGTGTTATTTTAAGTGTGAATGCTGTGAGTAGTAGGTGTTGAGTGATTGGGTGAGATTTGTACAAAAATAACAAAGAAGTAATAATAACACTACGAAGGTTGAGAGTAGAGTGAGTGAAAAAGTGGAAGTTTGCGAGAAAAGGGTGTGTGTGAGACGATTCATGATGTCTGAAAGACTGTGATGTGAATGTTGAGAAATGCAAAGAATTTAGTATAGTTAAAAGTGTGTGTGCGTGAGAAGAGGGTGTATTGTTTTTAGACCAAGACTTAGTAGAACTAAAGAGGGTTTATAGACTGTAAATATAAAAAACAAGAGTTTGATTCATCTGTAGCAACAGGAAAGAGAAACAGAAAAATACTGTGCTGCTGTGTGTGTGACAGGAAGGTGTGTGTGTGAGAGGAACTTTACATGCCCATAAAAGGAACTGACTGTGTCAAGGGAGCACCCAGAGAGACAAACAGATGAGTTAAACTCTAGGCATAGGAAGAAAATGGAGGTTTTAAGAAAAGAAATGAAAAGGATATTAATTGTATGCTTTAGTGTGTTAATACAGGTGGACTTCTCTCAACCTGGAACCTTGAGTACTGCGGCAAAAGCAGAGATTAACAGAATTGGGAAAAACAGGCCAGGTTTTGGCTAAAATTTTATAGCTTGACCTCTCACTTTGTCCCATCCCTGAGAAGAAGCTCAAAGGACAGTTAATCTCCTGATGAAGACAGACAGAACATCGTGGACTTGAAGAATTAACAGCAGGCAAAAGCCAGTGCAAATGACTGACTGACGACTCCAGTAACAGCATGTAAGAAAGCACGTGATGCAACATGTACTGTGAATTACAGGCTGGGCAGTTGAACAGTGGGATAAAAAACTGTGGAAAAGCACTGGACACTGAGTTTCATATTTGCCATGCTTGAAGTAATCTTGAAAGAGAAGACTGAAAAGATGAATGGAGAAAAAAAACAGAGAAGAAACAGACTGTGTTTGTTGGAGCTGTGAAGGCCACACAGGACACTGTGAAAAAGGGACAAGGACCGGTGGGAGGTGAAGCCTGGATGAGTTCGAGTGCGAGAATACAGGATATAATTGGATTGAAATTGAAGGCTGAACTCATGATGGTTTAGGGATGTCCACCAGATCACAACAAAGAGGTAAACAATAGAAAAGGTAAATATAATGAAAGAAAATAACTGCCATTACCTTAAGGAATAGAAAACACACATACAAATTGTTACATGTGAAATTATTTTTTGGAAAGAATCAGAAGTGAGATAGTCTGAATTCAGAACTCAGTGAAAAGATGCATGAATTAAACCTGATTATAAAATACATATGCAATGAAGAAGCATGCTTACACCGAACATTAATATGAACACATAGTAAACGCAAGGAAGAACATGCTTACACTTGTACACATGACATAATGGGTATTTTTGACCAGAGAGAGAGAAATGGGTCGTTTAAGCACTGATGATAATAATGAAAATGTCTCAGTTTTGTTGTCTGTAGGGGCAAGCAGACCTTGTTGTAACGGGTTTATGTCTTATGCTGAATCTAAGTATGGTAAAGTGCTTAAGTGGGACATTGTTGTGTGCAAAACGGTGCAGCTTTTGGCAAGGTCTTGGGTGCATTGAACGGGTGAAATTTAAGATTGTGTAAGATTTTTGAGGTTGTTGTTTTTTATTTTAATAGAGGGAGTTTTAATAAACATGGACATGTCTAAAAGGGCCCATTATTTTGTAACAGTGCACTTAGAAAAAACCTGTCAGGTGATTTTGTTTTGTGCTTTGATGAGCTAATAATCAGCTCTCTTTTTCTCATTTTTGTTCTGAAGCAGGCCTGGAAGAGAGTGAACTAACAGCGCTGACAAAATTCTCGGGAAAACAAACATAAGGTGGGCTTTCCAGATTATAATTGGCTGAGGAGGCTACCGGTGGGTACCTGATTGGTTGTGAGTCTCTGTCTAAAAGGATTGTAGCGATTCAATCCAGCCAAAAGCATAAAGAACTATTTTCCTAAAAAGAAAAAACAAAATAAAACAAATGAATGAGCTCATGTTGCTGATGTGGAGAATCTGATTATTCGTGCGGGAGTCTCCACTATTGGCAATACCTGGTGTGAATGCATGTGAGTGAATTTGTGTGACTGGACCAAAGTTGGGATGAATAAATGTGGACAAACAATTTGCCATCACAGCAAGAGAAAGAGGATGCTGATTTTGGGTTGCTGATATTTGCTTTGAGAAAATTTCTGTTTTATTGACTGGGGTTAGATTATGGTATTACATTATATTGTTGGGAGAATGCTAAATGCTAAAGGGGAAACATTGTTTGATATAACTCATGTTACCATTAACTTAAGAAACACATGATTGATAACTGTTCTGTTTTAAGTTTTCTTTGTTGTAACACAGATTGGACCATAAGGGGGGAGAATTGAGAATGAAATGTGAAGTTCAGGTTAACACATAGGTTTTGTTTCCAGGAAGTTACAAGGATACAGGCTCTGGATGGAGCGAGGAGTTCGAGAAGATGTGACATGATTAAATTGATTTCATTCCTTAAACACAGGTTTGCAGGGCTGGAGCAGAGATACCTGAGAGGAGGATTGCTGAGGTGTTTGGAGAGATGATATGACTAACCTTATTGTTTTAATTTACTAAGCCCGGGTGATGCATTTTGAGTTTTTTGAGTTTTTATTTATTTGGACACATCTGATGTGTCGAAATATAAAGGGGGAATTTGAAATGGGTTCTAGGATCATTTTATAACTTTTGGAGTTTTGGATGATTTAGATATGGTAAAACTGGGGCAGAAATTGTCATTTTCATATTTAAGTTAAAGGATTAAAATGAACTGAATCCTGTTTAGAAGATAAAATGCCAGTGTTCATAAGAAGCTGTACACCAAACTTAAAGGGAAATTGCGGGACATTTTGGATAAGAGATATGCTTTGGGGAAAACTAGTGAAGATTTTAGGAGTAGAAAATGTTTGATTTCTTTTTGATCTCTAGAATAAATGGTTATAATGCAGGCTTACACATACAGATATTACATAGATTTATTTCTGGGGTAGAGGAGAGAGCTTCTTAAGAGGGTGTTAAAAGTGTCGCTGACCAAATGAATACCATTGAAGATTAGATATGTAGAAATGATTTTTATACACATTGCGATCATGCTCATTAACAGAGTTGATGTTCGGTCCATTTAAGGTCATAAGCTTCGATGAGGGCGATGTCTCAGTCGATATATTGTGGGGGACTTGGAGCAATAGAAGGATAAACAGCATTCACGCTTACAAACACACATGATTTAAACATAGGCGAGGCCAAAGGCCTGGAATTCATTTAGCTTTTAACTGTATAGCTCCTAACTTGCAGGGATGGCGTGGAGTGTAATGAATGAATGCAAAACATGCTTACAGACACAAACATGACATAGATTTATTTTATAGGGTAAAGGTGGAACACATGTTGCTTTGTTTCTGCTTAGCAACTACTGAGGCAGAAGGTGTTAAAGATAAGTATGCAATAAGTGAACAGGAAATGTGTGAGGCTGAGACGGGTGAAACAAAATGTTGTAGATAATGGAAACTTGTCTAACTGGCATTAACAGTAACTTTTGCATGTTATGTATATGCTTGAAGCAAAAAGAGGCGTAAATCCTGATAGAAAATTTTGAAGTGTGCTTTCTAGCGGAGAGTTAGGCTGACATGGGGATGGTGTATATTTTACCCTGGGTGTGTTCAATAGAACTAAAAGCGTTGCTCACACACATAAAGAGCATTGAGATTAAGTAAAGTTAATATAAAGGATAGAGCCCAGAACATGATATTGTGAACCAACTTTGAATAATTAAAGGAACATTAGATGAACACAGTAGATTAGTGAGGTGTAGCAGAGAGAGGCTGTTTGTTTTCTATCCCTTACAGGAGAAGATTTCCACTAGAGAGGGACCCAGAAAAGGAGCAGAGACCACTTAAGCATGAAGTGTTTTCAAGTGGGAGCTGGCGTTTTATTACTGGACCACCTAGAGGACATGAGGTTGTTGTCTGATTTGCTGAGTCAGAGGACAGCTACAGAGGGTCAGAGGGAAGGCAGTGGACCTGGGAATGGTGGTTTCGGTGCCCATGATGCCATTAATGGATCTAGTGAAGTTGTTGGCATTATGTTATAATTTGTATTACAGGGGTTATCATAATCACATATTAACATGTTTATTACAGGTGCAGTTATAACCACTTTAAATCGTTGAGTTAAATCTATAATCTTAAAAGCTTATATGCTGAGTATATCGTTACAGTAAAAGTAGTGGCGGAGCAAAGGCCTGAGTGTATTCAGCAACATGTTGCACTAGAGTTTACTTGACAACAGGTGACAGAAGGAGGACCAGTCCATGGGGACCTCAAAGGCCTGAGATCATCACCATATTTGGAAGAGGATGCCAGAAAGGGGAACTTCTGTGTCTGCATTTATCTCTTAAGATTGATCATTGTCTGTAAAAGAGGCAAATAACGTTCTTAAGATGCAAATTATGTGCTTGTAAACGCAAGAGGGGGCGTTATAATGCCCTGATGTTATAAAAGCAATCTGAAGTGTATTTTTGGGCGGAGATTTACAACTGATGTTTTGCAGTTTACATCTCCCCACGCTGCGTGTATTCATTAAAATCAATTGTTTTGAGCAAGCTCTTCTGGACCATCGTTGTTTTACTCTCGTCCTCAATATCGGACACTTAACAAGATGTTGCACAAATGGAAGAAAGCAGTCTTACATATTTGTTTAATATGTGCATTGAAGGACATATTCTGGTCAAAAATGACTCCAAGGTTCCTCACAGTGTTACTGGAGGCCAAGGTAATGCCATCCAGAGTAAGAATCTGGTTAGATACCATATTTCTAAGATTTTCAGGGTCGAGTACAATAACCTCAGTTTTATCTAAATTAAGGAGCGGAAAGTTAGAGGCCATCCAGGTCTTTATGTCTTTAAGACATTCCTGCAGTTTAACTAATTGGTGTGTGTTACCTGGCTTCATAGATAGAGACGTGTCCACTGTCAGAGGCCATAAGAAGATCATTTGTAGCTACAGTGCTGAAGAGAAACCTGGGATTGTTCTTGTTTTCTTCAATAAGTGACGAATAGTAAGATGTTCTGTCTTTACGGAGGGCTTTCTTATAAAGCAACAAACTATTTCTCCAGGCTAAATGATGATCCTCTAAATTTGTGACACGCCATTTCCTCTCCAGCTTACGAGTTATCTGCTTTAGGCTACGTGTTTGAGAATTATACCACGGAGTCAGGTACTTCTGATTTGAGGCCTTAGTTTTCACAGGAGCTACAGTATCCAGAGTCGTACGTAGTGAGGAGGTAAAATTATTAACAAGATAATCGACCTCTAGAGTAGCGTTCAGGTAGCTGCTTTGCTCTGTGTTGGTACAGAGCATTGAAGATGATAACAGTGGGTGGATTATATTCTTAAACTTAATTACAGCACTTTCAGATAGACATCTATTGTGATGAAGTCTACTCCCCACTGCTGTGTAATCAATTATTGTAAATGTAAATGTTATCAGGAAACATTAGCCAAATATATATCGTCTACATGATTAAAACCTTACAGGTTTAATGCCAATCTCTGCATAAACAAATCTACATAGCAATCATAATATTGCCAGATAGCAAAAGTAAGTCAAATAACTTTATTAAGCATTACCCAATTTAAATTGAACTTACATGATGCAAGAACCATTTAGAGAAAAGACTATCAATATTGCTGTAACTGATCCCACACACCGTTTTTGCGATCGATTTAGGAGGTTTTTATGTATTTTACATTGAGCTGGAATATCATTGCTTTAAGTTAATAATTAAAGTTTTGTTTTGAATGACCACCATATTGGTGAACTGAATAAAATTCATAAGTAGGTGCTGAGAATGAATGTGATCTTATTTAAGAGAGCTGAGTTTGCTTCCAGATCCCACAGTCCAATCTGCAATCTTTAAGCAACAAATACTTTAGATGCAATGTTTTATGTTTTTATAAACATTATCTGGTTGCAATTGCTAAATTAATTTACTTTGCTGTGCAGTAGTGTTTTGACATATGATGTAAGGTATTTAAATACCTTTATAAGATGTCCCCAACACATTGAATGTGTAAGAGTATTTTTCTTTAATAAAATATGAAAAAGTTTATTTTCATCAATGGTAATGTGATTTGTATTTGTACAGCTATAAAGCTCACTCTCTTGCAGAATGAACCAGGACTGTTCTGTTAGTGTTAGTGAAGCCAGGGCAGTTTGCACACATGTTACATCCCGTGATTAAAAAAAAAGCTCTCGTGCACAGCATCACTACATGTCATGCTGTAGCTGACCATGCAGAAAATGGCTTAAATAGTGTTAGTCTCTGCTGCCCTCTATTGCTCAGAATGGTACCTGTTGGCTTTGTTGGTGCTGAAGGAACAAACCGCTGCTTCAGTGGGAAAAGTATTCTCTGAAGCATTGTATACATGTGACTCATATGTGCTGGTATGCATAAAGGTCTCAGATTTTATCTGAGCTTATCTTTATACTGCCATGGCTTCTGTTCCCTGCATTTGTGTCTTTGTTTATTTACAGCTTCATTAAACAGTGCTGCAGATGTTAAGTTAATAGGACAGTGTGCAGCAACATGACATCATTAAGAAAAAAGCACCAGATTTCTTGGGAAGTAAAATTATAGTACTGTTATTTAAATGCTGGCATGAAATCAGCAGGTATCTCTTAGTCTTGCTAAAGTTAGATAAAAACAACTGTAATGTCTGTAAGTATGGAGCAAAAGAGACAAGCCCATTAACCACAGCAGAGACCGTCACGTATATGAAGCCAAAGACTAGAAAATATGATGAAGCATATCTTGCCTTTGGCTTCACCTGCACAAGTGCCAAGGTAGGTATCCCCGACAGAATTCGTTTCCCCTCCGTTGGAAGTATGACTGGGCTGTCCAAATCACGGTCCAAATCCTACAGTTGTTTATGTTTTTAAACAAGAAATCTCACTTCAGCTCCATCACACACTCACCATCGTATTTGCAGTGTTCTCTTCTCTCTGTCAGCCACCACTACATCTTTTTTGTTGGCCAGTAGCTGCTTCTCTGTCTGGAACTTGAAGTCCCACAGGACTTTAACTCTTTTCTCAACCTGTTGTCCTAATCCATATGTGGCATAGATGTTCCTGCACATTCTTGTAGCCATTTGGGTTGTGCTTTTAAGTATGTGCTATGCCAGCTCGCTTACATCCTACTGTGTGCTACATATTCTCCAGAACACCTTCGCAGAGTCTGCAACTTGGGTCCTGTCAGCTATGGTAGACTCCTGTCTATTTGGATCCGGTGCTTAGAGTCTGATCAGTCACTTTGTTCTCAGTCAGCTACAGTAAAACATGATGGAACTGGAATAAGCTAATGCTGCTACATTTGAAAGCTATGATTAACTTCGTCACAGATGTTAAATTATTCCATCTATGACTGGAGAATCTTAAATAATGTTAACGGACACAAAGTATATGTACATAAAAATATATGGTGTTCATAAACTGACCTGATCCACTTTACTGATGAGGCTCCAGTCCCAATACTGGCACAAGAGGAGTCTCAGTCAAACCTGGAGGAGAGTGAGCTAAAGAATACAAACAAAGGGATTTAAAGGATCTTCAGTCATATGAGTTCTATGCAAAACTACACAATAATGATAGTACAAGTGTATCAAAATACACACACTGACGCACACACACACAAGATCCTGAGTTCCACTCCATCATCTGGCTGGGGTCTTTCTGTGTGGAGTTTGTTCCAGGTTTCTCTCCAGGTACTCTGGATTCCCCCCACAGTCCTAAGACATGCAGTTAGTTGGGTTAGGTTAGCTAGTGATTCTAAATTGCCTTTAGGTGTGAGTGCGAATGGTTCTGTCTCTATGTGTTAGCCCTATGTCACTTATGACCTGTCCAGGGTGTAACCTGCCTCTCGCCCTATGGTAGCTGGGATAGGCTCCAGCCCTCATAGGGTATTCTACATCATTATTTTTACATATTCACCTGTATGTAGCCCACATGTATTACTACAGCAGGGCTGCTATATAAAGAATGACCAGCAGATGTCAGTACTTTCAAATGAGCTGCTGAATGGATGTCATGTGATCTGCCTTTTGGTGAAGCAACCTTGAATATGTCAAATCTTTTGACATATTCAAGGAGGCTTCATCAAACAACCCCCTACTTTTCAGTTCGGGGACCCAGCACGACATACACATATGGACTGTGGTTCAGTACAAATTGCTTTTCTTACGTTTGTCTTTTCAGACTGCAGTTTCAGTGTCTGCTTTTCTCCAGCTCACCACTTCTTCACATGGCTGGCACTCTACTGAAATAGGGAAGGCATGACCGTTGTTATCAGTTGTGTCACCTGCCTGCCTTGGAACTGCCAGTGAACCTGCTGACAAATCTCAGCTCCAATTCTGAAGGACAAGTGTTGGACAAACCTGGAGGAAGAGCGAGCTACACAGACACAGACAGTTTTTAGTATTTTTGCTGATAGCAGTTCCAAACAAAACTACACAGTAATCACAGCACAAGCAATGCAAGAATGCAAAAGAGAGCAAAGGCCAGTTCAGTGTATTAAATTTATTTAGTCCCCTTTGAACTACTTGTCCTGACTTCTTCATTTGTTTTTTCCATTAGGAAAATGTGACAATATGTAAAATGACTTTGCCTTGTTCCTGAATACAGTGATTTGTTTGTCTGTCGTGAAGCGACATTTCAGTTTTGCCTCATGGAAATTAAAAATTTGTTTAGCTTGGCCCAACACGCTTGTGTTTGTGTTTTTCACTTTATGCATCTATGGCGGTGGGGTGTGGCTTGGGTGTAGGAAAGCTCAGCTTTCCACAGTATGGGTTCAAAGTGTTTCTAAGTCTGGGACTTCTGAAAGAAAACTACCAAGTTTAGCACCTTGTGAGCCTCATTTATTTGATAAGATACAGTTATTCTGAGTCAAAGTTATTAACTGGGCATAGGGTCTTTCTTCAACACACCTAAACACTTTTAGTTGCCTAACAGCAGCTACTTTAAACTCTAAAGTTTTAATACATAAGCTTTCACCTTCACCTTCTGAATGTTAGTATGTGTAGTTAATATTTATATCATGAATATGTGGCAACACGAAGGGGTGGAAATAATGAGGAAAAGAGCGAGGAACCAGTGATGTCATACACACACACACTAGAATGCTGGTGTGGCAACTGGGAGCTTAAAACCTTTTACAATTGTAAGGAAAATCGGACAATGCCCAGTCACCTCCACTTTACCCCTTCAGCTTCTGAGTAAAAGAAATTGAGTTATTAATGTATCCAAAACAAAACTCAAATACACACCACTGTGGTTAGCACTACTGCAGAAACACACTGGTTATCTGCAGCTAGAAAAAGGGCCTCCTACAAGTGGTTCAACACAAAAAATGAGAATTTACAAATAAAACCTTGAGAAACCAAATGTACAAACACAAAACAAATTACATTTCCTCTTAGGGGCAGATAACTTCACAGTGCTCAAACACTAATCTAAAAACCTAAACCTAAAATCTAAAAAAGCCAGAGAAATGTACAAAGATCAAACATTCGGTTTCACTGCAGAAATCCAACTTGGTTGTGCATAAGACAAAAAGTGACTCAAGCTAATTAATTCCCTGCCAGTTACTGAAATGGGCAGAATAAACCCAAACAAAAGAAGATAGTAGGCAAAACAAAAAGACAAAGCACAAAGAACATAAAAAGGCAAAGCAGCAGCATCTCTGTAAAGGTAGCCCAGAGAAGCAGTAGTGGCCCAGCTGTAAAGCTATATCAGTCACCCACCCAGGCCCAGACTTCCTGTAATGCATCATAAAATTAGCATTTATGGTAAAAAGGCCATTCAAACTCAGGCAGCAGCACCATGTACGTGACTCCTAGCTGCAACAGCTAATGAAGTGAGGTGACCCAAGGCCCAGATGCATATGGCAACAGGTGAGCGAGTGAGGGTTGCTTAGATGTCAGCTACTATTTATAGTAACCCCATTCAATGTGACTGGCTACTAACGGTGATTAACAATGGAATATAAAAGTATAATATTCACTCTGCTACTATATAATGATGTTGGAGGAAATAATGTATAGCTCTAGGATTGAGAGCAAGAAGTTAAATTCAAAATGAAAATTGTTGGATTTGGAGAACCGGATTCAAATATATGTTAATATTAATATTATTATTATTCAGTGTCTTTAACTGTCCTCTAATCTTCTGCTTTTTGAAAATTCTGATGATGAATGTTGATACATTTTCAAGTTCCATATATGAAATAGAAATTTCATTCAAGTTTTGATGTGTTTGAGATGTCAAAATTGGTCCCTGTTGAGTTTTTGGTGAATTATCAGCTACTTGAACAAGTGAGCAATAAGGTGTGCATTCCTGCTGCGGAATACTAACAGGTTCTGAGAATGAAAGGGCAGTCCTGTCATGCAAATATTTTTTGAAAGGTAAAACTCGCATCTCCAGCATATATCTTCCAAACTGTTTGGATCCCCACTGCTCTGATAAACTCTTTGGAGTAAATCAACAATGGATCAATTCTTCATCTGCATCCTGCTACTGCTTAGCTTGTCTGCAACTTTTTCCAAGTATGTTTTAATTGACCAGGAAATGGATTGGCCTCATGCTCAGAGTTACTGTCAGCAGCATTACACAGACCTGGCTCCTGTCAGTAATGAAAAGGATAATGACAAACTTCAGCAGCTCTCCAGCAATGTCAATGACTTGATCTGGATAGGGCTGGTAAGAAATTCCTCAAACCGAGAAGAATGGCTTTGGTCAGGAGGTGGAGCACCATCCTGGTATTTGTGGAAACCAGGTCAGCCTGATGACTATCTTCTGGGTCATGAAGACTACGGCTGTATGTGGGAAAGCAAGTGGTATGATGCAAGCCTATTGTATAAAAAAAACTTCTTCTGCTACAGTGCAGCAGTGGTGAAGCAGGAAAAGACTTGGGAGGAAGCTCTGGAGTACTGCAGGGAGCACCACGATGACCTGGCCAGTGTGGCGTCTGAGACTGAGATGCTGCTGATCCAGAAAGAGCTGAGCAAACATAACACCACTCAAAATGTCTGGATTGGATTGCGTTTCCTGGCTGGGGACTGGCTGTGGGTGGATGGGCAGGAGATGGACTACGAGGCCTGGGGTGAAGAGGAAAAACCATCATGTCCACAACCCAAGATAAAGTGTGGAGCCTTTCAGGTGACAGGAGGAAGCAGGGGTGCTTGGGAGCCTCATGACTGTGAGGAGAGATTACATTTTATTTGTTACTGAGCTTTGTAATATTCATTTGAATTCCTTTCTATTTACTGTGTATATGAGATAGTAGATTATTTATCTAATTTGTTTAATTTTATTTTTATCCTTAATGTGTAATTATCTAATTTTTATTGTGGGAGAATGCCAAAGTCAGCTTCCCAATATTTTTCAAACAGCACATTTAACCGATGTTGTTTCATTGAGAAAAACTTTTTAGAAACAAAAATTAATTATTCAAAATAAATAACAATCATTTGAAATGCTGTCCTGATTTTGTTCATAATTCCACCTTTTCTGGAAAACAAATATAAAGGTTAGTCTTACAGTCGTTTTTTTTTTAAGATTTTCTACTAGTTTATTTAGCCATAACTTAAATCAGACTGAGATGGTTTGGTCTTAAACAGGCCATTGATGCACAAAACCCCTCCAATCAGAATCAGAATCAGAATCAGAATACTTTATTGATCCCTAGGGGAAATTATTTTTCGTTACAGTGCTCCATTATAAACAAACATTAACAAAGACAGACAATACACTAACTAAGAATAGCACAATATATACAGGCATATATATACATAAAAGTCACTTATTAATAAATAGCTGAAAAGAACATATGCAAGAAGGGTGTAGCTGTTGCAGTAAACAGTGTGTTAAGTGGATGAGTTGTACAGGGAGATGGCCACAGGCAGGAATGATTTCCTGTGTCATTCAGTGGTGCTTTTCGGTAATCAGTGGTGCTTTTCGGTAATCTCAGTCTCTCACTGAACGTGCTCCTGTGACTGACCAGCATATCATGGAGTGGGTGGGAGGTGTTATCCAACATTGTCTTTATCTTGGACAACATCCGCCTCTCCGACACCACCTTGAGGGAGTCCAGCTCCATCCCCACAACATTACTGGCCTTACGGATCAGTTTATCGAGTCTGTTGGCATCTGTGACCCTCAGCCCGCTCCCCCAGCATGCAACAGCATAGAGGATCGCACTGGCCACAACAGACTCGTAGAAAATCCTGAGCATTTTCTGGCAGATGTTGAAGGACCTCAGTCGCCTCAAAAAATAGAGACGACTCTGGCCCTTTCTGTAAAGTGCTGTGGTGTTTTTAGCCCAGTCCAGTTTATTGTCAATGTGTGCACCAAAGTATTTATAGTCCTCCACAATGTCAACACTGACCCCCTGATTGAAACAGGGGTCAAGTGTTTCCTGGTCTTCCTGACGTCCACTATCAATTCCTTGGTCTTTTGTTGAGCTGCAGATGATTCTGCTCACACCACGTGACAAAGGAGTCGACCACAGCCCGGCACTCTGTCTCATCATCCCCGCTGATGCATCCAACCACCGCGGAGTCATCAGAAAACTTCTGAAGATGGCAGGTCTCTGTGCAGTGGCTGAAGTCTGTGGTGTAGAGGGTGAAGAGGAAGGGGGAGAGGACAGTCCCCTGTGGTGCCCCTATGTTGCTGATTACCTTGTCAGACACACACTGTGGGAGACGTACATATTGTGGTCTTCCTGTCAGGTAATCAACAATCCAGGACACCAGAGAAGCATCCACCTGCATCGCTGTTAACTTATCACCCAGGAGGGTCGGCCTGATGGTGTTGAAAGCACTGGAAAAGTCAAAAAACATGACCCTCACAGTGCTCGCCGGCTGGTGCAGATGGGTGTAGACACGATTGAGCAGGTAGATGTGGATGAATTAAAACAATTCTGTAAAGAAGAATGGGTCAGAATTCCTCTGCAGTGATGTGAAAGACTCATTGCCAGTTATTCAAATGCTTAATTGCGTTTCTTGAGGTCAAAAGTGATATATGAATCAGAATACTTTATTAATCCCTGAGGAAAATATGTGGTTTCAGTTACTTCGAGACAGTAAGAACAGTAACTGACTAAACTAAATAAAATAATACAACTTATTGCAAAGTTACCAAATATAAGAAAGAGCTCTAATATATACAAAAAGCTAATTTAAATGAGGGGGGCGCTGGACCCAGCTACCACGGGGCGAGAGGTGGGGTACACCCTGGACAGGTCACCAGTCTGTCATAGGGCTAACACATAGAGACAGTCAACAATTTGCATTTACATTCACACCTGTGGGCAATTTAGGTTTAACCATTTAACCTAACCCCACTCACTGAATGTCTTTGGCTGTGGGAGGAAACATGTAAAAATATAATATAATACATTTTAAACATATAAGACAAAATTAACATATACGATTAAAATTGTACTGTAAAGTGTAAGGCTTTGTTATTTTGTTATTGTAACTATAGAGGATGTGTAGATATTGAGGGTGTGCAACTATTGCAGTGTGTACTGTAAACTAGATGGAGGAATTTTATAGCTGCAGGCAGGAATGATTTCCTGTGTGCATTTGTGTAATCTTAGTCTCTCACTGAACGTGCTCCTGTGACTAGCCGGAATGTCATGGAGTAGATGGGAGGTATTGTCCAGCATTGTCCTTATCTTGGACAACATCTGCTTCTCTGACACCACCTTAGGGGAGTCCACCTCCATCCCCACAACATTACTGGCCTTGCAGATCACTTTATTGAGTCTGTTGGCATCTGTGACCTTCAACCTGCTGCCCCAGCATGCAACAGCATAGAGGACAGCACTGACCACAACAGACTCAGAAAATCCTCATCATTGTCCGACAGATGTTCAAGGACCTTAGCCGCCTCAGAAAACAGAGACAACTCTGGCCCTTCCTGTAAAGTGCAGCGGTGTCTTTAACCAAGTTCAATTTATTGTCTTTGTGTACTCCAAGGTATTTATAGTCATCCACAATGTCCAATTCGACCACCTGGATTGAAACAGGGGTCATTGGTTTCCTGGTCCTCCTAAAATCCACAATCAATTCTTCAGTCTTTGATGCATGTGCACAACAACAATAAATCTACTAACTGGCACAACCACATTTCTTGTTTCAATCAGGGCAAAGTAGGATTTGAAAAGCTTCTTTTCTCTTAATAAATGAACTCATCATTTAAAAGAATGGATTTTAATAGTATTTTCAGGTTGTCTTTGTCTAATAATAAAATGTGTTTGATGACATGTAAGTATGACGAATGTGCAAAAAACAAGAAATTAGGACAGGGCAAATACTTTCATTTAACTTTACATAACACTGTAAACAATCTGGCATCATTTATCATTTCATTTCATACAGTTGTGCACTCTCTCACATGAGGCCTGTGCACTTTTAATTTAGTGGATTTTCAGAAGCAATTAGACCATTTACAGACAAAAGCTTAAGCTACAGATTCTCATTAATCCAGGGTAGCGACTTTTGGGGCTGAGAAAAAAGTTATCCCGGGGAGAAACACACCAAAACTTCAATTTATCTGTAGTCGTGTGAAGTGGATGTTTTGAACCAACCTTTTGAGCAATGTTTCCAAACCTTCTTCAGCATCCGAATAGAAAAGTCAATAAGGAATCAAAGTTTCCAGCTAATACTATATTTAGTACTTAGTGCAACAAAATTGTTTGGTTTGCAGTACCCAGTAACTGACCAAGTCTCTACATGTTGTGTATGGCAGGGCATATCCAAACCTAATTCCTCATTTTGTATTCAGGCAGGTGGTTATGTAACAGTGCAAATGACACATGTGAGGTTTCAGAAACCGCTGGGCTTGACAGGGCTTGGACTGAATTCTTTTTTTTAATCTATCCCACTTTATAAACCTCACTGTAAATAGTAAATCTCTGTAATAGGAAAATGTAGAACATGTTTTGATAAATGTTATGATTGTAACAAAAGGATAAAAATTTAATTAAAAACGATTATGTACAGTCCTCACATTTTGTCATAGGTATACTTAGACACAAAAGGAAAGGTTATTGATGAAACTTAAAGAAAATAAATTAAAAAACAGAAAAGGAAGAAAAAGAGATGGAAAGGCAGAGAAGTGAAAATACCTTAAAAATATTACTCTTACAATATATAATTGTGTTCACAGTACAGGTATACTAATTTCCCCTTTGTGTTTGAAATTAAATTATGGGAACAGTTTGAAGCTATATTATTCTTTAATGGTCTTTCAAATTCTCATTCATGTGTTGTTTTCCAACATGTTAATGGGATGACAGTATGAATGATGACTTCATTTGGTTCTCTAATGTGAATTTGAAAGCAATGTTTACACTTTGCTGTATGCAAACTGAAACATTTGTTTGCTGTGCTCACTTCCAATAAGCTTTGGCTTTACATCTACCTGCATTTGCTTTCTAAGTCTTGGTCAAACCTGGAGGGGTGTGATGTATAAAATACAAACAGAATTAGAGATTTAAAGGATGTCAGTTCCACACAAAACTACTCAATAACATTAGCACAGGTCATGCAACATTGCAAAAATTAAGAAAGGCAATCCAATGTATCAAAAGATAAATGTCTAATATGGTTAAAGGAGAAGGAAAAATTGCTGGAAATTACAAATTAAATATTCTCACACAATACATGGAGCTATTTCTTTTCAGTCCTCTTCCAGTTTCTTCTATTAAACCCTGCATTTGTTTTCCAAGTAAGATAATTTCATAATATAATCTTCCTGTCGTGTTCGGGTCAAATCTGACCGATTTACAAATTAAAAAACTCATAAATATAGTGTTTTACATCCGATTGGCTCGAGGCCTTACGACATCCTCCACACTATGCACTTGAACATATAAAAGTGATGAGCACCTCTTTCGTTGAATTTTGAGTGTTTTAATCAACTTTGTTACATCTGTCTGTGAAGGTTCTCAGTCATCCAGGTAATCGTAGTCTACGGAGCTTGTAAAGAAAAGCGTCTGGACTTCTTTAAGTTGCTTGAAACTTCAAGCTCCGTAGACTTTGTTACAACTGTGGTGTTCCTGGTCAAAAGTGACCACCATAGAAAATGAATGGGAATCCACCCCCTACCCCCACCCCCCTTTGGCCTCTGACCCCCTGAATGGCCCACTGAATGACAAAATGAAAGACCCACTTTATGACCTACTGAACCACCCACTGAATGGCCCACTGAATGACCACTGAACGACCCATTGGCCCACCCACTGAACTGAATTTGGTGGTGAAAATGTTTCTTATGTTAATTTAAGAGCTGTTAAAACAGACCAGTCAATTGTGACCGGAACACTAAAGTAAGGGGGGTGGGGGTGAACACAACAGGAGGGATAAAACAAATTAATTTGTCTTCTTGCTAAATTGTGTGATTTGTTTAATTTCTTTCAACAACCTTGGTCGTTTTTGTCCCCGCTTCTATATGGGTTCAAGTGTTTTTAAATCTGGGAGACCTGAAAGAAAACTATTTAGCAAAATAACCATTATTTGTCCCTAAATCGTAGACTAGAAAAAATTATTAAGAAACAAAGTAGATGTCTTGATGCATTCTCAATCATCCAGGAAAGTAAATCTCCAAAAGTTGAATCTGTTCATCTGGACGTAGCGTTTTGTGGGAGAAACGTTTCGTCACTCATCCAAGTGACTTCTTCAATCTCAAACTGCAGGTTTCCCCAAACCTGGGACATTTGCATAATGTCTGAAACCAGCCCACTGAAGGAACAATGGGCTGTGAGGTCAGTTCCTTAATCATAATTATGCAAATTCCCATGACCATTGATCAACAATCACTGACCAAAACCCACTGATCAAAGAACACTGATCAATGGCCATGAGTACCATTCACAGAGAGCTGGGGAATGGCTGTAATCACAGCATAGTAAGCTATGTATGCTAGTATGTACTGGTTATAAGGTTTGGGGAAACCTGCAGTCAGCTGAGACTGAAGAAGTCACTTGGATGAGTGACGAAACGTTTCTCCCACAAAACGCTACGTCCAGATGAACAGATTCAACTTTTGGAAACAAAGTAGATAATTTGGTTTAGTCTCTTTCTTCAACCATGGAGGTAGACAAAAATATCAAAAAACTCCAAGGCACTCTTTTTAGTATAAAATGAAAATGACTTTGTTTCAATCTCCGATGAAGGCTTTTGTGCCGAAACATGTTGGTTATTCAGGGTTAGTATAATCATGGCATAAGAGTCCCTGAAAACTTAATGTTTTCTATTGGTTTTACACCAGTAGGAAATATCCACCGAGGGAGAGAGTGGAAAATTCTCTCAGATGAAGACATTTAGCTACTAGTAGCAGCTAATTTAAACTAACTTTAATTAAGACACTTACATTAAGCTTTCACATTAATGTACTTGACAAGAGGGTATAATATTAAATAATTACATGGGCAGAATGTTCATGGTGTTATTTTTTTTCTATGTACAGTTTTGAGATAATTATGTTTATATGACAGGGAAAAACAATGTTTACCTCTAGGATTTTTAATTCTGACCCTTTTAAGTGGGTCAGAGAAACCAAGTTAATACTTTCAATTAATTAACTACCATTAAACTTAGCAGCAAAATTAAGGAAATTTTTGTTTTTGTCGGTTAATTTTTGTTGTTGTAACAATGCTTTTTGGCAGTAAATATTATACTGTTGGAAACCCTGTTTGCTTCCTCTTAAATGGTGCCACATATGTAAAGATAATGTATTTATGGTGAGCAGCAGTTTTCAACCACAAAAAAAACACTAGAGGGCAGCATAGAATAAAATCGTTAAAGCCACTGCTGCTCAGTCACGAAATAATAAATGAACACTGATTTGTTTGTCTGATATGGAGCCAGTAAAACTTCACTTTTGCCTCATGCAAACTAAATCTTTTGTTTAGCTTGTTCCAATAACCTTGGTCTTTTGTCAACTTGAATAGGGGTTTTAAATCTAGGACTCCTGACTAAAACTGTTTGTGTGGTTAGATCCAACTGTTGTAAAAGAAATTAAATAATTTGGCAGTTTACTTACAGTAACTAACAGCACTGCAGTTAACAGCCCAACAATAACTAATATAAACTAGAGTGCTTATGCTTAAGCTTTCAACTTCATGTTTAGATAAGCTCATGTAATACTTAATAAAGAAAATGTGAATGTTTTATTATGTACTTTTTTGAGATATTTAGATATATGTATGTGTGTTATGTAGTGGCCATCTGGCAAGCAGTCTTTTCAAAATACAAAAACAAAGACACAGTAAGCAGTAGACTTCAAAAGTCTCCGGTGGTCTACCCTGGCAAGGAACAAGCATTGGAGCAGTTCTGGGAGCTGACCTGAAGACCAACAGAAGAAAAGGGCAACTGGGAGGCTAGTGGCAGAGGTGGAACAACTCTGTAGGCCAACATGAATATCAAAGATGGACACAGAGAACCTCAGGAGGCCGTCTGGGAGGTTGACAATGGTGCCACAGACCCACAGGTAGAATGGCAGAAGCAAGATGTCACTGGAGGTCGCAGGATACCTCAGGAGGCCTAGTTGGAGACAGACAGTGTTGACAAAGGCCTACTGGTGGCTGACGTCCTTGACAGGACAATTCAGATGATTTGACAGTTGGCTGGTGTCAGCAAGGGAGAAGATGGAGACCCTCAAGAGGCTGACAACAAAGATGACTTTGGAGGAGATGAAAGGCAGAACCCATCTAGAGGCTTGGCAGATGGCCTGTAGAAAGGTTGAAACCCATAGGCAACAAAAACCCACTGGCCTGAGCTCTGGCGACACTGACACCACAGGCTCTGGACTTGTGGGCTTAGGCAAAGAGGGACTAAAGTAGCCTGCCAGAGAACACAAACATTATCTGAGGGGGCCATGCACTGACCTAGCACATGGCCCCTAGGAGCTGTCTTCTCCAGTTCAAAATACAAAGGCCAGCTCAGCAACCACTTCTGTATCTTCAACAGCTAGCTCTGAGCCAGAAAACTCAGTCTTAGAATTAACAGGTTGCGAAACATTCAGAATGAATACTAGCTGGCTTAGAAAGACAAATTTCAAAATATCTAACCAATAAACACAAGACTCATAAACCTTGGAGTACTGTAAAACATAAAAACCTTTTTTTAAACACAAGGAAATTCAAGAAAGCAACGCGCAGTCACACCAGTAAGCTGGCACAGAAACTAAGCACAGTCAGTGAAAAAGAAAAACTCAGTTTTACTATCTGGATGAGAACGTGGAATTGAAACCTGGACTTTAGATTGACCTGCCAATAAACAGTTGAAACAGCACGGTTATTGGTCAGCTCAGAAATTGAAAACTTGATTGATAATATTCATTTTGAAATTAACTGGACTAAAATTTTGTTTTCAACTGCTTTAAAAGATGAGATAGTATTAATCACATTCTGAGTGTAGTTTTTGTGCACAGTGATGAGTTCCTTAAACTCCTTTAAAACAAAACTCAAGTCTATGGTATGCATATTTGAGGTTGCAGCCTTCTGTCATATAGAAGATGTCAAAACTGTTATTGGCTTTTAGAAGTTTGAAAAAAATATTTTGAATGTTCCTAAATTTCCAAGCTCCATGCATGAAATTAAAATTTCATTCTGCTTTTGACACACTTTAGAAATTAAGTAGCATAAATTGGTTTGATGATTCATAAGCAACTTGAACAAATACAAGTGACCAGTAGGTGTGTTTTCCTGTGTTGTTGAAACATTTCCAAGAATAAAAGGGCAGTCTTGATATGCAAATTCTTTTTGACAGGCAAAACTCAAAGCTCAAGCATATATTTTCCAAACCTTTTGGATCCTCATTGCTCTGAGGGACTCTCTAAAGATACTAACAATGGATCAGATCTTTACCTTCATTCTGCTCCTACTTAGCCTGTCTGCAAGTTTCTCCAAGTACATTTACATTGACCAGAAAATGGATTGGCTTGAAGCTCAGAAGTACTGTCAGCAGCATTACACAGACCTGGCTCCTGTCAGTAATGAGAGGGATAATAATGAACTTCAGCAGCTCGCCAGCAATGTCAATGACTTTATCTGGATAGGACTGATAAGAAATTCTTCAGACCGAACCAAATGGCTCTGGTCAGGAGGTGGAGCACCAACCATGTATTTCTGGCAAAAATGCAGCAGTGGTGACTGAGAAAAAGACTTGGGAGGAAGCTCTGGAGTACTGCAGGGAGCACCACGATGACTTGGCCAGTGTGGCGTCTGAGACTGAGATGCTGCTGATCTAGAAAGAGCTGAGGAAGCATAACACCACTGAACACATCTGGATTGGATTGCGTTTCCTGGCTGGGGATTGGCTGTTGATGGATGGGCAGGAGATGGACTATGAGGCCTGGGGTGAAGAGGGAAAACCATCATGTCCACATGCTAAGATGAGGTGTGGAGCCTCACAGGTGACAGTTGGAGGCAAGGGTGCTTGGAAGGCACACGACTGTGAGGAGAGACTACATTTTATTTGCTACTGAGTTTACATTATAAAATTAATTACCTTCTATCTACTGTGGTTAGTCTAGGTTGATTATTTATCGAATTTATTTGTGCTTTCTTTCTTGATGTGTCGTTGTAGATGTGTAGTTTCATTTCTGTTTTGTCAGAATGGTAAAACATAATTTTCTTCCTTCTTTTAGAACTACTATTTATTCCACTAAGTAAACAATATTGAGAGAAATAATACTGATGTTAATTCAAAGTAAAAAAAATTATTTTGAGATCATTTCCAGATGTTTTTCTATATTCCATGTCTCAGAGCTACAGTACTTTCTTCAGATTTGAGAATGCCTTACTGCTTGCAGACAGAGTGAAGCTACATGTGTTTACGAGTTAGAGGGAAGCTTGGGATGAGGGATGTAATAGGGTGAAATTATGCTCAAAGGTCTTACAGATATGTATGTTATGATCCAAAAAATAAACAGTGATTCAACCACTAAATGGCTAAAAAAATAATAAATAAATAAAATAAAGGTTTTGGAGTAGCTTACTCAAAGTTTGTACTTATATCATATTAAGATGCTTTGGCATGATCTTAAAAAGGGAGTTCATACTGAAAAACTGTCCAATGGGGCGGAATGAACAGTTTCCAAAATGAAGAGTGAACCAAAACTCCTCCACAGTGATTTAATTATCAAAGAAATCTTGCAGGAATTAAACTCCAAACATGCTACTTTAAAAAAGTATCAACTTTAAAAAACTATGTATAGTGGTTGTATACCGCTCTCACTTAAAAACAGAGAAACATAGCAGGTCTGTGTTACTGTGGACTTCCATTACCATCACTGCCCTGTATTACTTTTGTAAGAGATTACTTTGCCATCTCTCTTAGCCGTTACTGCCACTTAGTGGTGAAAGTCAGTTTCGACCTAGTGCCACATCAGGTGAGAGCAAATGAGGTCTTTTTCTCTGTACTATGATGTTAAACTATTGTCACAACAAAAAAGAAAAGTTGACATTGGGGGGCAACACCAACACAATAAAAGAAACTTTGAGAGGAATCCTGAAACTTGTTTTTAATGCTTAAAATACTCAGGGTATAAACATATACACTTCAAATACTCAGATCATGTGGACTCTGACCCTCTCTGTTATTTTATGTAGCTAATATTTCTTTGTAATTAATAATTTTTTAATGATAAAACAATAATATAATTTTGTCATAGGTATACTTAGACACAAAAGAAAAGGTTGTTGACGAAAGTTAAAGAAAATAAATTTTAAAAGATTGAAGAAAAGGAGATGGAAAGGCAGAGAAGTGAAAATACCTACAAAAATATTACTCTTACAATCTATAATTGTGTTTACAGTACAGGTATACTAATTTCCCCTTTGTGTTTGAAATTAAATTATGGGAACAGTTTGAAGCTATATTATTCTTTAATGGTCTTTCAAATTCTCATTTATGTGTTGTTTTCCAACATGTTAATGGGATGACAGTATGAATGATGACTTCATTTGGTTCTCTAATGTGAATTTGAAAGCAATGTTTACACTTTGCTGTATGCAAACTGAAACATTTGTTTGCTGTGCTCACTTCCAATAAGCTTTGGCTTTACATCTACCTGCATTTGCTTTCTAAGTCTTGGTCAAACCTGGAGGGGTGTGATGTATAAAATACAAACAGAATTAGAGATTTAAAGGATGTCAGTTCCACACAACACTACTCAATAACATTAGCACAGGTCATGAAACATTGCAAAAATTAAGAAATGTATCAAAAGATAAATGTCTAATATGGTTAAAGGAGAAGGAAAAAGCTGCTGGAAATTACAAATTAAATATTCTCACACAATACATGGAGCTATTTCTTTTCAGCCCTCTTCCAGTTTCTTCTATTAAACCCTGCATTTGTTTTCCAAGTAAGATAATTTCATAATATAATCTTCCTGTCGTGTTCGGGTCAAATCTGACCGATTTACAAATTAAAAAACTCATAAATATAGTGTTTTACATCCGATTGGCTCGAGGCCTTATGAAATCCTCCACACTATGCACTTGAACATATAAAAGTGATGAGCACCTCTTTCGTTGAATTTTGAGTGTTTTAATCAACTTTGTTACATCTGTCTGTGAAGGTTCTCCGTCATCCAGGTCATCGTAGTCTACGGAGCTTGTAAAGAAAAGCGTCTGGACTTCTTTAAGTTGCTTGAAGTTTGAAGTTGCTTGAAGTTTCAAGCAACTTAAAGAAGTCCAGATGCTTTTCTTTACAAGCTCCGTAGACTTTGTTACAACTGTGGTGTTCCTGGTCAAAAGTGACCACCATAGAAAATGAATGGGAATCCAGCCCCTACCCCCAGCCCCCTTTGGCCTCTGACCCCTGAATGGCCCACTGAATGACAAAATGAAAGACCCACTTTATGACCTACTGAACCACCTACTGAATGGCCCACTGAATGACCACTGAACGACCCATTGACCCACCCACTGAACTGAATTTGGTGGTGAAAATGTTTCTTATGTTAATTTAAGAGCTGTTAAAACAGACCAGTCAATTGTGATTGGAACACTAAAGTAAGGGGGGTGGGGGTGAACACAACAGGAGGGATAAAACAAATAATTTGTCTTCTTGCTGAATTGTGTGATTTGTTTAATTTGTTTCAACAACCTTGGTCGTTTTTGGCCCCGCTTCTATATGGGTTCAAGTGTTTTTAAATCTGGGAGACCTGAAAGAAAACTATTTAGCAAAATAACCATTATTTGTCCCTAAATCGTAGACTAGAAAAAATTATTAAGAAACAAAGTAGATAATTTGGTTTAGTCTCTTTCTTCAACCATGGAGGTAGACAAAAATATCAAAAAACTCCAAGGCACTCTTTTTAGTATAAAATGAAAATGACTCTGTTCTTATGCCATGATTATACTAACCCTGAATAACCAACATGTTTCAGCACAAAAGCCTTCATCAGAGATTGAAACAGAGTCCCTGAAAACTTAATGTTTTCTATTGGTTTTACACCAGTAGGAAATATCCACCGAGGGAGAGAGTGGAAAATTCTCTCAGATGAAGACATTTAGCTACTAGTAGCAGCTAATTTAAACTAACTTTAATTAAGGCACTTACATTAAGCTTTCACATTAATGTACTTGACAAGAGGGTATAATATTAAATAATTACATGGGCAGAATGTTCATGGTGTTATTTTTTTTCTATGTACAGTTTTGAGATAATTATGTTTATATGACAGGGAAAAACAATGTTTACCTCTAGGATTTTTAATTCTGACCCTTTTAAGTGGGTCAGAGAAACCAAGTTAATACTTTCAATTAATTAACTACCATTAAACTTAGCAACAAAAGTAAGGAAATTTTTGTTATTGTCAATTAATTTCTGTTGTTGTAACAATGCTTTTTGGCAGTAAATATTATACTGTTGGAAACCCTGTTTGCTTCCTCTTAAATGGTGCCACATATGTAAAGATAATGTATTTTTGGTGAGCAGCAGTTTTCAACCACAAAAAAAACCACTAGAGGGCAGCATAGAATAAAATCGTTAAAGCCACTGCTGCTCAGTCACGAAATAATAAATGGATGTGATGCACTGGAATGACTGAAAAGACTGAGAAGAATGACTGAGAAGCATGAAAACTGTGGTACTTTATAATAATGCTAATTGTGACTGGAGAGTATTAAATATTGTTGAGAAGCAAAGAATGAAATGAGCTGAGAATATTTGATGTTTACAAGAGCCCTCTGCTGACAAGGCTTCAGTCACAATACAGAGAGACATTTCTATGATCTTTGCTGATATCAGTTCCGAACAAAACTACATAATAATGACAATATAAGCAAAGCCAGAATGCAAAAAAGAATAAAGGCCATGTGGTGGCAGGGTGTGGTTGTGGTTTAGCTGCCGGGGGAGAGGTGGAGTGGAAGTTTGAGATGACAGTGCCCGTCATGCCTCAGACCAATTCAAGGTATCAAAAGGTAAACTTGCAACATGCTGAATTAAAAAAAGAAAAACTGTTCTATCGCTCTTACATAATATAATGACTTTTTTCAGTTCACTTTCAGTCGGTTCTCTTGACCTCTTCATTTTTTTTCCAAGTAGGATGTGACACTATAAAAAATGTCCTTGCCTTGTTTATGAACACTGATTTGTTTGTCTGATATGGAGCCAGTAAAACTTCACTTTTGCCTCATGCAAACTAAATCTTTTGTTTAGCTTGTTCCAATAACCTTGGTCTTTTGTCAACTTGAATAGGGGTTTTAAATCTAGGACTCCTGACTAAAACTGTTTGTGTGGTTAGATCCAACTGTTGTAAAAGAAATTAAATAATTTGGCAGTTTACTTACAGTAACTAACAGCACTGCAGTTAACAGCCCAACAATAACTAATATAAACTAGAGTGCTTATGCTTAAGCTTTCAACTTCATGTTTAGATAAGCTCATGTAATACTTAATAAAGAAAATGTGAATGTTTTATTATGTACTTTTTTGAGATATTTAGATATATGTATGTGTGTTATGTAGTGGCCATCTGGCAAGCAGTCTTTTCAAATTACAAAAACAAAGACACAGTAAGCAGTAGACTTCAAAAGTCTCCGGTGGTCTACCCTGGCAAGGAACGAGCATTGGAGCAGTTCTGGGAGCTGACCTGAAGACCAACAGAAGAAAAGGGCAACTGGGAGGCTAGTGGCAGAGGTGGAACAACTCTGTAGGCCAACATGAATATCAAAGATGGACACAGAGAACCTCAGGAGGCCGTCTGGGAGGTTGACAATGGCGCCACAGACCCACAGGTAGAATGGCAGAAGCAAGATGTCACTGGAGGTCGCAGGATACCTCAGGAGGCCTACTTGGAGACAGACAGTGTTGACAAAGGCCTACTGGTGGCTGACGTCCTTGACAGGACAATTCAGATGATTTGACAGTTGGCTGGTGTCAGCAAGGGAGAAGATGGAGACCCTCAAGAGGCTGACAACAAAGATGACTTTGGAGGAGATGAAAGGCAGAACCCGTCTAGAGGCTTGGCAGATGGCCTGTAGAAAGGTTGAAACCCATAGGCAACAAAAACCCACTGGCCCGAGCTCTGGCGACACTGACACCACAGGCTCTGGACTTGTGGGCTTAGGCAAAGAGTGACCAGTAGGTGTGTTTTCCTGTGTTGTTGAAACATTTTCCAAGAATAAAAGGGCAGTCTTGATATGCAAATTCTTTTTGACAGGCAAAACTCGCAGCTCAAGCATATATTTTCCAAACCGTTTGGATCCTCATTGCTCTGAGGGACTCTCTAAAGATACTAACAATGGATCAGATCTTTACCTTCATTCTGCTCCTACTTAGCCTGTCTGCAAGTTTCTCCAAGTACATTTACATTGACCAGAAAATGGATTGGCGTCAAGCTCAGAAGTACTGTCAGCAGCATTACACAGACCTGGCTCCTGTCAGTAATGAGAGGGATAATAACGAACTTCAGCAGCTCGCCAGCAATGTCAATGACTTGATCTGGATAGGACTGATAAGAAATTCTTCAGACAGAACAAAATGGCTCTGGTCAGGAGGTGGAGCACCAACCATGTATTTCTGGCAAAAATATGAACCTAATGACTATGGTCATCAGGAAGACTATGGCTGTATGCGGGAAAGCAAGTGGTATGATCTAAGCGTATGGTATAAAAAAACCTTCTGCTACAGTGCTGCAGTGGTGACTGAGAAAAAGACTTGGGAGGAAGCTCTGGAGTACTGCAGGGAGCACCACGATGACTTGGCCAGTGTGGCGTCTGAGACTGAGATGCTGCTGATCCAGAAAGAGCTGAGGAAGCATAACACCACTGAACACATCTGGATTGGATTGCGTTTCCTGGCTGGGGATTGGCTGTTGATGGATGGGCAGGAGATGGACTATGAGGCCTGGGGTGAAGAGGGAAAACCATCATGTCCACATGCTAAGATGAGGTGTGGAGCCTCACAGGTGACAGTTGGAGGCAAGGGTACTTGGAAGGCACACGACTGTGAGGAGAGACTACATTTTATTTGCTACTGAGTTTACATTATAAAATTAATTACCTTCTATCTACTGTGGTTAGTCTAGGTTGATTATTTATCGAATTTATTTGTGCTTTCTTTCTTGATGTGTCGTTGTAGATGTGTAGTTTCATTTGTTTTGTCAGAATGGTAAAAAGTAATTTTCTTCCTTCTTTTAGAACTACTATTTATTCCACTAAGTAAACAATATTGAGAGAAATAATACTGATGTTAATTCAAAGTAAACAAAAATATTTTGAGATCATTTCCAGATGTTTTTCTATATTCCATGTCTCAGAGCTACAGTACTTTCTTCAGATTTGAGAATGCCTTACTGCTTGCAGACAGAGTGAAGCTACATGTGTTTACGAGTTAGAGGGAAGCTTGGGATGAGGGATGTAATAGGGTGAAATTATGCTCAAAGGTCTTAGATATGTATGTTATGATCCAAAAAATAAACAGTGATTCCACCACTAAATGGCTAAAAAAATAATAAATAAATAAAATAAAGGTTTTGGAGTAGCTTACTCAAAATTTGTACTTAAATCATATTAAGATGCTTTGGCATGATCTTAAAATGGAGTTCATACTGAAAAACTGTCCAATGGGGCTGAATGAACAGTTTCCAAAATGAAGAGTGAACCAAAACTCCTCCACAGTGATTTAATTATCAAAGAAATCTTGCAGGAATTAAACTCCAAACATGCTACTTTAAAAAAGTATCAACTTTAACAAACTATGTATAGTGGTTGTATACCGCTCTCACTTAAAAACAGAGAAACATAGCAGGTCTGTGGTACTGTGGACTTCCATTACCATCACTGCCCTGTGTTACTTTTGTAAGAGATTACTTTGCCATCTCTCTTAGCCGTTACTGCCACTTAGTGGTGAAAGTCAGTTTCGACCTAGTGCCACATCAGGTGAGAGCAAATGAGGTCTTTTTCTCTGTACTATGAGGTTAAACTATTGTCACAACAAAAAAGAAAAGTTGACATTGGGGGGCAACACCAACACAATAAAAGAAACTTTGAGAGGAATCCTGAAACTTGTTTTTAATGCTTAAAATACTCAGGGTATAAACATATACACTTCAAATACTCAGATCATGTGGACTCTGACCCTCTCTGTTATTTTATGTAGCTAATATTTCTTTGTAATTAATAATTTTTTAATGATAAAACAGTAATATAATTTTGTCATAGGTATACTTAGACACAAAAGAAAAGGTTGTTGATGAAAGTTAAAGAAAATAAATTTAAAAAAAATTGAAGAAAAGGAGATGGAAAGGCAGAGAAGTGAAAATACCTTCAAAAATATTACTCTTACATTCTATAATTGTGTTTACAGTATATGTATACTAAGTTCCCCTGTGTGTTTGAAATTAAATTATGGGAAAAGTTTGAAGCTATATTGTTCTTTAATGGTCTTTCAAATTCTCATTCATGTGTTGTTTTCCAGCACATTAATGGTGTGACAGTATGAATGATGACTTCATTTGGTTGCCTTATGTAAAGAACAGCAATGTTTACACTTTGCTGTATGCAAACTACAAAATTTGTTTGCTGTGCTTTCACTCCCAATAACCTTCGGAATTACCTCTACCTGCATGTTTTTAACATTTTGGTTAAACCTTGAGAGGGTGATTGATGGGTCTGTCTAGCACAGACCCACCGCTGGAACGAGACAATTCTACTACAACAACAAAAGCAAGACCGAAGTCACCAAAGTTCTTTGTGTTACTCGTGCACAAGGGAGACCCGACTGGAGCCGAGTGTCGTTCCGCCCACTTGACCTCCGTCGGACTCTCAGCCAGGTTCCCTGTAGCGCTCCTTTTATTGTGGTTACATGCATATGCATAGGTTCATTAACATATGACATCATACACAGGCATACATGTGAACCAAGAGTACCTTGTCTGTGTGTCGTGTAGGTATGTGTGTGTGTGTGTGTGTGTGTGTGTGTGTGTGTGTGTGTGTGTGTGTGTGTGTGTGTGGCAGGGGTCGGCAACCTGCGGCTCCGGAGGCGCATGCGGCTCTTTAGTCCTTATACTGCGGCTCCGCCTGGTTTGGGCAAATAAATTACAAGTATTTAGCTGAAGTGTATTTTATTTATGTTAGTTCTTTTTAACTCGTAGTTCTAAATTGGAAGATTATTGTGATATTGAAATATAAAAATAAAATTATATTCTATTATCTTTTCATCGCTCAAAATAAGAGTCACACTCGCGGAAGCCGTGTGTACCCGCTTGAAACGCCGTGCATTTATCGAGACTTTCAACCCCAGGTAGGCCAATTATGGATCTTCGGATCCACATTATGTCAGCAGCTGTTCTCCACCGTGAACTATGTTAAAGATAAACACCGTTCACGCCTGACAGATGACAGCTTACAGTCCTGCGTAAACTGACTTCGTATAGCCCCGATTTGCGGACTCTGTGCGCAGAGGTTCAGGAGCAGAAGTCCCATTGTAAACAAATCACGGCAGACCCGACGATGTTTCCATGAGCATGCTTTTGAGCATCTCTTTATTGAGCACTTTTCACACACGGTTGCTGTACGCATACAGCCGGCTGCAGCTTTTCAGCTCACAGCCCGACATACACCACCACCAACACAATAGCACAGATAGCGCAGACGTAAAGGCAGCGAGGCGTGATTGCGGGTGTTGCTCAGGTGCATCCGCCTCCCCTGCAGCGGCGCTTAAACCACGCCCCGCTGCACGCATTAACCAGGTAAAATACATATTTAGGCAGAATTTTGCAAATATCTATTTTTCATTTTTCAGCAGCATAGTGCTTTTTCCAATCATTTTTTAAGAGTCAGGTCAAGGCTCCAACAGCCCAAAGGAGATATAAGGGTGGCGGCTGACAACAGTTTTTGTTTGCTACATGGATCATTTTAGTTCAGGTTGGTGTCTTTCCTTTTGTTATATTTCTTTAAGAGTTCAAAATGTGTTGATTACATAAATAAAATGTAATTTTCTCTGTAGCACTTCATGGATTTCATAAGCAGCACACCTTAGTTGTTCACACAAAGCATAAAGATAAAAAACAATATATACAGTGTTATCTTTATTTTAGATGTCAAAAAGTATTTGCGGCTCCCAGTGTTTTCTTTTGCGTGGAAACCGGGTCCAAATGGCTCTTTGGGTGTAAAAGGTTGCAGACCCCTGGTGTGTGGGGTCAAGATGTGACCCTGTGAATGACTCCCCTACATCTGCTGACCTGGAAGTCCAGCAGTTCATCTAAACAAAAGGCACTTATACTAAAACAGACATAGATGTGTTTGCCATACCATAAAACAATAAAAGAAGGTACGACCTCTCTCATGACCCCGAGTTGTGTATGCATGCCAGAGTGCTCTGGGAGGCACACATAGTCTTTGCAGACTGCTAAGGATCAGACCTCTATCATTATGCAATCGATTATAAAACTCTGAGTATATATGAGTAAATATTTCTAAGCATAAATGACAATCAACAATATAAACCTTACAGTCATGTATAGAATACAAGCAGAAGGAGAGATCTAAAGGATACGAGCTCCACACAAAACTACACAATAATGTTAGCACATGTTAGTCATGCAAAAATGCAAAAAAATTAAAAAAGGCCAGTTCAATGTATTTAAAAGAATTATGTCTAGTATGGTTAAAGGAGAAGAAAAAAGCGGATGGAAACAAACAAAATGCCACATCCACACCTGTTACACGATGAATCTGCACCAGGGTACATCCTTGCTATTCTATTTGGAGATAAGTGCAATCTGTGCAGTACCTTAAACTGTAGCAGGCCATGTCTGACGGCGATTGATGAGGAATGAATTCTTGTGATTGCAGCCTGCATCATCTGTAAAGAGTTTCCCCAGTTCTTCTCCCCATAAGTTTTTCAAGTGATGGAGACACCGAACCCTGAATCTTGCCATATATGGCTGACACCAGACCCTTATCCATTGGGTTCATGTCCGAACATTCATCAAGCCATGTTTTTTGAGGTAATGGTAAAGAAAAATTGGTGTTTACATAACTGCGTACTTGTAGGTACCTATAAAAGTCAGTTTGTGGGACATCAACTGCTCGAAAGAAATGAAATAGCCTCTTTTAAAAAGGTCCCTTACACATGTTATGCCTCTCCTGTTCCACCGTTGAAATAATGGATCTATCAAAGATGGGGCGAAATGAAGATTGGACTGCATAGGAGATGCAATTAGTGCCTGCCTGCATTTGAGTCCTAAATTGGAACCATATTTTAAAGAGTCTCAAACAACTGCATTGCTCGTCCAATGACATCTGCTCACTGGTAAAGGGCTGCACAACAAAGAGCTAAGTGAGACTGGATTACTAGAGTGTTGTTCCAATCTGGAGATTCAGCATGTGATGGTTCTGTAAGCCAATACAACAACTTGTGGATGTTGGTTGCCTAGTAATAGTAAAGAAAATAGGGTAAGGATAATAGGGGTGGGTTTTGATTATCGATTTATCGATTAAAATCGATTCTAGCTTGGATAGCGTGATATCATTCATTAAAATCCTGAATCGATTTTTGAATATAAACGTATTTTGCCAGAAACGCCAGAATCTCAGGTTAAACCTCACAAAATTTCAACAACCACCAAACAGCTAAAACAGTAAATGAGAGCAGGTACACGGATTCTGCACAAAGATGTAAACACAAAGCGCGGACCCGCCAACGGATCAGCATCAGTGATATGTCGCCTTTATCACCCGACGGCACGGACACGGTTGGGGCTGAAAGCCAACAGCTCGCTGATTCTGATGTTTCGGCGGGTCCGCACTTTGTTTTTACGTCCTTTTTGCGCTAGATTCTGAAGCTGCAGGTTTTATCTCTCTCCAAACAATATTGACTGAACCAGCAGCAAAAGAAGTTCAAGTCACACTTCATGCAGAGCTCGCTGTCTCTCTCTCTCTACTACTTTTTTTTTTTTTTTTTTTTTTTTTTTGCCTGTCCCGTTTGGTTCTTTTGCCATCAGAATTATTGTCTAAAGGCGAAGAAAGATGCCCAATGGATTTACTTTACCAAATGGACCATCCCAGCCTTGCCGTAATGGTCTATTTGATTCACCTTTTATTCTTTATTTTATTTCATTTTCACTTGTCAAATACGGGAAAGACTTGACTGGGGAAAAGAAAGGGGAGAAAGAAAGGGAAAGAAAAACAGCGGGAAAGAGGGATGGGGATAAAGGGCAAAAAACAAAAAACAACAAAATAAGCAGACAAAAAATACATATATCAATCACCTGGATCACCTGTTGAGAAAGAAAAAAGAGAAAACAAGCAGAAAAAAAAAGAGCAACATAATAAACAACATCACGATGATCTATGGGAATGTAACAGTAAAAACTAAATATTAAACATTATTGTGCAGCACGTAAGATCGACAGCGCACAGTGTGCTTTGAGGTAGGAGCCAAAAAGGGTGTAGTTAGTGTGTGTGATCACCAGTGTTGGGTAAGTTACTTTGAATTAGTAACTTAGTTACATTACTAGTTACTTCTCTAAAAAAGTAACTCAGTTACTTCAAGTTACTCGTTACTTTCAGAGTAACTAGTTACTAGGGAAAGTAACTTTGGTTTTACTCAGAATTCTCTTGTTAATGTGTTGCTTCCGTAACTGGATACCCAGCAAGACTGCCAGTCTTCTAGCTTGCTTACTTGCCACAAGTGCACTGTGCCACCTACCAACAGAAAGGAAAAATAATGTACACATTTCCACGAGAGAAATCCGCGCCTGGACCGTCGTTGACCGCCGCCATGATTCTAGCCTGCTTTTTACATCCAACACAAAACTGCAGTCGTGGTGCTTTTGATTGTACTCAGAACTTGGAAATTCTGCCTTCTGAATAGGAAGATGTAGGTAACACCAGACTGCAGATGAGCTGCATACAGGGCTGGACTGGGACAAAAAAATCGTCCCGGGCATTTTGACTACAGACCGGCCCACCATTATAGGAAAAATCATAAAGCCTTTGAATGAAAACAAACACTGTTGTGACAGTATATATGTATCAATCTATCAATTGTTTGTTGTAAGACTCAGATAATTATTTTTTTAAAAGCGAGACATTTTAAATGAGAATAATAAAGAAAAGTATTTCTTTGTGCCCCCTTTCCCTGTTAATGCCCTACCTGGCCCCTGGCAACACTTTGCTAGACCCGCCCCTGCACAGTTACCAGCTGTCAGCTACGTAGAAAAGGATGCTGGTGTTATTTGTCTCTCAGAAACAGTTCATAACTTCCCTTCAACTCATTCATGTCACCTAAAGGGTAAACCTGTTTCTCCATCACCTGTTCAGCTCTGATGATTCAGTAAGGACATCTCCTGGTTTCATCTTCATGTTTCCCTCTCACCAGATAACCAAACCGATATCATGACCAGCAGCTTTACAGCTGTGGCTCCAGCAAACATCAGCTGATACTAGAAATTAATATTAAATAAATTCTAACAACAGCTGATCAAGCTTAAACGTGCTGCTGTTGTTTAGCGCGACATCCGCTGGTTTCCTCTTTCTGGCGCAAAGTGGGCGATAAATAAACAAGAGAGAAAAGCTGATCAGCTGATCATTGATCAGTTTCATGATTGAAGTAGAAACAGGAGAGGAGAGAATGAGAGAAGAAGAGGCAGCTGTGCAGCTTCAGCTTTGTGTCTTTTTCATTGTAGCTGAAGTCCGGGACAAACTGTGTTCCTTTTGACCTCAGTACGAAACGCGTAATATTTTCTCTGAATACCAGACAATTCTGTTTTTTACTGGACGGTTGGCAACTCTAATAATTAGCCATATGAACAAAATAAAGTTCAACATCAGTAACATAGCACCCACCCAGCTGTATAGAAACTCCGTCATGCTAGCTAGCACGCAGTACGAAAATGTCAGCATACCGAAAATAAACTCCACCTAAACTTGGTTTATATCTGACTCCGATAGACTGCAGGTCATAACTTCTTACCTGAAGTTCAGTTCACCTGACACGCGGACCGGCGGCCGCTCGGTCTCTCCTCTTGCCTCCCTTTTCCTTCATCCACCTGCTGGCTTCCACCACTTTCTAATGTTATTGAATCTGTGGAAGCTCGCGATATCCACCACACGGTAACGAGTAACGAGCCTATCTAAATCCCAGTAACGAGTAACGCGTTCCTGGTTTTGGCATAATAACTAGTTACCGTGCTCATTACCACAATAATAACGTAGTTACTGTAACGCGTTACTTAATAACGCGTTAATCCCAACACTGGTGATCACCCATGTGTACACCTGTGTGCATGAGCGCGCTTGTATTTAAAAGGTTCCTTCATGTGATGATCTGCTAGAGGGTGTGGGGAGCCACAGCCCAGTATGAGGTGCCGTAAGGGACATTATTACTGAAACGCTCTCACACACACTACTGAAATTTTATCTCTCACACACACTACTGAAATTTTACCTCTCACACACACTACTGAAACGCTCTCACACACACTACTGAAATTTTACCTCTCACACACACTACTGAAATTTTACCTCTCACACACACTACTGAAACGCTCTCACACACACTACTGAAATTTTACCTCTCACACACACTACTGAAACGCTCTCACACACACTACTGAAAAACCAAGGCATTTCAGTTGAACAGGAAGGCGTTTCAGTTGAACAGGAAGGCGTTTCAGTTGAACAGGAAGGCATTTCAGTGAAACAGGAAGGCGTTTCAGTTGAACAGGAAGGCGTTTCAGTTAAACAGGAAGGCGTTTCAGTTGAACAGGAAGGCGTTTCAGTTAAACAGGAAGGCGTTTCAGTTGAACAGGCAGTTAATTCTTGACAAGGAAACTGAAGGAAAAAGTGGTAGATTTCAAACAAACCACTACACAGATGTCTACTCAGCAACCTGCTAGTTAGGGGTGGGTTTTTATAATCGATTTATGATTCAAATCGATTCTGGCTTGGATAACATGAAATCGATTCATTAAACTCCTGAATCGATTTTTTAATATAAATTTATTTTGCCCGAAATGCCAGAATCTCAGGTGAAACCTCACAAAATTTCAACAACCACCAAACAGCTAAGACAGTAAATGAGAGCAGGTACACGGATTCTGCACAAAGACGTAAACACACAGCGCGGACCCGCGGATCAGAATCAGTGAGATGTCGCCTTTCTCACCCGACAGCACGGACACGGTCGGGGCTGAAAGCCGACAGCTCGCTGATTCTGATGTTATGGCGGGTCCGCGCTTTTCACGCCGTTTTTGCGCCGATTCTAAAGCTGTTAGTTTTATCTCTCTCCAAACAATATTGTCCGAACCAGCAGCAAAAGAAGATCCAAACTACGCTTCACATAAACATCGTCATGAATTCCCTCTGACATTTACTGTTTTGCTTCCACCACGATAAAATCACACGTCATGCACAGCTCTCTCTCTCTCTCTCTGTACTTCAAGAACAGTTTCCCGTCTAAAAATCTGTTTTCTGCATTATTCGCTTGCTTGTTCCGCACAAGTCTACTGTTGTTTACAGCGCTGTCGGACGCTGTTTTGTTTTTGTTTTTTTCGTTTTACATACTTCCGAAAAGAAAACCTAATTTCTGCCATTCAATACTGAACAAATTTAAACTTTTTAAAATTATGCAAAATGCAAAACGCTTAGCCGTGTCTCTAATAAAACCGCTGGAACATCAGAGGTAACGTTCATATGTTGATTAATGGTTTTCTTTCGTTTTTGATGTACTGCAGAATATTTTTTATAAATTCCCAGGCCAGGAAAACCACCTTCATGTTTTTCTGCGTTTTATCTTCAGCTACTTTGACACAAAGGCATCTGCTGTGAGGCTTACACCTTTGATAAAGTCTTGTGTGTGTCAGCTTCCTTTTTATAGATACAAAAATATGTAAATATACTGATCTGAATTATATTTCTGACTGTCAAAATTTCCCAGAATCAAATCGAATTGAATCGAATCAAATCGTGGATCAAATCGATTCTGGACCTTGTGAATCGGAATCGAATTGATTCTAGAAATCAGTGACGATACCCAGCCCTACTGCTAGTAGCCTAAGTGAAACAGCTGCATTACTTAACAATATATTAGCCTCAGCATAAGTCAAAATTTAGAACAGCAGGAGACGGCCATTATCCTGGTTATTTTTTTGGCATATGTGCTTTTTGTCTTTTTTAGCAAAGAAAAAAATATCTTAAAATCATCAATAAAACCAGGGAGAGAAGGCTTAGCGTTCCTCCATTTAGCACAATGGATACGATATTTACTCAAAAGTATGATGATGTTAATAATGTCTGAGACACCCAATGCTAGATGATCCATATAAAAAAAAATTATGATGTAATTCAAATAGTGGCACATCATTAATATTTAGGAAATCCATTTTTTAAGTTGCACCAAATGCATTGTGTGATAGAGCATAGGAAAAAAAAGATGTTCTAGGGTTTCATTTTCATCAGTACAAAAAGAACACTGATCCACCTCAAAGCCAAATCTCTTTTTTTTTAGAAATTCTGCCACAGGATTAATTTTGTTTATTACTTTAAAGTTTGTTTCTTTAACTTTAGGTAGAATAGGCTATTTCATAAATTTTTAGTATGCTTTATCCAGTGTATATGAAATAACTAAATTAGAACCATGCAATGTAACCATTCTGTTGTAACTATGAAATATTTTGTCTTTGAAGAAACTACTAATAAATTTCTTATTGCATTTTTATCAAACAGCTGACATTGCCCTAGCAATAAATTTGGGAGCACTGATGAAAAATTATTGTATATCATAAAATTTTTAATCTAATGAAGCAGAGGCAGTGGGATCAGTTCACAAAATTTGTTATATTCTCTTTGAGAACAGTTTAGACAATATTTTTCTGAAAAGTCTGTGTAACTTAGAATGACACCGTTATCATCCAACAAATCTGTTATGAATATAATCTTTTTGTTTAAACCAGTCACTCTTGAAAATTGATTTTTGATTAAGTGTTATTACCCTATTATTCCATAAGGTTGAATTATGGGGAGAAGTTGTGGGTAAATCTCATTTTCCCAAAAATGCAAAGTCTGTTTTCGAAAGTTTGATATCTTTATGGGGATTTTATTTACCGCAAAATCACATTTCAAAATAAAGTCTAATCCTCCTATTTTGTTAAACAAGGATCATGGGATGTGGAGCTAAGTAGAGTCTGGCTGTGACAGACAAGATTTTAACCGTTTAATTCGAAGGGTGCCAACCATAAATTCTAATTCTGGAGTTTTGATACCACCTTTATTGTATTTCTTCACAAGCTGAGATATTTCAATGTAATGGGTTTTATTCCTCCACAAAAATTCGAAAATAACTGTATTAGCCTTAGTAAGGCTTTTAGAGGAGATATATAGAGAGTGACAAGGATAAATCAATTTGGAGATGCCTTCAGCTTTCTGCCAATAATAGCGAGGTCTCTGATTAACCAGTGGCTAAGTGATTTCTTCATCTCCATGATACAGTTAGAAATATTGGTGTCTTTTCTGCTAATTGGGTTTTTTAGATATTATCAGCCCTATATATTTAACTTTAGATTCAACTCTAACTAAAGCTATTGAGGAGTCAGAGCTTGTATGAATCGGGAGAAGTTCACATTTTTTGATACTGAGAGATAAACGAGAAGCTTTAGAGAAAATTTAGTTTTCTCTACCACGTATTTATCTTTCAAAAAAATAGATGTATCATCTGTGAATTGACTTATTTTGAAGTCTTTATTAAAAATTGATATTCCTTGTCGTTAGAATTTTTGATTAACAGTGTTAACAACTGAGTTGCCAATATAAAAGCTTAGGGGAAACAGGACATACTTGCCAAATTCCTGCTGCACCTTGAATCCATTCCTGGATTCAAGGAAGCTAAAATATTGTTAAGTAATGTGGCTGCTTCACTTAGGCTACAAGCACAGCCGTCCCCAACCCCCAATTCCTGGACCAGTACCGGTCTGTGAGTCGTTTGGTACCGGGTCGCAAGAGTTGAGGCTTGAGTTTGAAATTTATGGTTTTCAGGGTATTTATCGTATTTTTATGTTTATATCGTTTACATGGCGCAAAAAAGGTTGGGGACAGCTGTACTAGCAGGTTGCTGAGTAGACATCCCTGTAGTGTTTTGAAATATACCACTTTTTCCATCAGTTTCCTTGTCAGGAAACAACTTCCTGTTCAGTGGAAATGCCTCTGGTTTCAGTGGCGTGCGTGAGTGCATTTCAGTAGTGTGTGTGAGAGGTAAAATTTCAGTAGTGTGTGTGAGAGGTAAAATTTCAGTAGTGTGTGTGAGAGCGTTTCAGTTGTGTGTGAGAGCATTTCAGTAGTGCGTGTGAGAGCGTTTCAGTAGTGTGTGTGAGAGCGTTTCAGTAGTGCGTGTGAGAGCGTTTCAGTTGTGTGTGAGAGCGTTTCAGTAGTGTGTGAGAGCGTTTCAGTAGTGTGTGAGAGCGTTTCAGTAGTGTGTGTGAGAGGTAAAATTTCAGTAGTGTGTGTGAGAGCGTTTCAGTAGTGCGTGTGAGAGCGTTTCAGTAGTGCGTGTGAGAGCGTTTCAGTAATAATGTCCCTTACGGCACCTCATAGCCCAGTCCTCCAGGGCATGAAGCAGGTATGGAGGAGATCAAGACTCCAGACATCCAGAGGCCCTCAGAACACAAGAGACCAAGGAAGACCAACAGAGTGGCAGCTGCGCCACCATCCCAGAAAGAGCTGAGGAGAGTCCCAGATGAGGGGTCACTCAGTAGCCGCAGAGCAGAAGCCAGGGGGGGTTGCAGTGACGTGCCCGTGAGCTCCGCCGGCAGCCAGCTGTGCCAGAGTGACTGAGCCCCAGGCCGAGAGGCCGAGGTCACCCCACCCCCAAAGTGGCCCGAGCGAGCCCCAGGCTCCAGGCCCCGACAAGCAGCCACCAAGGAGTGAGCCGGTGGGTACCCGGATGCCCATCCCCAGACACAAAGAACCACCAACGCACCGATGTCTGAGGGCGTCTGCCACTGGCAGGGGAAGTGGTGGGGGGAGATAGGCCTCCATACCTTGAAGGGCCTGAGATGTCCCTAGAGAGGTGGCGTCTGATACCCGACCTGACATATAGACACAGACATACAGGCACACACCGATACAAACATCCATTCCCACCCTCATGCTCTCATATGCAATTACTCAACACTCACCCAACGTGGAGACAGACATAAAGAGACACTGTACACACAATCACACTCCTCAAGCGTACTCTAAGCCACAGGTCTAGGTACCCTTGCCCCCGGAGGGGGAAACTGCACCCAGACCCAGGTAGTGTTACCCTTTTCCCTGGTGTGGAGAGAAGCAGACCGCCCCGGCTCGACAGCAGCAGGGAGGCCCCACATTCCAGACCCCAATCGGATGGCCAACTCCTCCCAGCCCCCCTGCTCCAGCAGGCCACAGAGAACGGGGGTGTGTGAAGACTCCAAACCTCCCTCCACCCGCTCATATGTAGTGTTGATGCATGTGTGTTCTAAGGTGCATTTAAAACCCAGGAGGCCATGGAGCTACCTGCCAGAGAGCAGCAGGTAAGCACATAGCCCCTACTGATAGCCCTCAATGTCTACATGTATTTAAAATTGAGAGGTGGGAAATGATGCCAGGGGGGAGGGTGTACACCCTGATGGTCTTTTGGAAACCGTGTAGCATGCCCACCCCCAAGATCCTATATGTATGTGTAATGAGAGTGTGAGTAATGTGAATGTCTAAGTTGTGGGATAAAATTGAGGCACAGGCAGCCAGAAGGGGACAGAGGGGGTGACCCTGGTGACACACCTTTACCCCAAGGCCCTGCATGTGTGGGTGATTGTGATTGTGGTGGAGCGGGAAGAGGGAGTCAGCTGGAGATGGAGAGGGAAGGAAGGGAGGGGCAAGTGACCCCTCCCTGGGGCCAGCTCCCCCGCTGACCCCAGTAGGCACCCCCATACTCTGCAACCTGCCAGGGAAAGGGGGGCCCAGGCCCATCTGGACCGGGGCCTAGTGCAGCAGCGCCGCCCGGCCCCACAGATCCCGGGACAGCCCACCCGACCCCACCACAGAGAAAACTGCACCCACCCCGTCATCCACTCATCTTCCAGACTACACAAGACAATAGACGCCCAGGCTGAGATCTTCCTCCACCTCTCCTATATCTCCCCCTCCTGCAGAGAGAGTTCCTGAAGAGAGGAAAGCTCCTGCAAGATGTGACAACCTCCCCCACCAGTTGAAGAGCCCCCCAGGTGGCTCAATGAGCTGGCGGAACCCTGCGCCAGGGCTGGGCCCCCATACACCCACCCGCCCACAACCCCGGCAACACACCAACCGGGACCCATGTCCCCAAGGCCCAGCCAGGGCCCCAGCCCAGAGACGGAGCACCCCCAGAACCTGACGCCCGTCCCGGACCCACCCAGGGGCAGCCAGGCTACCAGTAACCCACGTCCGTCAGCACAGACCCTCCCCTAGCCCTGCTGCACGCAGCCACGAGGAAACCGTCATCTAAGAGCCAACAGAGCCCTTAATAGGCCATGACCGCAACCCCGGGTTGAGCCCTCCAAGGAAGATGCTCCTGGGGAATCCCCCGACGCCCCAAGCCTGTCCCTACCCCCACACCAATCACAACAGCGAAGGTGGGACCAAACTATGACCCCCCACCCCCACTAGGTGACTAGGTGAGCCCAGAGCAATTGAGCTGATGTGGTGGCAGAGGCTGTATCAAGACTAATGTAATCTAACAGATAATTTCTATATTGGTTAGAATTAAGATTATTTTTATTTTTCCAGGGATCCAGGGATTTTCTGGACCTGGAGCCTTATTATTGGGCATGCTTACCAGGGCTTCCTGGAGTTCACCTAGCGTCAGTGATGAATCCAGTGCCATTGCTTGAGTTTCTAGTAATTTTGGAAGAGTTATGTTGTCCAAAAACTGATCAATTTCCTTTTTAGATGGATTTATTTGTGGTGAATACAACGTTTTATAGAAATCTCTGAAAATGTTGTTTATTTGTTTCGGGTCATATACTGTGTTCCCAGATGAATCTTGAACAGCACATATAGTTGTTTTTTATTTATTTATTTTTAGCTGGTTTGCTAGAAATTTACCAGATTTATTACCATGTTCATAATTTTGTAAGTGTAGTCTTTGTACTAAGAATTTTGTTTTTTTTATCAATTATCTCATTTAATTCTAGTTTTGTTTTGCATATTTTGTTCAATGTTTCCTGATCTTGGTGGGACACGTAGGCTTCTTCTAGGGATTTGATGGTTTTTTCTAATTCCTGAATATTTTTGTTTTCTTCTTTCTTTTTATGTGATGAGAAAGAAATTATTTTACCTCTCATCACAGCTTTCCCTGCTTCCCATAAAACAGAAGCTGATGTTCTGGGAGTGTCATTATAGTCTAAATATGAAGTCCATTCTTTTTTAAAATATTTAATAAAGTCTTCATCTTTAAGTAGTGATGTATTAAATCTCCAGTTTTTACTTGGCGTAGTATTATTCTTGTGCATTAGTGTTAAAGATACAGGAGCATGATCGCTGACAGCTATAGGGTGAATCTCAGTGTCTGAAATGTCACTCAGCAGTGAGCTGCTGACCAAAAAATAATCCAGACGAGAGTAGGAGTGATGAACATGTGAGAAAAAAGTATATTCCTTACTGGTGGGGTGAAGGGAGCGCCATGCATCGCAAAGACCAAAGTCGCTCATATACTGTTTGATTATATTTATGGACTGCCAATTACGCTGAGTTCCTGCTGTATTGAGCCTATCCATTTCTTCATTTAGTCCAAGGTTGAGGTCACCTCCAAGAACAAGTGTGCCATCTAAGTGTTCAGAGAGTGCACTGAAAAAACTGTGAAAGAATGAGGGATCATCAACATTTGGACCATATACACTTACAATACATAGCTTTTTATCAAGTATAGATAGTTTAATGATTAAGAATCTGCCCTCTGGATCTATAACTGTATCGAGTACTGTGAAATTATTTTTTTTATGGATTAAAATTGATACTCCCCTTTGTCTAGAATTATAACAAGCTGAGAACACATTAGGAAACTCAGGTGTTTTAAGTTCATTCGAACCTCTAAGAGGTCTGTGGGTCTCTTGTGAAAGGACAACATCTGCCTGTAGTTTTTTGAGTTGGTTAAATATTTTTAACCTCTTTTCTCTGGAGCCAGCTCCATTTATATTCCATGTAACGAACCTTAGTGCACCCATAGATGTGTGTGTATAACTAGGGGTGTACGCTGTGTGTGTCGCTTAGACAGGTGGAGAGAATACATCACTTGTTCATAAATAAAGAGAAGGAGAGAGAGAAAAAATGTGTGGCGAGATGCTCCCTGAGTCTGACTATGTGTGTGCATATTTACTAATATGATACGCTTGGCTTAAGTGTGTGCATCCTGTACGTCTGTGTGCGCTGTCTGACTGATGTAAATGTGCTGCCGTTGAGCGCATGATTGTGCGTGATCGTGCTGTGCGTATGTGTCGAAATAAAGGATGTTGTTTGTGGATGTGTGGAAGCAGGTGATCGAAGCGGTGAAAGAAAATAAAAAAGAAAGAAACCAAGGACAAGGGTGAGCAGCATAAAAACAAGAGGGGGGAAAAGAGAAAAAAAAGAAACGAGAAGAAAAAAAAAACCGGAAACATTCCAATCAAACCATTGACGGAGAGTGACGGTGTTAATTCTGCTATGATATTACACTTAAGATGCGATTTGATACTGGTAAGTTAAAAAGATGTTAATGCAAGTTAGTGTGAGTGGATGGGGAAAGGGTGTAGCGGATTCTTATCTGGTGTGAAGTTAATACAGCCACGGAGTGATGCCGGGGTCGCGGTAAAGCTGTCCATCCACGTAGAGCCGGTCCACAGCGATGACAGCGCGGGAGCCCTCCTGGATGAAGCCGCGTCGGATTCGGAAGAGGACCCTGCGTCGTTCCAGGATCTCTTTTGGGAACTGGTCGTTCATGCTGAAGTCCGTTCCTTTTAATTCCCTGCCGCGACTTTTCACCTGTTCCTTTTCTTTGAAGTGGCCGAATTTGGCTACAATAGGACGTGGTCTCCCGGTCGCAGCCCGCATAGGGCCGATGCAATGTACCCTATCAAAGGCGATGTTCTTCACCGTGTCCTCCGTCAGCTTCAGGTGGGTTTTGATGAAGCTTTTCACGGTAGTCTCCGTGTTTTCTCCAGCGGCTTCTGGAATACCAGAAAATACAAGATTATCCCGCATGCCACGAGCTTGTAGATCAATAACTGTCTCTTTTATTTTTTTATTTTCTCTATTGAGCTGGGTAACATTTTCTGTGAGACATTTCACCGACTCCGTTAGCGTGGCATTTTCAGCAGCGAGCGTTTCCACCTGCTGCTGGCTGAACTCCAGGGTTCTCGCAAGGATTTAAATTCCCGGTGAAGAATCTCCACCAAGGACAGCCTTGCATCGAAACTGGACAATCGCTTGTCGATTGACTCCAGTATGTCGTCAATATCTTTGCCGGCTGGCGATGTTGTGCCGGGGGAATCTGCCGGGCGACATCTTTCGACGAGGGCGTCTCAGATTTGGCCGGGGAAGATGCACTCTGGGCCTTCTTCATCACGAGATCCTGGAAGCACTGATCGATATAATCTTGGAGAGCCTCTAAACTCTCCCCGTTGTTCTCCAGGGTGTTGGAGATGATTTAGACAAATATTGTTAGTTATAAGACAATTGATAAGTGTATTTGGTAATACTGAAGCTTAAAGGAATTTGTTCAATTCTAAACTACCATTCGCTTTAATTTTCCGCCAAAATCTCCGGCGTCTGACGTCAGTTACAACATGAGTCGCTTACCTTGTCCATCACTTCCGTCACTTACCTCTCACTTCCGTCACTTGGAAGCTTTGTGGCCACCCACACACACATACCTGCAAGCAGGGAGAACGAGGGACAGCAACACCAAAAACACATAATAAAATACTGTACTTCAAAAACAGTTTCCCATCTAAAAATCTTTTTTCTGCATTATTCACTTGCTTATAACGCACAAGTCTACCGTTGTTTACAGCGCTGTCGGTCGCTGTTTTTTTCCTTTTCCTTACTTCCGAAAAGAAAGCCTCATTTCTGCTGTTCAAAAGGCTACTGCACAAATTTAAACTTTTTAAAATTATGCAAAATTGCAAAAGGCTTAGCTGTGTCTCTAATAAAACCTCTGTAACTTTGCTCTGCTTCACTTCAGCAGCGTCAAGTAATGTTCATATGTTGATTAATGGTTTTCTTTCGTTTTTGATCTACTGCAGAATATTTTTAAGGTCATCTACTATAAAATCCCAGGCCAGGAAAATCCCCTTCATGTTTTTCTGTGTTTCTGTGTCAGTTACTTTGACACAAAGGCATCTGCTGTGATGCTTACACCTTTGATAAAGTCTTGCGAGTGTCAGCTTTCTTTTTATAGATATAAAATATGGAAATGTACTGATACGTGATCAGAATTATAATATTTCTGACTGTCTGAGGCAAAATTTCCCTGATTCGAATCGAATCATGGATCGAATCGATTCGGGACCTTGTGAATCGGAATCGAATCGATTCTAGAAATCAGTGACAATACCCAGCCCTAAAGCATAACCCCAAAGGATAACCCACCATCCTCCCTTCGTCTTTCCAAATATTGTTTCCTAATTCTAGGAATGTTTTTGTTCCAGATGAACATAGAAATAAGTTTGTTTAATTCTTCAAAAAACATTTTAGGAATAAAGTCTGGTATGGTTATAAGAACCTAGGCGTAGTTGTCATCTTTACCGAGTTGACCACCTTTCCACATCTGATTTGGCCTTGTTTAATGCCTTAAAGAAATTTTTATTAAATAAGCAATTGTAGTTATATGTTACACAAATGTCCAAGTAATCAAAATTGTTTTTATTGACTGTGAAGGGGGAGTTAATGAAAGTAGTTTGTCAAGCTTTCTCATTGATTGGGAATAGAACACTTTTGGATGAGTTTAGTTTGTAGCCAGATACTTGCCCAAATTTTTCAATAATGTCAGGGTCCCTGGATCGCTCAGCTCCAGGGACCCTGAGCAGTTATGGACCTGTATTTTATTATGTGTTTTTGGTGTTGCTGTCCCTTGTTCTCCCTGCTTGCAGGTATGTGTGTGTGGGTGGGTGTGTGTGGGTGTGTCTGGGAGCACCTGTTTACAGATGCCTGTTTGTTATCTCCCCAGGAGAAGCGTGGAGATGAGAGGTCAGCGAGTACGGGGTGCTAAGACACTGAGGAGCGGGGACAAGGAACACTGACACTGGGAAGAGGACATGTCACGGGAGTCGGCAACGCACTGAGGATTTATTGTTATTTTCCATTTCACTGTAAACAAATGCACTGCTTATATTCAGAGCTCCGTGCCTGGGTCCTCCTTCTTCACATCCCCATGGTTGGCCAGCAGCAACCATGACAAATAAGGTATCGTGGTGCTTGGTTTTGAAAGAAAGAGGAAGTGGTAATCGGCATAAAGGGAAAATTAGTTCACTTGCTCACCTCTATGTATACCAAGTACGTGAACTGAGTCCAAAGCAATAACAAATACTAAGGGGCTCAAGGGGCACCCCTTTTGAGTGCCACGTGAAAGAGGAAAGAAGCTAGACATGACCTTATTGGTTCGTACTGATGCTTGTGGTGCTGCATACAAAATAGTAATCCAAGAACAGAAAACTGAGCCCAATCCAAACTTTTGTAGTGCAGTGAACAAAAAGTTGCATTCTATTCTGTCAAACACGTTTTGTGCGCCGAGAGAAATTAATACTTCAGGTTCAGAATTACTACGCTGATAGAGTACACTGAAGACATGTCGTATATTGCTGTATAAGCCCATCTGATCTGGGTGAATAAGTTTGGGAAGAACACCTTCAAGTCTGCCAGCTACAACTTTTGCCAGAATCTTATAATCACAGCACAGCAGGCTAACTGGACGATAAGACTCACATAGCAAAGGATCTTTTGATTTTTTTTTTAAGTAGAAGTCTAATAGTTGTTTGTGTCATAGTTGCAGGTAGGGCCTTCTTGTCTAAAAACTCCCTGAAAAGTTTTAATAGTAAGGGGACTAATTTAGATGCAAATTTCTTAAACTCGATGGGAAATCCGGGCTGGGCGACATACCAGATTTCAATATCTTAATAGCCTCATTTATTTCTGATGGTGTAATGCCGTTCTCAAATTTGGATTTATCCGAGTCATGCAGAGTGGGCGTAACCAAATTACTGAAAAAGTCTTCCACTAAGGCAGCATCACAGGCTTCAGAAGTATACAAATTTTTATAAAATGTCTTAAACTGACTATTAATATCATTTGGGATGGTATGTTTCCACATTCATCCTTTATTTCTGTAATAAAACCCGCTGTGGCTGACTGCTTAAGTTGGTAGGATAGCATTCTGCTGGCATGGTCACCACACTCGTAATGCATAAGATGTGACCTTAAATACATGTCTACAGCTTTGTCATTAGTAACTGAGTCAAATTTTGTCTGAAGTAAGACCTTTTCTCTGTGTAAATCATCTTAAGGTGATGTTGAATGCAATTGATCTAAGACTTTTGACTTTGACCTTCTTTTATTTTCCCTAGCAACATAAGATATTATCTGTCCTCTTAGAAAGGCTTCTAGGCTTTCCCAAACTATAGCGTTACTTATCGTAGGCGATTCATTCAGCTCAATAAAAATATCTATTTATGTATTAATAAAGTCAAACTTTTGTTCAGATAACAACCTTGGGTTGAACTACCATGAAAAAGTGGAAGACATTTTCCAGGAAGCTCAACTCCAGAGTTACTGGACAGTGATCCGATATTATTATGCTGGTGTAGTCTACTTGGGTGACTATGGGCAACAGTTTTCAGTCAATTAAAAATACTCTTGAGTATGTTCTGTGTAGTGGAAAGAAAAACAAAACCTGTTTGGATGACGGATATTTAAATCTCCATGGGTCTACTACCATATGCCTTAAGAAACGTGTTGGTGTACCGAGCCAATTTACTAACTGCAACAGCTTTTGGGCTGGAACCACCTCAGCGTCGCTAGATAGCTCAGCCCATAGCGGACTCTGTTGCAACTGCGAAGTAGATTCCTCATCTCGGTAAAGGCGGCACGCTGTTTACTCACAGCTTGAATGAAGTCCGGCAGTATGCGAATACAATCACAGTCTGCAGTTGTTATTGCCCCAGCCTCGGCTGCCTTTCTAAGAAGTTCCTTTTCTTTGAAGTAATGACATTTCACTACAAATGCCCTCGGTGGCTGCTCATCTTGTGTTGACTTGGTGCGGCGGGTCCGGTGCGCCCTATCCAGAGTTGGAATTTTTTCCAGACCAAGAGCATTTTTCAGCATTTCAGCCACATATTCGGATGGGTGTTTTCCTGCTTTCGTCCCTCCTTTACCCCCACGATGCGGACGTTGCAGCGCCATGACCTAGCCTCCAAATCCTCACACCGGGCCTTACCAGGGTAAGCTCTTTTTTTTTCACACTGGGCATGTCAGATTCCATAGCTTCAATAGAGTCGGAATTAGCAGTGACTCCCTTTTCCAACTCAGATATGTGGCTTTCAGCATTGTCCAGTCTTTTATTGAGCCTTTCAATGATGCTGCGTAGCTCCGTTTTGGGTCTCTGCATCCTTTTCATCTATTTATTCATCAATCCAGCAGTTATTGCTGGATAGATTATTGCAGGTCCTTCAGGATCACCTGCTGCTCGCCCACAGTTGTCTCCGTGGCATCTGGGCCAGCAGTTGCTTGAGAGGCCCTTGTGTCCTGCTCCATCTTGTTTGCTTGAAATTTTTTTGGCATATTGTCCATAGACCAGGATGGTTGTTTTCTAATGTGTTGTTGCTCTTGTATGTGAAGTAATATTGTGTAATTTTTGAAGAGTGATAGTATAAATACAAGGGTTCTGTCAGAGTCCTGGGTCTCCTGACCCAGCGTGTTTAGTTCTTTGTGATTTTTTGTATTATTGTACTTGTGTGAGTTATTCTATGGTTTCTAGTTTTGATTCCTTGCCCTTCATGTTTCTCTGTGTCCCCTCTGTTTTGTGTAAGTCTATGTTTGAGTTTCCCTCTGTGGCTTTCGGTTCTTAGAGCCCTCTGCCTTATGGTTCACGTCTTTGTGTTTCTTAGTTGCTGTCTCGACCGTGTCAAGTTCGCGTCTCTGTGTCATACTTCCTGTTTTACTTTGAAGGGCCGTTTCTTATGTGAATGTGTTCAGTTTACGCTTCCTTGTCTTGTCAGTCCTGATTTCCCCCAGCTGTGCTCTCCTTCTGTGTCTCATTCCCCTCGTTACTTCCCAGTGTATTTAAACCCTGTGTTTCTCTGAGTCAGTGTCGTGTCGTTGCTCAAGCTGTGTGTTTCCTCGTGTGCCTCTCTGCAAAGTGTAAGTTTATATTCTCCCAGTGTAGTTTAGTTTTGTATGCTTTTCCCCTGTCAGCAAATAAAGCTGAGTTTTTTGAGTTCATCCCTCGAGTCTGAGTGCCTGCATCTTGGGTCCAACTCCTGCCTGCCACAGAGTGATTCATGACAGGTTCAAGTGCGGAGCTCACATATCCATATCCTCACATGGCGCTGCCTCAAACGGAAGTCTAATTTTGCCACATTTGTCCAGACAATGCATTTAGGTTGAGTAGCAGAGTTTAACATGTGGGTTGCACGCATGAAAAACACTAGAGGGCAGGACAGAATAAACCATTAAACCCACAGCTGCTTGGTCATGAAATAATAAATGGATGTGGTGCACTGCAATGACTAAAAGACCATGAAAACTGCGGTACATTATAGATACACCTAAGTTCCTTCAAAGATTTCAAAATAATGCTAAATGTCAATGGAGAGTATCAAATATTGTTAAGAAACAGAATAAAATAAGAATATTTGATTTTTACAATAAAAAAAAATCACAGTAGGCTACAGAGAGAGAGATTTCTATAAGCATGGCTGATATCAGTTCCACACACACAAAAGAAACAACAAAAAAACTACATAATAATGACAGTATAAGTAAAGCAAGAATGCAAAAAAGAAAGGCCACGTAGTTGCACGGTGTGGTTGTGGTTTAGCTGCAGGGGGAGAGGTGGAGTGGAAGTTTGAGGGGACAGTGCCAGGAGAGACTGGCTGGTGTGCATTACCTATAATTCTGCCTCTCCCATTTATTTAGTAGTTTGTAATAACTAATATAGTAATACTGGGAAACAACTGCAACATTACAGCATATAGTGAAAAAATAATACAATTCTGTGCATTTCTGGGACACTCCTGTGGCCCACAATGCTACAGGCCAGTTCAAGGTGTTAAAAGGCAAATTTTCAACATATGATTTAAATTAATAAACAATGTTTAAAGGAAAACAAAAAGCCAGTTGGGAAAAACGATCCAGCTTTCTATCTCTCTCACATAACATAATGAATTTTCCTCTTTCAGTCGATTCTCTTGACCTCTTCATTTCTTCTCCAAGTAGGATGTGACAATGTGAAAAATTACATTGTTTTGTTTCTGAAAACAGATTTCTTTGTCTGATGTGAAGCCAGGAAAACTTCACCTTTGCCTCATGTAAATGAAATGTTTTGTTTAGCTTGTTCCAATAACCTTTGTCTTTTGTCGGCTTGAATAGAGTTTCTAAGACTTTTTAAATCTCGGACTCCTTAACGAAAACTCTTTACCAAAATAACATCCCGTCGGAAGATTTGGCAGCACAAGGTGGTTAAGAATAATGAGGAAATGAGCAAGGAACCAATGATGTCACATGCAACTGGGAGCTCAAAAGCTTTTACAATTATGGTGAAACCCAACAATGCCACCCTGGGAATTTCATCAACAGAATATTTGAAAACTATCCTTATTATCAAGAAGACTCTTAGGTCTGTTATACTTGAAACAAGACGTGTTTCAGTGTATTTATTGACAGCCATTTAAAATACAGTTTATCACATAAAAGAGCCAATGAATATAAATGTACTATAAAATTCAGAGCTGTGGCTTACCAGTGGATGAATGGGATGCCAGATGAAGACAGGTTCAGAAAGTCACCGACTCATATGTGCAACCCACCTTGACACACATGCTCACACTATAGTGCAGCTCAAACCAGTGGTGCATAAATAAGCACAGCACACAGAAGGTCCCACCATGAAGGCATCCAGCCACCTCCATTTCAGGTCTCCTGCTTCTGAATAAAAGAAAGAGAAACTGTTAATGAATCAAATACACTCGCTGTGGTTAACCCTGCAGAAACACACTCATGATCTGCAGTTAGAAAAAGGGGCTCCTACAGCGGCCTCCTGTGGTGTAACACAAAAATGAGAATTTACAAATCAAACATTTAGAAACCAAATGTACAAACACAAAATAAATTAAATCAGTTTAGAGCAGACAACTCCACGGTACTATTCCAAGTTGTTATACCTAGAACTGCTCTAACTGAATAATTCAGTCCATATATTTCACATACACCTTAAATGCTGTTGTAAAAACTTCAAATGAGAAGGCAGAATAAGGCAGCAAGGCAAGACAAAAAGCAAAAATAACACTAAAAGGCAATGCAGCAGCACTTCTGCAAACCTATAAACACACCTGTTTACTACCAAGTAAAAATAATAAATGTACGGCACAAAAAAGCATGGCTGGGACATTGATGGAAGGCTTCAGAGGAAATGATCCACAGGTAATCTCTACAAAAACATGAGCAGCACCAATCAACAAAAGTGTACGTGACTCCTACCAGTAACAGCTAGGGACATCAGGTGACCGAAGGCCTGGATGCGTACGGCAATAGATGAGCGAGTGAGGGATACCCAGATGTCAGCTACTATTTATATGTAGCTAGGTGGAAGGTCGGTATTATGGAACATGCCACTGGATAGTGCTGTCTTTTTTGGGGGTGCCCCTTGGAGCGCAAGGGATGATAGGGATCTACGGGGACATTCACGGAAGTGCTACCTTACATTGGTGCAACATTTCGCTCCGTGGTCTGTTTAAGTGCGAATGGTGGAACAGTTAAGGCACCAGGTGTTGCTGCGACCGACTTCGACAATCATCTCAGGGCAGCTATACTCCGTTTTCTGCAGAATTAATGCACTGTATGTATTTGAGTTCACCTCTGTATTAGAATATTTTCATGTCTAAGAGGGAAAATGTACTGTGGTTAATGGCTTAATTTTGGCTCTGCAGTTTAGCAGGAGAAGCCACTAAAGTTATTTTTTTGCACGGCTAAGTTTGTTTTGTTTCTGGATGGGTTTATATCAGTCACACATTGACATTAGACATCTTTGGGTTCCAGACCCTGAAAAGTTGGGATAATAACCTGCAGTAGCAGTGGGTTACCAGTGCACAAAACTGTTACTTGATCAGAACTGTCTGTACCAATTTATTTCCTTATTTTTTACAACCTTTCTATTTTTGTCTGGACACTTACGTTATAATTCAGATTAAAAGCACCCCAAAGATAATCTGTGTTCTGGGCTGGTTAATTTAGCTTGGCTACACATAGTAGCACTATATAATGTGCTACAATTATATAGTACTACTAACAGTGATTGTAGCACTATAATGTGCTACAATTATCAGTGTTGGGGAGTAACAGAATACATGTACCGGCGTTACGTATTTAAGATACAAAATATGAGTAACTGCATTCCGTTAGTTACCGTTTAAAAAGGTGGTATTCAGAATACAGTTACTTTGTTGAAAAAAATGGATTACATGGCGGTATTTTCCTGTTTCATATGTTAGGCTATGCCCTCTCTATTTCTGGTAATTCGACGCCTGTTGAAACTGTTGGGATTTAGAGATTCTTTTATTGCTGCCATATCTCTGCCTTATGATAAATGCATTAATAACATGTTCTACAGTATTATTTTATCAGTAATATTGTTTACAGGGTTCATATTGCATTGAATATGTTTGTCATCACATTCATTCTATTCACAGGTTGAGTTCATTCTATACACAATGCATAACTGTGCTTGTTTAGAGTTGATGTTCTATCCAAGAGGGTTTTAAGCTTCACTGGTGAGAGTGTCCAGGTGATACATGTTGAGGGAAGATGAGAACATAGCAGGTTAATTGCATGCATGCTTACAATACACATAAATCTAGTAGCAGGCCTGAGCGAAGGCCCAAGTGTCTTCTGCTTTTCTTTGAGACCTGCTGCAATTCTGTCTACTTAGTGATTGAGGACGAGGGTCCATTATTAGCCCTTAGAGGCCCTGAAGCTTGAAGTTATTACCTTAAAAGGAAGGTGTTATCAAAAAGAGAAGTTATATGTCTGTTCATAGTTATTAGAGATGTACAAGATGTACCCTTGTCTGTAAACAATGACTGGACATAATGTATTTTTGACCTGTATTGACGTGTATGTGGGGGTGTCATCCTCTATGCTATAAAACCAGAACTCAGTGTATTTTTGTCAGAGCAAATAAGCCATATGCTGACGGTTGTTCTCCGTTGTCAATAAACTCATCGTTTGATTGTACTTTTCTGGGCCTCCGTCGTTTGTTGTCTGGTCTACAGTTGATCGATCTCGCTTCAAAACCCAAACAAAACACGCATTAAGACAGTGGTTCCCAAACTTTTTTTGCTAGGCCCCCCTTTGTTTTACAAGAAAAATCTTCACGCCCCCCCACCACCACTTAACAACCCCCTGTCCCGCACACACAAACACATCCTCAAACCACAAACACCCCTATTTTGTTTTCAAACTCCATTGCGGTTTATTTCACACCTCAAACATTCAGCAAACACAAATAAAAGTAAACTGCAATAAATTACAGGTACTAATAAAATACACTACTAACTCTTTTACGCTACGTCCACACTCACACGGGTATTTTTGAAAACGCAGCTGTTTCTATGCGTTTGGGCTTTTCGTCCACACGTAAACGGCATTTCGAATCACCGAAAACTGAGATTTTTAAAACTCCGTTTTTGCGTTTACGCGTGGACGAGGAATACAGAGTTCGTCAGGCAACGTCATAGGTATGTGCCTTTTTTCACGTCATGGTGTGCGCCACGTTATTGTTTACATGAGATGAATGGCAGACAGAGACAAAATACTGTTAATCTGACTATCTGCGGTTTTTACACGCTCACATATACACACGCAGTTACTGTCCCTCCATTTATAAAGGCAGAGGCGTCACGGTGTAATTATTTTACTTGTAGTTGTTTTTTCCTGTGTAATAATTTTCAACATTGCTGTCAATACATTGTTCAAAAAATGTCTCTCTGTGCAAAATGGGTTAAAAAACATAAACAGCTGTGGGATACTGTTTGTCCGTGATTTGGACAGGGGGAACAAATTGTGACAGGATCAGCCTGATATTATTTGTATCCCACTGTAACTTTACTGTACAAAGAGCTAAGATCTCCAAAATGTCAGGAGTAGTTAGTTATTACAAGAACTGTTTGTGAACTAAAAATCAAGAATGTAGGATACTGTTTGTCCGTGATTTGGAGAGCCCATAATAATAATAATAATAATAATAATAATAATAATAATAATTATTATTATTATTATTATTATTATAACAACAATAATAATAATAATACATTTTATTTATAGGTGCCTTTAAAGACCCTCAATATCACCTTAAATTACTACAACAAAATAAAAAAAATAATGTAAACAAAAAATAAAAAATAAGTATGAAAGTATAAAAGCTCATGATGAAGGATAAGCAATTCTAAAAATGGGTTTTAACACACGATTTAAAAGTAGAGAGAGAGTTTGTAGTCTGGAGATCTGGTGGAAGTGCATTCCAAAGAACAACCAGGCCACAACAACTAAAGGCTCTGAGTCTCATGGTAGTTAGGCGAGCAGGTGGAAGGGGGGGGGGGTACGTATGGAGAAGATCAGATAAATATGGAGGAGCGAGGTTATGAAGTGATTTGAAAGTAGGAAGGAGGATCTTGAAATTGACATGGAGGTGAACTGGAAGCCAGTGGAGCTGTATACGAACAGGTGTTATATGTTCAGTAGATCTAATTCTGGATATAATACGAGCAGCTTAATTTTGAACTAACTGCAGTTTATTGAGAGAGAAGAGAATTACAGTAGTCTAAATGAGATGTGACAAGATCATTGACAAGTATGGCGGTAATGTTTGGAGTGAGTGAAGGACAGAGGCGGTTAATATTAGGGAGATGAAAATAAGAAAACCGAATTATATTATGTATATGTGCTGTGAAGGAAAGAGTGCTGTCGAGGATGACACCAAGACTTACAACCCGAGGGGAAGGTGTGACAACAGAGTTATCAATGGATAATGAAAGACTTCTGGTTTAAACTTTAGTCAGTTTTGATTTGGTGCTTGTTAAAATAAATTCTGCTTTATTGCCATTAAGTTCAAGAAAGTTAGAATAGAATAGAATAGAATAGAATAGAATAGAATTCAACTTTATTGTCATTGCACATGCACAGGTACAGGGCAACGAAATGCAGTTTGCATCCATCCAGAAAGTGCTTTAGCCGTGATATAGATATATTACAATATATATTAGCAATAATATAGATGTGTAAGTTATGAGTAAACCAAGCCCTGATTTCACTTAAACAGTCAGAAATGGATGTGGGTGGGAGAGTAGGTGTGCGTTTGGAAGATAGGTAGAGCTGGCTGTCATCTGCATAACAGTGAAATTGGATGTTATATTTCTTGAAAATATTACTTAGAGGAAGGAGATAGATAATAAAAAGTAAAGGACCCACTCACTGGAACAGATAGTGATCTGTGAGTAAGTAATTGAACAAACTGTGAACGGCCAGAGAGATATGAGGAAAACCAGGTGAGTGCTATATCATTGATGCCAATAGATGTTAATCTATGAAGAAGGATGCGGTGGGAAATCGTAAGGTCAAGGAGAATGAGGATAGTGATGAGTCCAGAGCCAGCTGCAAGCAAAGGATCTTTTGTGATTTTTACTAGAGCTGTTTCTGTACTATGAAATGAACGGAAGCCAGATTAAAACTGTTCATACAAGTTATTTCCAGTGAGGTGTCTATGAACCCGTGCAGCCACTATTTTTTTTTTGAGAATTTTGGCTAGAAAAGGCAAATTTGAAATTGGTCTGAAATTAAATATAAAGATAATATAATACTCATTCTGCTACAAAGAGAATATCACATGATAGACAGACAATGACCAAGTGCCAGGGAGCTAGAGACACAAGAGACACACAGAGAAAACAAACAGAGACATGACTGAGGAAACACACCAATATCTAGAGCGCATGACTAACTCTCACTGAAGATACAGGGATGAGACAAAGACACAAAAGGAACCTAACAGACAAGAAACCAGGGAACCAGAAATACAAATAAACTCAGAGACAACAAAGGAACTAAATTTAAGACTAAACCATGCAAAACTTGAACTTAAATCATCTTCTTCATGCGAGGAAAGAATCATGAAACCAAAATAATAACCATGACACATCAGCTACTTGAACAACTTCAAGTGAGCAATAGGTGGGCGTTCCTGCTGCTGTTGAACCATTTTCTGAGAACAACATGGCCACCCTAATTTGCAAATACTTTTTGACAGGCAAAACTCAAAGCTCAAGCATATATTTTCCAAACCTTTTGGATCCTCATTGCTCTGAGGGACTCTCTAAAGATACTAACAATGGATCAGATCTTTACCTTCATTCTGCTCCTGCTTAGCCTGTCTGCAAGTTTCTCCAAGTACATTTACATTGACCAGAAAATGGATTGGCGTCAAGCTCAGAAGTACTGTCAGCAGCATTACACAGACCTGGCTCCTGTCAGTAATGAGAGGGATAATAACGAACTTCAGCAGCTCGCCAGCAATGTCAGTGACTTGATCTGGATAGGACTGATAAGAAATTCTTCAGACAGAACAGAATGGCTCTGGTCAGGAGGTGGAGCACCAACCATGTGTTTCTGGGAAAAAAATGAACCTAATGGCTATTATCTTCAGGAAGACTATGGCTCTCTTCTGAAAGGCAAGTGGTATGATGCAAGCCTAAGGTATAAAATAACCTTCTTCTGCTACAGTGCAGCAGTGGTGACTGAGAAAAAGACTTGGGAGGAAGCTCTGGAGTACTGCAGGGAGCACCATGATGACTTGGCCAGTGTGGCGTCTGAGACTGAGATGCTGCTGATCCAGAAAGAGCTGAGGAAGCATAACACCACTGAACACGTCTGGATTGGATTGCGTTTCCTGGCTGGTGACTGGCTGTTGATGGATGGGCAGGAGATGGACTATGAGGCCTGGGGTGAAGAGGGAAAACCATCATGTCCACATGCTAAGATGAGGTGTGGAGCCTCACAGGTGACAGTTGGAAGCAAGGGTGCTTGGAAGGCACACGACTGTGAGGAGAGACTTCATTTTATTTGCTACTGAGTTTACATTGTAAAATTAATTACCTTCTATCTACTGTGGTTAGTGTAGGTTGGTTATTTATCGAATTTATTTGTGCTTTCTTTCTTGATGTGTCGTTGTAGATGTGTAGTTTCATTTCTGTTTTGTCAGAATGGTAAAAAGTCTGTTTAGTTGTTTTAAACCGTTTCATCAATTTTATTCCACTAAGTAAACAATGTTGAGAGAAATAATACTTTTATACTCAAAGTAAACAAAAATATTTTGAGATCATTTCCAGATGTTTTCCCATATTACTTCCCTCAGAGCTACAGTATTTTCTTAAGATTTGAGTTTGCACTGTTTGCAGACATAGTGAAGATACATGTGTTTACGAGTTAGAGGGAAGCTTGGGATGAGGGATGAAATGGGGTGAAATTATGCTCAATGGTCTTACAGATATGTATGTTATGATCCACAAAATAGCGATTCCACCTCTAAATTAATAAAAATAAATAAGATAAAGGTTTGTGAGTAGCTTACTCAAAGTTTGTGCTTTTATCATATTAAGATGCTTTCTCATGATCTTAAAAAGGCAGTTTATGCTGGAAAACTGTCCATTGGGGCTGAATTAAAACAGTTTCTACAATAAAGAGTGAACCAAAACTCCTCCACAGTGATTCAGTGATTCAAAAAATTGCAATCAAGATGTTTTTGATATATCAAAAACATCTTTTTTTTGCAATTTTTTGCTGCTAAGTAAGAAACAATTGTTTGTTAAGTTTAGAAAGACACTACTTCTTCATATAGAGCCAGGTAGGTTTGGATAACTTTTTCCATTAATAAATGACATCATAATTCAAAAAAAAATTAGATATTGAAGATATTTGTAGCTTATCTTAGGATTTAGAAATGTGTTAGATAGATGGTTGAGTCGGTTGAACAAAAAAAAAAAAGAAAAACAAGTCCCGAGAAAACCTAGAAGAGACTCCCAAATCTTCATCGATGTAAAACAGCCATAAGCGCATAGGGGAAACGTGCATAGGGGAAACCATCTAGTTAGGAGTAGACTTGTAGGAGACCCTCCCCCACCTTGAGCTGTGAAAGTAAAACAAAGAGATATATATACAATATATATGTATGTATATATATATATATGTATGTATATATACGAAAACAGGGCGTTGTTGGAATGCTACTACGCAAGTAACCCTGGCGGAAGGGGTTACATGAATAGGATGAGGGACCTATGGATTCTTCGATACCCAACATCCACAATGACGGCGAAACAACTAGTAGCTCAGTGTTCCAACATTCGAAAGAAGGGACTGCTCTCACAGCTAGAGATTGACGAGGTACAACATAAATGCTACGGCAAGGAGGAGTCAGGGCGCCAGGTCAGGGGAGATATCATCACCCCACCCGAGATTGGGTACATAGCCCCAAGTGCGATAGGAGAAGGATCGTTGAGTGCAAGAGGAACTGACCTGAAAGATAGGATCATGGCCAAGCTTGAAACCTGGACCCCCCTAGCCGGTTACCAAGATTACGTGAAGTACCCTCAGAAGGTCTGCTAGATGATGTTAATGCAGCACTACGGATGATACCTACAACCACGATTACCGACACTAACAAGCTGATCTACACTACGGCAGCAGTGATCAGTGAGATGCTTGGCTACAAGTTGAACAGCCACAAGGGGCAGTACCCTCCATGGAGAAGGAGGCTAGAGGGCAAGATCAAAGTAGCACGAAGGAGGTTAGCCAACTAACGGAGTTGCAGAAAGGCGCGACAAAGAAGGTACATAAGAAATACAGCAAGCTGTCCATACCTGAGGCCTTGAAACTGCCAAGCAAAGACTCACAGCCTTGGCCAGCCGCTTGAGGAGGTACACCAGAGAGATAGAAGGCAGGAGAATAAACCAGCTGTTCTCCGCAGAACCAGCAAAGGTGTACTCTCAGTGGCAAGGGAACAATAACAGAACAGCACCACCAAGGCTGGAGACGGAGCAATACTGGAAGAGCATATGGGAGAAGGACGCAACCCATAACGGCAATGCTCAGTGGCTAGTGGATCTGAGGGCAGACCATAGCGACCTCCCTGAACAGGGTCCAGTAACCATCACAGTGGCAGACATCCAAGAAAGGGTCTCCAGTATGAAGAGTTGGACAGCACCAGGGCCCGACATGGTTCACGCCTACTGGCTGAAGAAGCTGACTGCACTCCACGAGCGTCTGGCAGCACAAATGAACCAGCTGCTAGTTAACGAGAGACACCGGAATGGCTAACCGAAGGTCGGACGGTCCTGATCCCCAAGGACCCCAAGAAGGGACCGGTCCCATCCAACTACCGACCAATAACCTGCCTCAGTACTACATGGAAGCTCCTGTCAGGCATCATATCGGCTAAGATGAACAGGCACATGGGTCAATACATGAGCGGGGCACAGAAAGGGATTGGCAAGAATACCAGAGGCGCAAAACACCAGCTACTGGTAGACAGAACAGTCAGCCGAGACTGCAAGACCAGACTGACCAACCTGTGCACAGCCTGGATTGATTACAAGAAGGCCTATGACTCAATGCCCCACAGCTGGATACTGGAATGCCTAGAATTGTACAAGATCAACAGGACCCTAAGAGCCTTCATCAGGAACTCAATGGGAATGTGGCACACAACACTAGAGGCCAACTCCAAGCCCATAGCACAAGTCACCATCAAGTGCGGGATCTACCAAGGAGATGCTCTGTCCCCACTGCTGTTCTGCATAGGCCTGAACCCCTCAGTGAGATCATTAACAAGACTGGCTACGGATACCGACTACGGAACGGAGCGGTTGTCAGCCACCTCCTGTACATGGATGACATCAAGCTGTATGCCAAGAGTGAACGAGACATCGATTCACTGATACACACTACCAGGCTATACAGCAATGACATTGGAATGTCATTCGGGCTGGAGAAGTGTAGTCGGATGGTAACAAAGAGAGGGAAGGTAGTCAGAACTGAGGGGATTGAACTACCAGAAGGCAACATTGCAGACATAGAGGACAGTTACAAGTACCTGGGGATCCCACAGGCGAATGGGAACGATGAAGAGGCCGCTAGGAAAGCTGCAACCACCAAGTACCTGCAGAGGGTCAGGCAAGTCCTGAGGAGTCAGCTGAACGGTAAGAACAAGATCCGGGCCATCAACACCTCGCCCTGCCCGTGATCAGGTACCCTGCTGGGGTAATAGGCTGGCCAAAGGAGGAGATAGAAGCCACTGACATCAAGACAAGAAAGCTCCTTACCATGCATGGAGGGTTTCACCCCAAGTCCAGCACCCTGAGGTTGTACGCTAAGCGGAAGGAAGGGGGCCGGGGACTGGTGAGTGTCAGCACCACAGTCCAGGATGAGACAAGAAACATCCACGAATACATCACGAAGATGGCCCCAACTGACAGCGTGCTCAGTGAATACCTCAGGCAGCAGAAACCCAAGAAAGAGGAGGAAGGCGAGGAACCATCATGGAAGGACAGGCCCCTGCACGGTATGTACCACCGGCAGATAGAGGAGGTGGCTGATATACAGAAATCCTACCAGTGGCTGGACAAAGCTGGACTGAAAGACAGCACAGAGGCACTAATCATGGCAGCACAAGAACAAGCTCTGAGTACAAGATCCATAGAGGCTGGGGTCTATCACACCAGGCAAGACCCCAGGTGCAGGCTGTGTAAAGATGCCCCAGAGACAATCCAGCACATAACAGCAGGGTGCAAAATGCTAGCAGGCAAGGCATACATGGAGCGCCATAACCAAGTGGCCGGCATAGTGTACAGGAACATCTGTGCCGAGTATAACCTGGAAGTCCCGAGGTCAAAATGGGAGATGCCCCCAAGGGTGGTGGAGAATGACCGAGCTAAGATCCTGTGGGACTTCCAGATGCAGACGGACAAAATGGTGGTGGCTAACCAACCGGACATAGTGGTGGTAGACAAACAGAAGAAGACGGCTGTAGTGATCGATGTAGCAGTTCCGAATGACAGCAATATCAGGAAGAAGGAACACGAGAAGCTGGAGAAATACCAAGGGCTCAGAGAAGAGCTCGAGAGGATGTGGAGGGTGAAGGTGACGGTGGTCCCCGTGGTAATCGGAGCACTAGGTGCGGTGACTCCCAAGCTAGGCGAGTGGCTCCAGCAGATCCCGGGAACAACATCGGAGATCTCTGTCCAGAAGAGCGCAGTCCTGGGAACAGCTAAGATACTGCAAGAGGACCCTCAAGCTCCCAGGCCTCTGGTAGAGGACCCGAGCTTGAAGGATAAACCGCCCGCAGGGGCGCGCTGGGTGTTTTTATATATATATATATTACACATACATACATACATACATACATACATACATATATATTTATATACACTTCAAAGACTCAGATTATGTGGACTCTGACCCTCTCTGTTACTTTATGTAGCTAATATTTCATTGTAATGAATAATTTTTTAAATAATATGATAAAACACTAATATACCGTATTTTCCGCACTCTAAGGCGCACTTAAAATCCTGTAAGTTTCTCAAAAATCAACAGTGCGCCTTGTAATCCGTTGCGCCTTATGTATGAATTCTGGTTGTGCTTACTGATCTCGAACTGATTTTATGTGGTACACGGCACTCAAAAATCTGTCAAAAAAGTTTTAGTATGACTTTGGTAAGCTACGAAGCCACACTGCTTGATGGATTGTTGGAGCGTTACAGCTACCATAGTCAGGAGCCTCGCAGAGAAATCTGGGTCCAAACTCCACTTCAGGTCCCAAAGTCAAATGAACACTGCAGCATCACTGAGAGTTAAAAAGTGTCTAAATTCTTTCATCTTCAAAAAAATGATCAGCGTTGCTGCTTTACCAGGTGTGCCAATTAAGTTTAACATCCAGGCAGCCATGAAAACAGAATTTATTAAATTTAATGGAGTCAGAAGTTAGCAGGAAGTTAGCTCGCTAGTTTCCACCTAAACATTACAGGGAGTGCAGAATTATTAGGCAAATGAGTATTTTGTCCACATCATCCTCTTCATGCATGTTGTCTTACTCCAAGCTGTATAGGCTCGAAAGCCCACTACCAATTAAGCATATTAGGTGATGTGCATCTCTGTAATGAGAAGGGGTGTGGTCTAATGACATCAACACCCTATATCAGGTGTGCATAATTATTAGGCAACTTCCTTTCCTTTGGCAAAATGGGTCAAAAGAAGGACTTGACAGGCTCAGAAAAGTCAAAAATAGTGAGATATCTTGCAGAGGGATGCAGCAGTCTTAAAATTGCAACGCTTCTGAAGCATGATCATCGAACAATCAAGCGTTTCATTCAAAATAGTCAACAGGGTCGCAAGAAGCGTGTGGAAAAACCAAGGCGCAAAATAACTGCCCATGAACTGAGAAAAGTCAAGCATGCAGCTGCCAAGATGCCACTTGCCACCAGTTTGGCCATATTTCAGAGCTGCAACATCACTGGAGTGCCCAAAAGCACAAGGTGTGCAATACTCAGAGACATGGCCAAGGTAAGAAAGGCTGAAAGACGACCACCACTGAACAAGACACACAAGCTGAATCGTCAAGACTGGGCCAAGAAATATCTCAAGACTGATTTTTCTAAGGTTTTATGGACTGATGAAATGAGAGTGAGTCTTGATGGGCCAGATGGATGGGCCCGTGGCTGGATTGGTAAAGGGCAGAGAGCTCCAGTCCGACTCAGACGCCAGCAAGGTGGAGGTGGAGTACTGGTTTGGGCTGGTATCATCAAAGATGAGCTTGTGGGGCCTTTTTCGGGTTGAGGATGGAGTCAAGCTCAACTCCCAGTCCTACTGCCAGTTTCTGGAAGACACCTTCTTCAAGCAGTGGTACAGGAAGAAGTCTGCATCCTTCAAGAAAAACGATTTTCATGCAGGACAATGCTCCATCACACGCGTCCAAGTACTCCACAGCGTGGCTGGCAAGAAAGGGTATAAAAGAAGAAAAACTAATGACATGGCCTCCTTGTTCACCTGATCTGAACCCCATTGAGAACCTGTGGTCCATCATCAAATGTGAGATTTACAAGGAGGGAAAACGGTACACCTCTCTGAACAGTGTCTGGGAGGCTGTGGTTGCTGCTGCACGCAATGTTGATGGTGAACAGATCAAAATACTGACAGAATCCATGGATGGCAGGCTTTTGAGTGTCCTTGCAAAGAAAGGTGGCTATATTGGTCGCTGATTTGTTTTTGTTTTGTTTTTGAATGTCAGAAATGTATATTTGTGACTGTGGAGATGTTATATTGGTTTCACTGGTAAAAATAAATAATTGAAATGGGTATATATTTGTTTTTGTTAAGTTGCCTAATAATTATGCACAGTAATAGTCACCTGCACACACAGATATCCCCTAAAATAGCTAAAACTAAAACAAACTAAAAACTACTTCCAAAAACATTCAGCTTTGATATTAATGAGTTTTTGGGTTCATTGAGAACATGGTTGTTGTTCAATAATAAAATTATTCCTCAAAAATACAACTTGCCTAATAATTCTGCACTCCCTGTATATACCATGTTCTGACAGAGATTTCTGAAAAAATTAAAACGTACAGCTCTGCTATCACTTCCAACATAAATGAAGACAGAAAACTTAACAGCAGTGATGTTTGTAGGGTCACTGAAGTTGGGCTAGCTGGTATATAATGATGTGCTACGTGATTGCTAGCAACACAGTTATGTTAGCATAACATACACACAGTGAAGCTAAAGGATGAATGCTAACTTTTTTCCACTCATTTACTTTTCCACTTCATTTACTACATTTTGTCATAGACATACTTAGACACAAAAGAAAATGTTATTGATAAAAGTTAAAGTTGAAAAAGAAAAGTAAGAAAAGGCGATTTGAAGGCAGATAAGAGAAAATACCTTAAAAATATTACTCTTACAATTTATAATTGTGTTTACAGTGCAGGTATACTAATTGGCCACTGTGTTTTTGAATTAAATTTTGGGAACAGTTAGAAGTTTTATTACTCTTTAATGGTCTCTCAATTTGCCATTCATGTGTTGTTTTCCATCATGTAATGGTGTGACAATATAAATGATGACTTCATTTGGTAGCCTTATGTAAAGAAAAGCAATGTTTGCACTTTGCTGTATGCAAACTAAAAAAATTGTTTGGTGCTCTCACTCCCAATAACGTTCCACTTTACATCTCCCTGCATGTGTTTTTAATGTGCGTGAGGTATAGAATACAAACAGAAAGAGAAATTTAAAGATTGACTTAAAGGATATGAGTTCCACATATAACTACGCATTAATGTTAGCATAGGTCATGCAACAATGCAAAAATTAACAAAGGCCAATTCAGTGTGTTAAAAGATTAATGTCTAATATGGTTGAAAGAGAATCAAAAAACAGTTGAAAGTGTATTATAGTTATAGTATATTAATAATATTAATAATAGTGTATTAATAATTAATCTCTCTCAAACAATATATAGAGCTGTTTTTCTTCAGTCCTCTTCCAGTTTCTTCTCCTAACCTCTACATTTGTTAATTTCATAATATAAAAGAAATTAATTTTTAGGAGTCTTTAATATACAATATCCCACCTGTAGAAAACAAAAAAAGGGTGAGTGAAAAGTTCTCTCAGCTAAAGACTTTCAGCTACTGGCAGCAAGTAATTAAAAAAAAAACTTTTATTAGTTGATAAGATGGTATAATATTTAATAATTAAGCAAGCAGAATGCTCATAGTATTATTTTTTTTTATTCTTTGAGATAATTATGATTATATGGTAAGAAAAAAATGTACAATAAAAAAAATCACAATATATGATCTATGATCTTTGCTGAAATCAGTACCACACAAAATATAATAACAGTATAATGATAGTATAAGCAAAGGAAAAATGTAAAAAAGAACAACAGCCATGTTTTGGCAGGGTGTGGTTGTTGTTTAGCTGCAGAGTGAGAGGTGGAGTGGAAGGTTGAGGGGACAGTGTCAGAAGAGGCTGGCTGTTGCACATTACCCTAATTCTTGCACTCTAGCACATTTTATTTAGTAGTTTGTAGTAGCTGACAACTGCAACGTTACTGCATATAGTGAAAAATAAATAGTCTTTGCATTTCTGGGACACCCCTGTGGCCTGCCGTGCTACGGGCCAATTCAAGGTATTAAAAGGCAAATTTGCGACATGCTTGTCACGGCTGCAGTGGCAGACGCATGGAGTATATGAGAGAAGGACCCAAGTGCAGGCACTGGTGTTACAACAAGTGAGCTTTATTCCAAATGTCTGAATACAAAGAGAAGTGGAGATGGCAAAGACAGAAACTAAGAAATAACCTGAACTGGGAAAGCTAACAAAACAAACCTGAAATCATGACACGCAGAATGATATGCAGGAATACACAGAATAACACACAGGGTGACACGCCGAGGTAACACAGACAGACCAGTGACGAGCAAAGGCAAAAACACACTATAGTTGTGTCTCAATTCAGGGGCTGCATCCTTCGGAGGACCCGGCCTTCGCAATCTACGTGGCCGGGTCCTCCGAAGACCGAGAAGGAAGTGCAAGGTTATGAAATGGGATGGTCTAGCCTTCAAATTTGCGTCACCACTGTCTCAGGCCATGCACACACTAATTCATTTTCATTTGAAAACGCATCTTTTTCTCTCCGTTTTGGCCTTCCATCCACACTGAGACTGCGTTTTCGTTCAAGGAAAACGCAGCTGATAGGTTTGTAGCTTGAACCTATTCGCTGGAACGCTGAAGACAATGTAATTACACAGCAAGCAAGACACGAAGTAGGCAAAGTTCTTTATTTTTCACGTGCACGGAGAGAGACTGAACAAACGCCGCCCTTCGCTTGACCCCAGTTGCTCTCGTCCGCTCTCCCGTAACACTGCTCTTTTATTGTGGTTACATGAATATGCATAGGTTCATTAACATATGACATCTTACATAGGTATACATGAGAACAAAGAATACCTTGTGTGTGTGTGTGTGTGTGTGTGTATGTGTGTGTGTGTGTGTGTGGGGTCAAAGCATGACCCCATATATGACTTCCCTAAACCTGCTGGCCTGGAAGTCCAGCAGTTCATCTAAACAAAAGGCACTTAGCCTAAAACAGATATAGATACGTTTATCCTACCATAAAACAATAAGACAAGGTACGACCTCTCCCATGCTCCTAAAATGTGGGTATGAAAGTCAGAGAGCTCTGGAATGCACACAAAGTTTGCAGACTATTAGGGATCAAACCTCTACCAATCTACAACTGATTATAAAACTCTAAGCATATATGAGTAGATATTTCTAGGCATAAATGACAATCACAATACAAATCTAACATTTCCCCCCTTTTGACAATTATGCTAGAAAAGTACCCAGTTATGAATACATCATGTCTGACAGTGTCAATGCAACCATTTTTATACTCAGCATATGTCAACGTACACAGTCTGACAAACATATTAGCAGTTATCCAATTTCTCATTGATCCCATTCAATCGTAAACTGCATCCTACAAGTGAATTGTTAATGGTCAAAAGAGAAATGAACATTTTCAAAAACACTCCAGCTTGGTGGTGCTCCTGTAAATCACACGTCTCTTTGCAGAGTGGTTTAAGTTCTGCAGGGCGTCACAAATGTCTCTTCCAGTTGTTTCCATCACTGTCCATAGGACCAGAGTCCAAATGTATGTAGAATAGACATTCAAACATACCAGTTGAGTTTGTTGTTTGTCAACATGGGTCTCAGCTATCGTGAAAGCTGCAGACCTCTTCAGCACTCTAGTTTTATGGCCTCTACCAACCCCCATCACCTCACTTCAGGCCTCCTCGTCCTGTTGGGGATATTCATGACCAGTGTTGGGAAGGTTACTTTTAAAATGTATTCCACTACAGAATACTGAATACATGCCCCAAAATGTATTCTGTAACGTATTCCGTTACGTTACTCAATGAGAGTAACGTATTCTGAATACTTTGGATTACTTAATATATTATCGTGCTGTTTACAACTACGTGAATGTACTATTGCTGTGATTTATTACTGTTACTGAAGGTCCGCGGCTCCGAAACGTAGTAAAGGGACCTCTGGCTAATACGTCGGGTTCCGTTTCGGGCTGGTAGCCGAAAACTAGCTTTACTTTGTTGTCTGGGTCAACTTTGCTTGCGGGAGACAGAGAGAGGCGTTGAAAGGCTGCTCCAACGGAACTTATTTTTTCCGGAGGAAAACACGAACACAGTGTACAGTTGAGTCTTAATAGCTTACTTACAGCTGGGCTCGTCAGGCACTCTTCTTGGCTGCTGTGGTTATTATTATATTTACATGCTTCCAGCTCCCGTTTTTGCTCCGTGACAGCTCGGACTTCCTTTCTCTCCCCCCCTCGCTCACAGACACATAACGTGTATGGCAGTCCATTCTCCCTGCAGCACGGACTACACTGCCTATGAAGCTACATTCTTTAGAGCTATGCCTGTAGCATTCTGTCTATTAGCTTAGCACAACAACAACAACAAAAAGGCGCTCTCTCACCCAGGAAACACGCAGAGAGAGAGCGCGTCACCCTGTAACCATGGAAACCGTAACGCTGCCGCCTGGAACAGCAGAACGTAGCTGTCAAACAAACCCAAATAATCCTGACCCGCGACAATATGAAACAGGGAAGTACCGCAGTGTAATCCATTTATTTCAACAAAGTAACTGTATTCTGAATACCACCTTTTTAAATGGTAACTGTAACGGAATACAGTTACTCATATTTTGTATTCTGAATACGTAACGGCGGTACATGTATTCCGTTACTCCCCAACACTGTTCATGACTCCTCCATTGTCCATACTCTGCAGGAAAACCCTCTGTGGAAAGGGTGCTGGATCCAGTGATCTTACTGCTGTTATGATCCCAGCAGTCTTCAGTGTGTCATCGTATGCACAGTATAGTGACACAGCATTAGGTGATGTTCGTAGGCAACTGCTGTCATCACCACCATAGCTTCTGGTTCCTGTGCTTTTCACAGACTCATGATGCCATCCTTGGACTCCCCCTGCGTTGTCGATGGAGCTTGGCACGCTCCCCTCATCTTTCAGGTGCCCGTCTGTCGTCCACAATCTCCTCTGTTGGCCTCTGGAAAGCCCCCTTGCCACAGCTCTCATTCCAACGCAGTTTCGTGGTCCTTGCTGTGGCTGTGGAATCTGATCTCATGATGGGCCCCAAACAGCTCGACCTTTGACCTCAACCACTGCCTGGGCTGTCAGCTATGCCTGGAATGGGTTTGCTTCTCACTGGGCCTCTGAAGATTTCTCAGGAGTTTCCTTTCAGCAATACTCTGACTACTGCACCTGTATTTCTTTGCTAGGAGGAGAAACTTCTATTTGGAAAGCATATAAACCATCATCAAACCACATTCTTTAGTTCAGTGAGCTTCATTTATGGACCATCAAAGCCTCATCTGAACATGGATGCACCACTTGCATAGGTCCAATACCCGTTGACTAACTGTTAATCACACAAATCACTGCAAAAATCATAAAAAACATTGTTTCATGTTAATTCTGGACCCCTCCTCTTGACGCATGGACACTCCCATGAGTCAACTCATCAAAACCAGATTTCTGTCTAAAAGAAAAAGGTTAGCTAGATCACGTCCCAGGCAACATCAGGGCATCTCCTCTGGAGTAGCTCCGTAACCCTGCAATAAAAGATGTTAGTGTGTTTTGCATATTAAGTTTGCTTAAAACCTGGCTCTGCCTGGAGCCTGCATACACACCATCATGGCCTGGAAAACAAGATCTGGAAGTGAAATCAAACTTCACACGTATAAACAATTGTATCATAAGAGTAATAAAGCATCAACAGGACAAGTATCATGTGCAGGTTTCCTCAAATTAGAGAAATACAATCATTGCCATAATTTGCCTCAGACATGGATCATCCCATGTACTCAGCTAACATCAGTGTAATCGGTGGCTTCCCTTAAGCAAAGTCACTCCATGTATTTAACACTAGGAGCTCAATAGTGGCCAGCTAATGAGCCCCATATTAAACTACTCCATAAACACTGCATCTCTTATTTGCTTTCTCATGTTACTTGTCCGTCTCTGCTGAATCCTCTACATGCACTCTTAGAGAAAAACAAACATTAGCAACACACATGGACAATCCTGGTGGTCAGGCACAAGTTCACAGGTGCCAGAGGTGCTATAAAAAGACCATAAAATTAGCCATCCATAGCTGTGGAAAGAAGTGACACTAGTTTCAACACAGGAAATGTCTCACATGTTATTCATATCGTCAAAGTAACCTTTAACATTTTCCCAACAACACAGTGTAACAGCATCACCAACTCATAACCTGTAAACAGTTTTCTTCACACATGAACCCAAAAATCCTGTAGTAGGAAGAACATCAACCAGCTATCCTGGTATAAATCACATGATCAAATCACATGAAGAACTGTAATGCTGTAGAAAAGAAAATGCAAATGTTAGCGCTGCGCAGGTATATACACACTTTCTCACAGTGATCTCTGTGAGCAACACAAGGTAGTGAATAACACCCCTGGTAGATGCACAGACACAGAAAGTGGCATTTAAAAGGTTAAATCATCACGCAACCTCGAATGTTGCTGTCATCGTTCTGCTCCCGTAAAAAGAAACACACATAGATTCATCTGCACCTTTGTCAGGTGGGGGTTAACTTCGCACCGTCGTGTTACATCAGTAAAGTCTTGTCAGCTTTTGTCAGCTTTTACCAGTCAGTCAGTTTTTTTTCTCTTCCACTCATTCATTCATACATTCATTCATTCTTTCTTTGCTGATAGTGGAATCCATCGTCGCATTTTGTTTCCACTCTCAGCAAAATGACGTCATTCCAAAAAGAAAAGAAGAATTTAGATCGGATTATCTCGCTGAATCCTTTTTTGGGCAGGGACCTATTTTCTAATTGTCCCAGATAAGTGACCTTCTCCTGAGCCCATTTTAATGGAGAAGCTCACCTGCAACAATTTTCTTGACATGTCGTATAGCGCTTCTGTTCTAATCGTGCAGATCTGCTCAAACAGAGATCATCAAACAAAACTTTAAGTGCACTGTGAAAGTATCAAAATAAAAAGGCCTCGTTCAGTCATGACACATGCTCCTCATCTCAGGAGGGTAAATCATACCATTAGCATGATTTATCATACAATCATACTAATTGGCAGGCTCAACTTCACAACAAAAGAAAAATCATCAGCTAGATAAACTCCAAACCAACCATCAGCCGCACAACACACAACATAAGCCTCACGTCTTATTAGCTATGAATTTTAATCCCCAGGTCTGTACTTTTCACTCATTTAGGCCACAGATTTTATTTAGTTTTCCTCTTTCCCTGTCATCATAAAACATGTGACATGCTGTCATGCATTTCACAACAGAAGTTTGTTCTTATGTATTCAGAGTTGTGTATCTGGGTGCAGAATTCACTCGCACATCAAAACAGGAAACTCAGTGTTTTAGAGTCTCCACTCCAACACATCCCATTCACTCGTACTAGAATTCAATCACCTTTCATTAATCTAAGAACGATCAACTAATTTGCATATCGGCTATTAACCCACCAAGTTGACAGGACAACAGAAATGCATGTTCAAAATATTATCACAAAAATAGAATTTCCCCCATACAGTAAATTATTTGTGCTGCATCAATCAAGCAGAAAGCATCTCCCGATTTACTATATTAACAACTAAATTTATTGTCTGATCACTGGTTGGTCAAACCAGAATCTTTTTCCCACAAAAATTAAACTGTTGTCCTGCAACATAGCTAGTTAATTGTCAGCATTGGATAAATTCAGGCAGCACGGTGGTTAGCACTGTTGCCGCACAGCAAGAAGGTCCTGAGTTCAATTCCACCACCAGGCCGGGGTCTTTCTGTGTGGAGTTTGCATGTTCTCCCCGTGTTTGCGTGGGTTCCCTCCGGGTACTCCGGCTTCCTCCCACCGTCCAAAGACATGCAGTTTGAGGGAATAGGTTAATTGGATAATCCAAATTGTCACTAGGTGTGAATGTGTGAGTGAATGTGAGCGTGAATGGTTGTCTGTCCCTGTGTGTTGGCCCTGCGACAGACTGGCGACCTGTCCAGGGTGTACCCTGCCTCTCGCCCTATGACAGCTGGGATAGGCTCCAGTGCCCCCCGCGACCCTGGAAAGGATAAGCGGAAGCGAATGGATGGATGGATGGATAAATTCAGCATTTGATAGCAAGTGTCTGCTAAATTGACACTATTTTAACACTGATGAGAGATAACAAGCTGATTTTCATTGCATGTGTGTTTGTGTTATTAGGCAGGTTTAATCAGTGTCTGTGGAGCTGCATCTCCAGCAGGGCATGTTCTTAAAGCTGCCTTTCCTACACACTTCTCTGCTATTATTTGATCCTTTCTTAACTAATGTGCTATGAGTCCACTGGTCTTTGCATCACACCAGGTGATAAACAGACTCACATGCTCAAGATGCTGTCTAATCTTCATGAGCTCTCTTGTGTTTGTGTTAGTAGGGTTAATGCATGTTCTGCTTGTGTGTGTGATTTTGTACATGTTTCTTCTTGCAGTGTTTCAGATCCCTTCACAATTTTCCCACTTAAGCAGTGAGTTTTCTTTTCCCCAGGTTGGCTAACCCAAATTTGGATTTCCCACACAACAGCATTCCTCTGTGTTCTTACTTACTCTCACTCTGTTGTCCTCTCCCACTTCAACAGTCCAACAGCCGGCAGTTCTTCTTCAGCTTTGTCCTGTGTTCCACTGTCTCTTCTTGCCATTTTACTCAGAAAGTGGCAAATGTCAAACTCCAACAGTCTCCTCAATTCTCCTCAAACGTTCTCTTCCCAAGCACAGTGAATTTGCAGCTTGTTGGAAACACAGTGCCATTCATCCAGTCAGGATGATGGGTTTGCTCTAGTTCTCCGATGCTGTTTGTCCACACTGCTGCTGCTTGCTGGGTCTCTTTCCTCAGGACTTTGCTGCTGTCTCTTTATCTGCCATGTTATTGCTCTTTGGAACTGCATTCCTTGTCTTCAGGGAGGAGTGAGAACTCGCTTGTGAGGATGAGGAACACATGGTGCTGTACATAAGTTAGCCAAAAATTGGCCTGAACATTTCCAATAGTGTTAAACTATAACTTTCTTCCAACCGCTGCATGTCGAAAATTGATTCAGGTCTGCTTTTCATCTGAAAGTGACAAAACTAAGACATTTTCATTATTATCATCACTGCTTAACCAACACACAGAACTCTCTCTGTTGTTTGTGAACTCTCCTGTCTTAAAAGCAGAAAATGAGATTGTAGTTGTTCTTGGCTGATAAACACAAAACCTTTTTCCTATTATTTTCCATCTACAATGTAGATTCTGTCTCTTTTTTACTCTTTTTTACTTTACACTAGCTGGTGACCTGCAGAATCACCGCTCTCACAATTTGTGACAATTACGTTTACACAGCACACACACACTGCGATGTCAGGCGCATTCACACTCACTTTTTTTTCATCTGCGTAAGAAACTATATGGCTGATGATATGTGCCATGGTGATCCATAAGTATGATCACAAGTTTATTTAATTATCTTTCAACCCAACAAAAAAAATAAACAGAAACATGATGCTGATGCTATGAACACTCTACACACATGAGTCAAGATGCAGGAAAACTGCTGCACATCTGAAAGAAGAAGCTGAACTCACGGATACGCTACATACTCGAGTTATCATAGTTCTGTTTCTCTCTCTTTGATGAGTTCTCAGCCAGCTCCCGATCTGATAATGTGTAGCTTGCTCATCAGCTCAGAAGAGACAGCAACGCAACCTCACACAGTGGTTGCGTGCTTTGCCCACAGTGACAAAGACTTGCACTTTCATATTCAATTCAGCTTCTCCATCATGTAGTTTTCAGCTGCTTCATACAGGGTTCAGCATATTAGTTGTTTTCACAGGCGTACTCTATATCTCAACAATGGCTCATAATAAGATGACAGTCTTTCAAACAGGTCAAGTGCCTCTATGCACGTAATTAGTTAAAATATTTGCCTATTTTACTTCATCTCATATGTCATTGTACTGAATTTGAGCAACCCTAAGCTTAATGCAGATTACTGTTAACAACTGGTTAAAGTAATGGTCTGGAGCACAGGCCGTTGTTGATCAGGGCAATCTAAAGAATAATCTAAACATCTTGTGTCAGCAAAGGGTGGGGGAAAGCCATTCACCAGAGCATAGCTTAACTGCTGCTGATGTGGACTGGCCCTCTCCACACGCTCTTCAAGGCTGCTGTGTTTTCTGAAAACTTCTAACATTTGAATCTCTTCCATTTATAAGCCTGCGATTAACCGCACGGTTCAGGTCCGCGTGAAACCCGCGCGACCGTGCTCGCGTGAACCCGCGCAGCTAAGGAGCCGTCACTCTTTTTTTAAAATATCTTGCGCTCCCAGGAGCGAAGTCCAGCATAAACGTCTGTCACGCTCGGACGCACTCTTGGTTGCTTAGGAACCCATGATAACAACAACAGTCAGCGTCACAGACCACGTGTTCTACTCCACACTCACTCACACAAACACACTCAACACAACAACAACAACACAAAATTGGCCTATTGTCCAGCACAGTCTGGACTCCGCAGAACTTCTCAACGCCTCACAAAGCGGCGGAGAACTCACTCAACTCCCCACAAAGCAGCGGAGGACTCACTTATCGCTCCACAAAGCAGCGACAAACAACGTTCTTAGCCCCACAAAGCGGCTAAGGAACTACACACTCACACGGTTATAGAGTCGGGCTCTTTGAACTTACTCGGTGTTGCTTAGCGTGTAATATCAGCCTCGAATCCCGCCGATCGTCATTCATCGAGGAGGAAAGACAGACAGCTAATCCACAGGAACTTCCTGGCTGACGTCAGTCTTTCAGCGTGTCTCTTCTCCCCTCGGTGAATGTCGACTCCAGGGATCCGGCTCGGAGGACCAATTAATGATAGGTTTGTAGCTTGAACCTATTTGCTGGAACGTTGAAGACAATGTAATTACACAGCAAGCAAGACACGAAGTAGGCAAAGTTCTTTATGTTTCACGTGCATGGGAGAGAACTGAACAAACGCCGTTCCTTCGCTTGACCCCAGTTGCTCTCGTCCGCTCTCCCATAACACTGCTCTTTTATTGTGGTTACATGAATATGCATAGGTTCATTAACATATGACCTCTTATTTAGGTATACATGTGAACAAAGAATACCTTGTGTGTGTGTGTGTGTGTGTGTGTGTGTGTGTGTGTGTGGGGTCAAAGCATGACCCCATATATGACTTCCCTAAACCTGCTGGCCTGGAAGTCCAGCAGTTCATCTAAACAAAAGGCACTTAGCCTAAAACAGATATAGATACGTTTATCCTACCATAAAACAATAAGACAAGGTACGGCCTCTCCCATGCTCCCAAAATGTGGGCGTGAAAGTCAGAGAGCTCTGGAATGCACACAAAGTTTGCAGACTATTAGGGATCAAACCTCTACCAATCTACAACTGATTATAAAACTCTAAGCATATATGAGTAGATATTTCTAGGCATAAATGACAATCACAATACAAATCTAACAGCAGCGTTTTGAAAACGCTCTCCAAGCTGATACATTTGAAAACACCGTTTTCGCGTCGCAGTGTGGACAGCAAACCCGGAGCCTTTTCGAAAATGGTGACACATTTTAGTCATGTGATGCAGTCATGTGACCAATTAAACAAAGATAGCGGAGGGCATTATACAGCAGTTGTTTTGTTTGCTCTCAGTTTTGACAGCCCTATTAAAGATTAATATCAGTCTGTACATGCTCCAGATAGCTTGTCTTCAAATTCTTTAATTCTCACTCGCTTTTTCAACTTTGTACTTTTGTGTTACTCGCAGCAACAGCTCCATCTTATTGTTAGTCCATTTAAAAAACTCTGTGCTTTTCCTTGACATTTTGCTGCGACGTTTCAAAGAGACGGAATGTAAATAAACGGCAGACAGAAATGAGACTGGTCAAATCGTCTTGCATTTCATGCATGCGCAGTACTGGAACGTAAGTGTTTTCGACCGTTTCGATGTGGACGCACAACTCTGTGAAAACGACTGAAAACAATAGTGTGGACGCGCAGCGTGTTTTCAAATTTATCCGGGCTAGTGTAGACGTAGCCTCAGTGGAGTTTAATAAACTCAGCCATCTGCTCCTTGGCATCTAAAATATAACAGGACATTGGAGTAAATTTTCTACCATCTCACAATTCTGTTTGATCAGTTTTCTGTTTGACGTTTATTCAACTGTGTGAAAACTACAACTTTAATCTCAGCCAAACTGATTTACTCAGGAACAAATAAAACACTGAAAAAAGCCAAACAATAACATTTTTAAGTTATCTAAGTGACTTATATATCATGTTTAACCTGAGTAGTGAAAGACCGCAGGGGTCTGATAACGATGTGCTGGGAGTCTGGTGTTCTCGCCGGCTCTAGTGAGCCTTGACTACCCAGTCAGCCATCGAGCTGGTGGGTAACAGACATAGCTGGACTGGCCATCGGGCAACCTTTTTAAAGGTTGCCATGTTAGAAAATATATTTTGCCCTGCCATGCTGTTTATTGATGTGGTAAATGAATGGTTTATGAAAATATATCTAAATCTGTCATCAGTAATCAGTAATGATCATGTCTCACCTCTAGTCTTCTCTGTCTTAATTTCAGGTTTTCACCATGTGTTGTTGATAGTTCAGGAGGTTAACTTGACCAAGCAGTCTACTTTCGGGTACTGTTTAGAATACCAGAATAGGGAGGATGGTGTAGGTTTAAGTTTATTAGACTGATACATATATACCAACATGACAGTGTACATCACTGTGACAACAGCGTTTGTTTTCATTCAAAGGCTTTATGGCTTTTGCTGTAATACCTGGTGGGTCGGTCTCTAGTCAAAATGCCCGGGCCGATTTTTTGTCCCAGTCCAGCCCTGGTAACAGACGTCTCGAAAACGTTGGAGCACAAGGATGCGGCCCCTGAATTGAGACACAGCCTATATAAGCACAGAGTGAAACCTGCACACAAGGGAGACACAGCTGGACCTAATTAACATGACAAGACAGGGAGGAAGCAAAACTGAATACACTGACATAAGACACAGGCCATCAAAGTAAAACAGGAAACACACCGACTGAACTCAAGATACGTAAAAAGTAGGTGTGTGATACTGCATATTTTGGTATTGATCTGATACCAATTAAATACGGGCCAGTATCACGGATACCGATACTTTTCAATAAATAAGGTGGATGCGTCATTGAATTGCTAAATTGCAATTATTTTTCATGACCTTAAGTGTTTTTTGTGATGTTTCCTTTTTTATTAATGAATAGTTAAAACCCAGGACATAATTAGGACAAAGTTTATAATTATATAAAAAACTGCTTTATTATTGTGGCAGGTTGTGGTCTGCGTTGCCGCTGCAGGTGAGATGGACTCACCTTCACGGTATCTACAATCGTGCCTCGCCGGCTTAAAACCTGTGCGCTGCTTGTGCTGTTGTTGTTTTTGGTGTTGATGTGTACGGCTGGCAGCAGGAGAGCTGCAGCCATTGAACGTACTGTTAAAACAACCGCGTGATTACTGTAAGGGTGGACAGCGCGCGGCTCACGATGAGCCAGAGGCTGGCGTGCCAGCGGGACCTGCCAAGCTGGAAACGGAGGTCGAGGTGTGCGGGGGGTCCTGCCACGCCAGAGGGCGGCGTGCTGTCCGCTCCGGCCTCTTCCAACAGAGGCCGGCATGCTGCATGGTCCTCTGTGCCGGCCGCCTGCCCAGCTGCCGTGAGCCCCGGCTCACTTCCACGCCTGCTGTGCCGCCGCTGCTTGCCACATGGGTGGCCACCAAACCAGCTCCGGGGTTTCTGCTGGAGGCGCGGGCGACCGCCAGAGTGGACACTTCCCCGTCGCTGGGCCGGGACATGGGGCGCCGATGGTCCGGGTCGATGCCCTCGCATGCTTGCGGAGTGGGGGAGTAGGTTCGGCCGGCCCCGCTGCAGTTTTGGTGGTGGTGATATGTACGGCTGGCAGCGGGAGAGCTGCAGCTGTTGAATGTACTGTTACAGCAACCGTGTGATTATTGTAAGAATAATTGATGCAGCGAAGCATGAAAATGGTTGAGTCGGTTGAACAAAAAAAAAAGAAAAAGAAAAAAAGAAAAACAAGTCCCGAGAAAACCTGGAAGAGACTCCCAAATCTTCATCGACTCAACCAAATAAAAAAAAACATACTGTTGATAAACTATAATACAAAAGTTACAATTAAAATTCTCAACAACAAAAACAACTGGTAAAAATATAATTAATATGTAAACAACTTAACAACCCCCAAAGTGTCTAAGTCACGTCACGTGACAACGCAACACCGAAACATAAGAGGGGGGGAAGGGGGAGCAGAGTGTGCCTGCTCTTCGCTGACACAGGAGCGGCGAGTCCAGCGACCTGGCTGTTTCGTCTTTGCCGAAAGCACAGCGTTGTAAACGAGCAGAACTCAAAGTAAAGAATCAATCTCACCAGGCTCCTATCGATCCGATACCGATGCCGACTTGGTATCGATACTATCGATATTTGGATCGATTCGCCCACCACTAGTAAAAGGTACACAACTCTTTATGTAAAGAGTACACAAGAGTACACAACACAGAACACAGGCAAGCCAAATAACAAAACCTATGAACTAGAACTCAGATAATAACACAGAACTGGGAAGCTAGAAATACTAGGACAGAAACAAAACAGAAACCTAACGAACCAGGAACTATAAAATATGATAAAAACAGAAAGCCATAATTCACAAAATAAAACCTAACCCAAAAACACAAAACACTGGGTCAAATGATCCAGGACCATGACAATGTTGAATGTAAAAAAGAAAGAATGTTTAAAGGTAAACAAAAATGGGAAAAACAATACAATGATTTCTATACAGCTTACATTATATATTTATTTTTTTCACACCGTTCTCTTGACCTTTTCATTTCTATTCCAAGTAGGATGCGACAACATGAAAAATGACTTTGCTTTGTTCCTGAAAACTGATTTGTTTATCTAATGTAGGAGCCATGACAACTTGACTTCTTCCTTATGCAAATTAAAGGTTTTGTTTAGCTTGTTCCAATAACCTTGGTCTTTTGTCAGCTTGAATAGAGTTTCTAGTCCCTTGTTTTTGTGATTAGACACAATTGCTGTGAAAGAAAGTAAATAATTTGACGTACGTACTTACAGTAAGTAACAGCACTGCAATAACAGCCCAACAATAACTAATTTCTTATACATAAGCTCTTATACATAAGCTTTTACTTTCGTGTTTTTGATAAGATGATATATTACTTAATGAAGAAACTAGAATATTCATAATATTGTGAATGTTTGTTATGTACAATTTTGAGATAATTACATAAATGTGTCATGTACCAGCTATCCGGCAGGCAGGATATAGACCCAAAACCTAGGACTTGGGGAAACAGAATTTTAACCATGGTCTTTCCAAAATACAAAAAGAAAGACACAATATAGTCTAACCTTTTAATGTTATTTATTTTAACTGTCATAAACAGGATGTGACAAGTGACAATAACAACAACTGTACTGCATTAAAACATTCACAGCAGGTGGGATAGCCCATCTTTAAGTGATGACGTATGAAACCTGCTTCCGGGTCCAAACTACTCTGAGTTTATTAAGGCTGTTTTGTTTTTAACATGTTTTAATGCTTTGTATTTTGTTCTATTTAATCTGAACATGGCCCTAAAAAGTCAGTGATCACTGTCGGCCTCTCTCGGTTTTTATTACCACTATTCATTGGCAGCACGCTTTCAAGCTCAGTTTTTAAACCCTTACGATGTAACTACAGCCCAGCCCATGCAGCAGTAGATTAATGACTAACTTCATATTGTGGATGGATTATCTCAGTTGTTCTCCTGACTGCAGTTTGGTCCGTTTACAGCATCCTGCCATGCGATTGCATTTGAACAATAACAGGCTGATTTCCTGTGCAAGAATAGATGTAAAGTGTTCCATACAAAGACTGAAACTTTTCTTTTATATTGTAATTTAAATACCTTACAATAATTCAGAGAAAATCCCAACAGTCAGATAATCCCCTATGAGCAAGCACTTGGTCACAGTGGGAAGGAAAACTTCCCAATTAATAGGAAGAAACCTCCAGCAGAACCGGTTGGGGTGAGGGGAGGAAGAAAAGACAAAGACATGCTGTGAAAGAGAGCCAGAGATAAATAATAACTACTGATTAAATGCAGAGTGGTATATAAATACACAGTGAGGGGGAAAAAAAGGTGAGTGAGGAAAAAGAATACACAGAAATTATCATCATCAAGATGACACAATAGAAAAAAAATGATAAAAGCTGTAGAAAAAAAGGTTAAAAAACTGCAAGAACATCTGTTTCTCATTACATGTATAAAGTAAAAAAATCCCTCTGTGTGTTTCTCGTATTATTATTGAGTGAACAATATATAAAATAGCTTATATAACCATATATTATTCTTCCCTCAACCGTTTGAATGTCATGCCATCATGTCCTCGTTTGATCTTCATTTGTTTTCCAAAGGAGGCTATTTGGAAATTACGTCTGCATACACAAACAGGACTTGTTTGTCGGCTGCAAAGTCACAGAACTCTCATTTTTGATTAAGCAAATTCAGCATTTGTTTAAGATGTTCTATGCTGATGTCGCATTAAATCCGTCTTTTACATCACTGACACAAAACAGATGCCAATTATCAGAGAAGACAAACGAGAAAGCATGGCGGCCATTGTTAAAGCACGGGCTCACTTTTTTCTCAGTGTCCTTCTTTCTCTAATTAATTTGTCAAAATTCTGTCGGTTACGACTGTGCAGAAGTTGATAGGCTGCTGCAACAACACCTACTAGCTCTGTAGCCGCCATTTACTTACTGTAATGCACTTTACATTGGGGTCAGTGCATCATATATTACTCATCTACAGAGGGTGCAAAATGCCGCAGCTCGTCTTTTAACTTGCACTCGAAAGTTTGAGCACATTTCCCCTTATTTAGCTTCACTTCACTAGCTGCCCATTTCTTTTAGGATTCATTTTAAAATTCTTTTATTTGCTTTTAAAGCTCTCCATGGCCTCGCCCCATCTTATCTCTCTGAGCTGCTACAGCCTTGTACACGCACCCGCTCTCTCAGGTCAGCTGATCAGCTGCTCCTGAATGTACCCAGGACTGGGCGTAAACTTAGAGGAGATCGTGCTTTTGCTGTAGCAGCCCCCAAACTGTGGAACGATCATCCTTTAGAGATTAGACAGGCCACTTTCTTACCGGTTTTTAAGTCACTCTTCAAAACCCACCACTTTACCCAAGGCCTTTGACTCCACGTGAGATTTTAGTTTTTATTTTTTAGTTGTTTTTAGTTGATTCTATGCTGTTTTATCTTGTTTTCTTGTTTAATATAGGTCTGTTTTCATTTTTATGTATTATGTGTTTTATTTATATATTTTTGCTGTTTTCTGTTATTCTATTGTTTTTAACTTTTCTGTACAGCTCTTTTGTCTTGTGCTGTGTATTTATAAAGTGCTTTATAAATAAAATTGGATTGGATTGGAAAAAAAATCGGATTTAATCAAAAAATCTGAATTGAGTAATAAGACCTGCAGTGTGAACGTAGCCTAAGATAGTGTGTAGCCTGGTTTGCCATATCAATGTAGAATGTGTAGCAAGATTTTAGTTTTTAATACTAGTCTAATTGTTCAGTTTGACTGAATGAAATTCAACATTTTAATTCATTTATTGAAACTGGTCATTTCATATTGAAATATGAGTGAGTGTCAGTGTCGAGGGGCTCATATTTCTGCCCATACTGTATCCCCCAGAAACATATGCTGACATATCAGGGTTTTATATCCTGTTAATCACACAGGGAAGAATATAAGTTAAATATGTATTTTCATTTCTATTTCATTGAACGACCTCATCGTTTCCTCATCATGGTCATGATGAGGTCAGCTTTCCCTTTAGGTTGAGAGCAATGCGTTTTACCATTCTGTGTCAGTTCTCAAACAATAACAATAAAATGTTAACAGATTTTTTTTTAATTATAAAAAAATTCACATTGAATTCAACTTATTTCTCCAGAGACTCCATTTTATTTGCTATTGATCTGGTTTTGATTGGTTTATCTTTAGCTTTCTGTGTGTTTTTGTATATGTAAATGTGTATTTATGTATATGTACATATATGTGTATTTCTTTCATTTCTATTTCCTTAGTCTAGTATGAATGTGTGATTTTTTTCATTTTAATCTGTCACATACACACTCATCCATCAGCGGGAATTTGGGGTGCATTACCCTCACCAGGAACACTTCTTCCCACACACAGTAGATATCCACAGCTACAAAGTGTAGGCTAGCTATTAAGCACACAGCCTAATGTGTGTAGCCTATCTTGCTGTGTGTATTGATAGGTTTGTAGCTTAAACCTATTCGCTGGAACGTTCAAGACAATTCAGCTACACAGCAAAAAGCACTGAACACCAAGCAGAGCTCTTTATGATTCTCGTATACGAGGGAGAGAACTGTGACGAGCGCCGTCCCTTCCGCTCGAACCCCAGTCGCTCTCGTCCGCTCCTCATAACACTGCTCTTTTATTGAGGTCACATGAATATGCATAGGTTCATTAACATACGACGTATACATACACACAAAGAGTACCTTGCCTGTGTGTTGTGTAAGTGTGTGTGTGTGTAAGTGTGTGTGTGTGTGTGTGTGTGTGAACCTGTGAAGACTCCCCAAAGCTGGTGCCAGGAGTCTAACGGTCCATCTAAACAAAAGGCTCTTATACTTAACCAGATACAGAGTAGGTGTCCTCCTATACCATAAATCAGTAAGAGCAGATATAACCTCTCTCCTGACCTTAAGTTGTGTGTGCATGCCAGAGTGCTCTGGGAGGCACACAGAGTCTCCACAGACTACTAAGGATCAAACCTCTACCAACATGACATTGATTATAAAACTCTAAGCATATATGAGTAGATATTTCTAAGCATAAATGACAATCAACAATACAAATCTAACATTTATACAGTCAGAATGTGTGCTAATGTGTGTAGCAAGATTTTTTTCAGAACAACTGAAACTAGTGTTGAAACTTAGAATAATTTTAAGTGGTCAAGTTGAGCAAATGAAAATTGAAATATCAAATTCAAAATGTAAATTCATTTATTGAAACTGATCATTTCATATTGAAATATGAATGTCAGTGTCGAGTGGATCATATTTCTGCCCATACTGAACACAAATACCTGCTGACAAACCGAAACATGCAAATATTTGGCCTATTCAAATATTTCCTGAAAGAAAACTCTGAGCTTTAGCAAGGATTTTCAGATCTCGTTGGATTTCCTTTTCTTTTCAAGACTCCTTGAAACGACACATCAATGGATCAGGTCTTCTTCTGGATCCTGCTCCTGCTGAGCTTATCTACAAGTTTTTGCAAGTATGTTTGCATCAACAAGGAAAAGACTCGGGATGAAAGTTTGAGTTACTGTCGGCAGAACTACACAGACTTGGCCCCGGTTAGTAATAAACAGGATAATGACAAACTGATGGAGCTCTATCCCAGTGTCCATGATGGTGTCTGGTTTGGACTGGAAAGGAACATTTCAGACAAAGACAAATGGCTGTGGTCAGGAGGTGGAGCGGTGACCTGGACTTTCTGGAATACAGGTCAACCTAACAACCGAAATAATGAAAACAGTGGTTGTATAAACAAAAACGGCAGATGGCATGATGTGTATCCAGGTACAACAAGACCCTTTTTCTGCTACAGAGCAATAGTGGTGAAGCAGGAAAAGACTTGGGAGGAAGCTCTGGGGTACTGCAGGAAGCACCACGAGGACCTGGCCAGTGTGGCGTCTGAGACCGAGATGCTGCTCATCCAGAAAGAGCTGAGCAAACATAACACAACAGAAGTCGTCTGGATTGGCTTGCGCTTCTTATCTGAGGACTGGCTGTGGGTAGACAGGCAGATGATGGATTATGAGGCCTGGAGTCAAGGGGAAAAGCCACTGTGCCCGAGTACCAAGATGAAGTGTGGTGCCTTACAGGTGACAAGAGGGACTAAGGGTGTTTGGGAGGCTCATAATTGTGAGGAGAAACTACATTTTATTTGCTACTGAGCTACTTTACTTCATAAAATACATTTAAATGACAATTTATTTGCTGTGTTTAATACATTTTGGTTATTTTTCTCATCTCTGACTTTGTATTTTCCTTAATTGATGTGTAATTGTCTCATTTCCATTCTGTGACAGTCAGCATTTCATTATTTTACAAACACTATCTATTATGATTTTTGTTTCATTGAGAAAAGCATGAAAAACATTCAAAAAACATAAAAATAATATCAAATATTTTCTAGATTTTGTTCATAGTTTTACCTTTTCTGTACTTTCTTGAAAACATTTAAAAGACAAATATTAAAAGACAAAAATAATAAATATTCAGACTCCGGTATGTCACACCAGTAGTTCAGTAGCACTAAACTTTCTATAATTCATTTCAATAACCATTTATTTATTGTGTTCACCATAGTTTGGTTGTGTTTTACCATTCTGTGTCCATTCTCAAACAATAACAATAAAATGTTAACAGCTTCACCTTAAATTCAACTTATTTCTCCGGAGACTCCATTTTATTTGCTACTGATCTAGTTTTGACTGGGTTATCTTAAGCTTTTTGTGTGTGTATTTGTTTATGTAAATGTATATTTACATATATGTACATGTATTTCTTTCATTTCTATATTGTGAGAGTGGTGCAGTTTAAACTTTGTTAAATTAATAGTAAACATGTTTAAATAGTAAATAAAAATATTTTACTTGGATTATACTCCAAGTTTTGTTCACAGTGCAGTTTCCACCATTCTGAGAACGTCCCCATGTCTGCAGTCAGAGTGAACCTACACGTGCTGAAAGAAGGAGTCTGTGACGACACAGTCCAAAGCTGGTGTTGGTAAACCCTCATTCATGTGTTTATATTTTAAACAAAAAGTAGACGGGTCATCTCCCCAGTTTGCTAATTCAAGGTCACTGTCTCTGACTTCCATGCAGTATTACAGAAGCTTGTCAACCAAGACACTTCACAACATCCAGGGCTTTTAAGGGGCATATCATCCACACCTGACTCCCACAAGACAACCAAGTTTGATTGGACTCATTCTTCAGCTTGACAGCTCTGTCACTTCTGGTGTCCACAATTTAGTTTGAGGGTTGCCACCATGACAGGCACCAACAATATATACGTATAACCAGTAACAGAAATGAGATCAAGGTCTCTGAGGATTCAGGGAACCGCTGATTAAACGTTTGGGCATTCTAGACCTGTCTGGCATCTTTCTTCATCACCTGATCCACCACACCACCAGCTGGTGACCAGTTGATGGTGCCTCTCTTGACCCAAGTGTCCATGATGTGGCCTCAGGTCTCATAATACAATTACAAAATCAATCACACACCCAGACGTCGACTTCCTCCAGTAGGACCGTGGATTCCCCAGTTGGGGAGCTTTTCGGCACCTCACCAGAGACTAGGGATGGGTATCGAAAACCGGTTCTTGTTGAGAACCGGTTCCCACTGTTTCAATTCCTTGGAATCGTTTGCCATTTTTGCAAACGATTCCCTTATCGATTCCAGTCGCCCCGAATGACGTCACCACGTTGCGGAGCGTCGGAGCGTACCTGGCAGGAAACACGGCGCCTAAGCGGCTCAAATGCTTAAAAGTTTGTTTATACTTTACGAGAACGGATGACAACAGGGCAACTTGCAATACTTGCAAAGTAGATATTTCATTAAGGGAGGAAACACTACGAATATGCAAAAGCATTTGCTCACAAAACACGCGATGAACTTAAATGAATGTCTTTAATTCCGCTCCGGACTCGTGAATCTCAACCCAGCAGCAGCGGTAACGTTTGCACGTCATCTCCGTTAATTGCGGCAGGTAAATAATCAACTAACAGTGCATATTATGTTAGCGCGATCTGCTTTATTACAAAACCTGCCATTGTGCATTTAGGTGACCGTGATGAGACAGACAGACAGAGTCTGGCTGGCGCTCGCTGGCAGTTGTCGCTGCAGTCTACCTGTAGCGTCTCTTTTCAGGCCCGAATGTCACCGAGCAGTGACTAGTTTGTGGTCAAAACCTTGCAGCCATTTGCCACAGCAGATGGTAAGTGAATGTGTTTATTTGTAGGCAGGGACATTACTGGATATTCTTGTGTAATTGCTACAGAATAATTTATGTTATACTTTGTTATTGCTACAGAAGAATATTTATTTTATTATTTTACGTTTACAATTTTCCCCGGGGACCCTGTGACACCCCATTGAAGAGCCGTAGGCTGTGGATCTCTTAAGATCTCACTGTTGGGTTTGTAAGGCCATGTTACTCCTAAATTTCTATCTTGTTGAAAGAGAAGATATAAAACAGTTCTAAGCTAATCGACCTTAGTGTTCTCCTTTTTAAAAACAAGAATCGATAAGAGAATCGATAAAGAATCGAATCGTTAAAATCTTATCAATACCCATCCCTACCAGAGACTCCAAAAAAGCTGCATAATCTGTGATGGCACTCAATTCGTAAAGGACCTAAAGGTGCAGGAAAAACATTGTCTTGTCCACTATGGACAAACTCTATGTACAACTGGGGGGCTAAAAATGAACTCACCCCTGTGAACCCCCTCACCTGACAGTCCTATGTCCTGAAATCCAGTTTAAACAGGTACAGATTGAATTGCCTTTGACTGCCGCCAAATTCAGAAAGTACCAGACCGCTATGGTGAGTGGTGGGTCCACAGGAGAACAGACCCATACGGTTTGTTCAGGCCGAGCCAAGCCCCATGCATTTAAGATGCATTCCCACTAAGCAATATCAAATGAGGCTCCAAGCTTGGCCTTCACGAATGCCAAGATGATCCCTACAGGTAATTTTTCCATGCCAGGGTCTCTCTAATGAAACTGGTTCTGGGTGTGGGTCAGACTACGAAGTCAGTGTCTAAACCCATTTATTAAAAAAGCGCAGTAAAAAGAACCACCCACATGCCTTTAACGTAATGTATCTGTATTGCTTTAATGTTTTTATTTCATTTTTTTCCTTAGGAACAGGTAAGCCATGACAGCATAATGTAAATGATAAGCGTAAACAAAATCTGAGACCCTTTTGCACACCCATAGTAGAACATTCATACAACATACATGTCTCATCTGTACAAGGGGTCACAGAATCTTTTTTTTTTCAATGAAACAACAAGGTAACTCTTGACTCAAAGCCAACAGGTACAATATAGTCTAGTTTTTTTTAAAATTGTATTTCAACATTTAATTCTTCAGTTATTCTTTTCAAATGACATTGATTTAAGTGCACTGTACCTCTTTGCTTTCAATAAAGCGCCACCGTACATTCCTAAAATCATTAACGCTGTAAAAACTGCAAAGCTGTGAGAATGAAACATGAAAATTTGCAAGGAAATAAAAGAATAAATAAGAATAAATAAATCACTGACTCTCAAAGGGGGGAGACGCCTTTGGAGGTCTGACAAGGCTGCAAGTGCAGAGCTTTAGCATCACGATGAGACATGTCTGACTTTCTCTACCTCCAGCACTGACGTCCATATGAAATTTCAGTCGCTCGCGGGACTTTTCAATCTTAAGCAAATATATTTTGGAGACAACAAACGCCTGCCCGCCCCCAAAAGACTTTTGTCATCTGCATCTCAATGTCTTGCTGTCTTGCAATTATTTAATACCGAACATCCCATAATAACCTGGCTGCTTAAGCTGAGCTAGACTGAAGAATGAATGAAACACAAAAAAATGGAAACTGAGAAGCAGCATGCAGCGAGTTAGCATAGACGTATGAATCTTTGGCAAAATTATAACTGTAACTGTCATGGATGCATAAAAGCTGTTTTCATATTGCATTCGAGGTTGGCCTCCTCCTTTTTTTCTCACACATTTAAATGTAACAGCTTCGATATGTTTGCCTTCTAAATGTAAGGAAGCACACTCAGATGTTTCTGTCTACACATTTCAGACCTATCTCCTTCGCGCCCCATCTTGTTTGGGAAGAAGAAAAAAAAAACAGAAGCAGAAAAAAGACTGATACATGACAAGGTGAAAACAAACATATACATGTACAAAGTAATGTACACCATATATTCAAACGCATTTCAAAATCGCCAGACTTTGAAATCATTAGCCAAAATAAGTATATATCTTTTTTTTCTCACCCCATTAGGTAATCTTCTTTATCTAGACTGTACAATATATGTATATATGAGTAATCATGAGGGACCAAAGCAACAAAAATAAATACTTTTTTTCGCTATGTCACCTTTCAAAGTAGTATCTATGTACATTTATATCAATATCAATTTTTTTTCCTTAGCTTATTGTGAATGGTTGAGCGTGTGTTCAACAAGCAGGCATTGCGCACAGTGTGGAAACTTCTTGTGTGTTTTTTTTCTTTGTTTTTAACACTAAATGGTATCCAGATGTAAATTTTGACAACACCGTGGAACATAAAACTGTCCTTGATACAGCGAAAGGTAACCCTGGCCCAAATGGACCGAAAACTAAATGAAAACAAAGGTAAAAACATAGCATCTCACCATCATGTGACTACTTCAACAGTGGGTTGTTCTACTTCCTTTTTTTGTTTGTTTTTTAGGACTCTGAGAAGAGTACAAAAAAAAGTTTCTATTTCATGCAGTCTTTGACAAGTCATACAACGTCAGTGTACTCGTCTAAAGGTTTTTAGTTTTAAGCACATGGCATAGAATGATTTCAGTGATGTTGGATGTCACTATGAGGGAGGGGGGTGGGGGGGTGCATTTTGGGACAACAACATGCATAAAGAACAGTGCATAGGTCCAGGTCATTGGGCCAGTCCCTGGTGATTTCCAGTGTGTTTCAGTGGCAGCGTCTATCAACAGGTCCACTACTGCAAGCAGTTGGTGATGAGGAAGTCTGTGTGACTCTGGGAGGAAAGAGTCTCGGCCTGAATCAGCGGCTCCACCTTCTAGATAAAACAATCTCTCTGTCTGGCATGCAATTACGAGCTTGCCGATACCAGGTGGATAATCCAAGAAGCAAGGTTTTTTTTGTGTTTTTATTTGTGGAGAGAGAGAAATCAGGCTCGGACTGGATGCTGAGGTGATGCAAAAGTGGGTGCACTGACACAAAGTTCGGTGACCTTAGCGTGGCATTGTTTTATTGTCCTTTTTTCCCCTCCCCTTTTCTTTTTTTTTTTGTTAAGTCTGGTCTGTTATGTGCAGTTTAGATCAGTCGTTTCACTGCAGAGCCCTTTCCGACACAAAACAGACCTGGAAATGGCCACTCTAAGGATTTCACAATGACTTTTGTGGAAGGTAGAAGAGTCAAGCTTAAAGATCAAGCTAACATGCATAATGTCTTCAGACAGTTTTGCTAAAAGCCATCAAGGCCAACATTTTTTTTTTTACTCCTGAAGATGAGTTTAAGAAAGCAGATTTCTTTTTTTCAATGTTTCATCTTTTAAAAAGGAGGAAATAATAATGGCTTAACAGCTACATCATTCTCGCGCTTGTATTGCAGCTACCTTTGGTAAATCAATCGACAAGAACAACAGAAAACCCTGAAACGTCCACTTCCTTATATGTTCCCTGACTAGACTTTGCATTTTTCTTTTAGTCTTTAGCTAAGTTCTCCTAGCACAGGTTACCCTGTCGATAAATCTTCTCCCTCAAATGGCTTCCATGTTTGTCACATGCATAGCTCCGCATCACACATCCTCTAGCTCCAGTTTCGATCCACACCAAAGCCTTCAAACAGAGACTACTTCAATTAGATCAAAACAAACCAGCAAGGCAGAGAGGAAAAAACAGAGAAGGAAAACAAAAACCCAACATGAAACAGAAAAAAAGGACTCCATCCAGCCCTGGCAAAGAGGACACCAACAATGAGGGAAGATTGCAAAACAGCCACTGCCATTTGAACGTTAAGGGTTTCATCGCTTCATCATTTTAGAGACAAAGTTGACGATGGCGGAGGCGGGCTGATCTGGGTCCAGCTCAGCAAACAGGTGGCTGACATTGTCTGTTGTGCTTCCTTGTTTCCTTGCCACGAATCCAAAAAGCCTGAAAGCAAGAAAAACATATATTACATTTAAAGAAAGGCTAATGACTCTGTTATCACAAGTCATTAGTTAGTCAGCAAGCAGGTTGACAGTCTACTTGTTACAACTGGTTTGACAAAGACAAAGCCAAAAGTACTGTGCCAAAGTTAAACAAAAAAAAAACAACACATGAATGCCTTTCATAACAAAAATATTCCGGTGTGTTTCAGTGGCAGCGTCTAGCAACAGGTCCAACAGGAATTTTTGTTATGCCTTTCATAACAAAAATATAATGAAGGTGTCCTTGAACAACTTCACATTCATGCTGGAGCAAGCATCAAAAAAGCATTTTGCTTTTAAAGCTTTGGCAGGTGATATCCTCAGTTGCTAAATGCTTGCTAGGTGGTGTTCAAAGAAGAGCTGATGCTTCTCTGAGACATTTTTATTGCATTAAACTTAAATGTTTCAGTAAACAATCAAATTTCTCAGTTTCACCCTTCGATATGTTGAGTTTGTCTTAAAAGTTTCTGTTAAATGTAAAGTTTGATGTGTCTCAACTTTTTTGCCAGATAAGGTTAAATACTGTAGCTATTGGATTTCTGGAAAAGGAAACCAAACAATATTTTTTTTAGTGGTTAGTGAAATGAATTCAGTTGTTTATAACATTCAGTACACAAATAACTCTTTATACACATTTATCTTTAAAGCATGCAAACTTACCTCACTGAGCCGCCTCCTTCTTTGCCCCATCTAAAGAAAAAAAATATGATAGAAAATATGATTTTGAATTGAGTAATTACATTAATTACATATATGTATATATACATATATATATATATATGAGGTTTAGTACATTAAAAGAAATTCTTACTTTCTGTCCTGGGGATCAGTGTCACAGTAGGTTACCGTGTTTATTGGATAATGTCTTCTAAAGAAAACCCTGCAGTAAAAATGACTGAATTAATTAATTATTATAAAATAGCATTACATTAAACGACCATGCTTGGATGTGAAACATTGCACAGGGTATCTCTTGGTGTTTGCAGAGAAATGCTGTCATGTGATTACTGTTTTACTGGCTACCACTAGATGGTGCAAAATTACTTTTGCAGTAAACATTTGTTTTCTTTAGGGACTATCATACAAATTTTTTTATTCTTTATTCTCTTTCACTCATTATGTACAGTATCATAGCCGCACATTTAAATATAACAGACCATTGTTAATATTAGAGTTACTCCTGAACATGCTTACTCACTTTCTCTGACTGTCGGTGAGTGTGATGCCCTGTGTGGACACTTTAAAGTGGACGGTGGTGGCAGCCGGCAGAGGGTTGGTTGACAGCGTCTGACTGATTGCCTTGGCAATGGCCTGAGGCCCAGTGAGCGATTCCATGTCCACAGAGTTGATGTAGAGAACATTACACGCTAGAGGTAAACAATGGAAAAACACTGTTACATAAGAGAAGATCCTACAAAAAAAACCCAAAACAGTGTGCATGCAGTTTGTCTTAAAGTGATGGAAGCTGTAGTGAGGAATATTCAAAATGCATACAGTGAATAATGTTATGACATGAGTTATCATGCAATGCATATTTTTATATAATGTGGAAGTATAATATTGTATCAAATGCTTCTACAGTCCGTTGACTGCTACCTGCAATATAACATGAATGAATTTCAAGTTTTTTCTGAGTTTTATTTAATTGCAAAATTTGTTAACAGTGACTGAAACCCTCTGGAAAAGAGCACATTCATATTCAGTAAAATTTCATGATGAAGCAGAGTAGTGAAAACTAGTATTTACCATGGGCCTCCTCAGGAACCTTCTGGACTGTAAAGTAAGGATGACAAGGTTGTGTAAACAAGTGAACTGATGTTTCTAAAAAGAAAAACACCAAAAGGTTTTCTTTTTTTCTTGAAATGCACAAATTGTCCATTCAGGGACCAGAATAGGCCTGATTCCATTAGTCTGTGCCACCACTGGTGACCGGCCAAACAGTTTCACATATATCTGATTATAAGCTGGTCTTTTCATGCATGCGCAACATATCTGCAAAAGAGCAGCACACGCTAACATCCAAATGCTGGATGTTAAACTGGATGTCAAACTCTTCATTGCGAGTAAAGACAAGTTTCAAAGTAAACCACATGGGAACCAGCACTAAAACATTTGTAGCAACAAATCTAATCACACATAAAATCACCCTCATCCAGTTGAATATGGATATTTCAGGGAAGCGAACAAAAGCGAAGTGGCTAAAGCTAAAGCTATCCAGTGTCCGGTGCAAGCCATATGCTAGCAGCCTCAGTATGAACCTCAGTATGCCCACGGAATAACAGCAGTCACGAAAGAGAATTTATGACAGAAGTAAAAAAGAAAAGGTATTGATTTCATGTTGGCTGTTGAATATATAAACATATCGGAAAATGTAACTGTTTGGTGTATGGATCTCTTGCAACTGGTTTTATTTGGTAAGCTGAAATATGTCAGGTAAAAGTAGATATACCGGAAGTCATTTTAATTATCTGCATCTCTTTCAAGATTTTAGTTATTTCTGTGAGACAATACCCGGTAACTTACTGCAGTTTTGGGGGGAAATTGTGAATTTTAAAGATTTCTATTATTGATATATAATTTAGAATATTGCCTTGAAGAAAATGTGATTTTGTTGTCATTTTTAGTTTTAAGAAAGAAACCAGAATTCTAAAAAAATTGGAACACGTCAAGAAAATTGCAATTGGTGCATCTCTACTTTTCACAAAGAGTTAGTTTTTGTAGAATCATAATTTATCGCTTTTTTTTCTGGTAGACTTCAGTCACTTACCCGCTCCCTGCTTAAGAAGTTCAACAACTGGATCAGTTGGTGTGGTGAGTTCTAGTGCCTCTTCATTTGGGTCTGGACAGACCGAATAGAGTGGATGTTATATTTTTGCATCTGAATACAATTACTTGCAGCAAAGAAATTGTAAAGTGTAAAAAAAAAAAGACATTTTCATCAAAAACATGGAAGTACCTATCAATAACTTGGTTTGTACTAAAAGTCTGAGTGGATTCCTGTTCCATAAAATGTTAAAGAAACTAAGAAAGTAAAGTTACCTTTGGTGGGGATCATCAGTTTGCATGGCAAAGCCAGTGGGGTCATTGAGTGTTGGTACACCAAAGCAGAAAGACAACCTACAAACAGAAAGCAATGGTCTCTGGATCAGTCTGATTTTAAATTAAATTTCATCCTGCGATTTTGATGTTGCAAACAGAAAAAAACACACCAGCAGAAACTCACCAAAATAGGGTTCATTGGGACAGCCCTTCAGGCGGACACCTTTGGGGTTCGTCTCAATCAGGAAGTGCCGCACCAGCTCATTAGTCATGTCACCAACTAAAAGAAAGACATACTCAGCTGATCCAGCTGTTGGAGAAGGCAGATGTTTCACAAGCAAGCCAAGAGCAGAGTGCAGGAAGCCTTTTACCTTTTTTGTTCTGCTGGACAGTTGGTGGTGGGCAGGCCACCTTCATGGCCAGACCATAGGCCCCTCTGAAAGAGTGGCTGTCCCTTATGACGAAAGCCCCAGGCTCCCTGTCCTTCAGCAAACTGATGGCTAAAAGAAGAAGATGAGGAGAATGAAAAGAAAAGCAATGAAAGGATGAGAGGATGAGGAGCTGAAGTTGGCTGAAGTTCCTGACTCTCACCTTGCTCTCTGGAGATGTCTGGCTTGTACCAGTACTTGGAGGTGTCCTGGACAAACTTGACATTCATCTTGATGTCAGGATAACCATCTGTTTGAATGAAATTAGATGAAGAAAATCAGTGATATTAAGCCCATGAGGTTCATGAAAGGTATTAAAAAAAAAAAAGTTCCCTCTTACCGTATATAGACTTGGAGACGTCTGGGAGAGTGTGTGTCCCAGACAGGTTAGGCGTGCTGCTAACACTGATCGGTGTTGGCATCAGGTTCTTGTTCTCCATTCTGTCTGCATCTCCACTGGACATGTGTCGCTTTTCTGGCAGCTGTGGGGAGACTGGGAAAGCAGGCGTGGCAGGGTGATGGATGCCCCCCTGGCGAGAGGCAGCGCCCAGCTCATCAGGCGTACTGTGTCCACTCGTTGCCGTGCGGCGCCCCATCAGAGGGCTGGGTGGCACACCGGCAGCTGCTGTTTTAGGGTTTCGGCCAATCAGAGGACTTGAAGGGACACCAGATGGAGGTGGGTGCCTACCCAGCAAGGGGCTGGCTTGACCCAGGCGTCTCTGCAGCGCAGGGCTCGGAGGAGTGTTGGTGGCCACTGTGCGGTGGAGGGTGTTAGGGCTGCCGGGGACTGTGTGGACGCCCATAATGTTGACCTGAGATCCGTCTGGGGAAGCAGGTCTTTGGGGGTGAATAGAGGCGGGGCTGTGCGGGACCCCATCTGAAGAACTAGTTCTTCTTCTACAATCATAAAAGTTAGAAAATGTATGTTATTATATTTTTGTATCTGATCCTTACACCGAACATTAAATGTGATGAGGATGCTCAAGTTGACTTGATGTTGACATTTCAGCACTTATTCCAGTTCATAAAATACATTTTGTGGATGATATCAGCAGCTCATATCTAAGTAACCTCAATAAAAATTACCTCACTGTACTATATTACTATTATTATTATTTTAAAAGCATTATTGGATCGTTTGGTTGGTTCGTCGCCCTCTGAAATTATCCTAAACATGGACACATTGTATCAGTTTCGGGGGAGGGGTTTGTTTTTTTTTAAATAGTGGCATTGACTATGCATTCATTTTTGTCTGTATCTGTGTGGATAGTTATTATTTATTATATACTGATTGCCAATGTGACAAATCAAGACACACAAAAACTCCTCTTAAAGCGATACTCTAACTCCCAAAGTCTGCCATTTTGAATTGAATCTGCAATTTTGACTCTATTTAGCTGTTTATGTGGATTAAATATAGATAGAAAACAGAGTGACTCCATCTGTGCTCAGTCTTTGATACTAAATTAATAAGGCTATTGAACTTTTGTTCAACTGCTCACCAATGTAATGATGATGCTAATCCGTAAGTTCAACGAGAAAGATCTTTAATCACTTATATGATTGCTTTCCTGGATGTTTGGCTGCTCATCTATTCTCAGCATCACTTTCACTTCTCTACAGCATCATACTGAATGATGACGCCATTGCTCTAGTCCAGTGATTCCCAAAGTGTGAGCTGGAGCCCCCTAGTGAGCTGTAATGGTACTGCAGGTAGGTGCAGTAATAACAGAAATTCAGTTTGAGGTCCTGGTTTTATATCTATCCCTGCTGGGATAATGCTGCGATACATGATATACAGGCCACATGAAATGTGACTGGTGATTGTTCTCTAATGAAAGACACTGTACACAGGAAGTGATGTGGAATTTCTCAGTGTAAATCCTTACAAGCAAAGCCTTGACTATTCAGGCTCTGTCATGTTTTAAATACTTTTTGTTATGTTATTATGCTAACAGAGCACTTTGATCTCAGACTGCTGGTTTACTTGTGGTTCCTAGAGTATTTAGAAGTAGATGCTAGGACTTCCCATGATGCACTAAGCATTTCTTTTTCACTCACCTCTCTTCAAACACAGTGTGTATAAATGCATGTACAGCATGTTATTAAATTTCTTCTTCTCTTTCCTATCTTTTCTGTTTTGTCCTCATGTCTCTATGCTCTCATTTCTTTCCTCTGTGTCCTCACACACTCTATAACTTGTCTGGCCCCTCCCTGAGCCTGGTTCTGTCAAAGCTCTCTTCCTTTTAAAAGGGAGTTCTTCCTTCCCACTGTCGCCAAGTGCTTGCACAGTTAACCTGAAGATCTAATTTGGGTATCCAAGCTATCTACATGCATGAAATGAAATACTTTCACAGCAGTATGTCCCGATGTGTGATAATGTATTAGAACCTGAAACTTTTATTTTAATTTAATTTGGCTTTTCACGGTCCAGTGAACCTCAATCACAAGTGTTCTTCAGAAAATTTTGATCCAGCTAAGTTGGAGTTGGGTTAACCTGTCAGCATCATACTCCGTGAAGGATATCCTGGATATGAGTATGAAAAAAAAGAAAAGCAACATTTGCTTAACATATATAAAATACATGTACAGGCTAAAATTTTTATCCAAGAAAAATAAGTGACAGAAGACTCACCCATCAGTGCTGTGGATGGGACTGCTGGAGGAGAGAGGAACATTCAAGGGTTGTACCCTGGAGTCACCAAAACCTCGATTATCTGCGTGTTAAAACAGACACACACATACACGTGTACGGTCAGATCTGTTTTTGGTGCATCACACAACATTTGGATGCCCTGAACGAAACAAAACAAATCAGTTAACAGGCATCAGAAGCTTGGAAAAGGCGAAACTGACAGAAACAGGAAATTAATCAAACATCAATCATCATAAAACAAAGACAAATCCATATATAGTTGAGCACAGAAATATCAAATATGGGTTTGGTGGTGCCACAAAAAGTAAGCTTACCTTGTTCTCCAGTGTTAGAATGACAGTCTGACCACAAAAAGAAAAAAACAAGCAGACACCAGGAGAAGAAGAGAGGGTGTGTGGAAGAGGAGGAGAGAAGAGAGATGCACTTGAGCTCAGAGCAAGAACTGTTAGCATCGAAGCATTTGCAGGAACAATTCTACACACTAGAGGGAAGCAAAGTATTAAAGCAACCTTCTACTCAGTCAGCTACAGTATGACATAGTGCAGGGATTCTGTGCACTGTACGCTTCTGTATAATTATCACTCGATGGCTACTGTTAAAGTGCTTTTAGTCAAATTTAAGTATGATTTGAGAGATTCAAATTATTTGTATGCAAATATTGAAAACCTGAATGGTGTACGAGGTCATGGTCAGCATGAACTGAATATAATTTTATACACATCTACTTCAGTATATATACTGTCAGTTCTAAATGAAGACGAGTATATTTGTTGCCGGTAAACTGACCTGCTCCACCCTGCTGATGCGGCTTCAGTCCCAGCGGTGACACAGGAGTCTTACTCAAACCTGGAGGAGAGCAAGCTACAAAGAGAAAGAAAGAGATTCAAAAGATTCTTAAAAATATTGTATTTGCAAAACTTTCTCATTAGTGATGACATATGAGGATATGTAATAATGTACCCTGACTAATCCAAGGAATGAAAGCACAGAGGTTTTCCCTTTTGCAAAAGTATGATGCAACATGGAAATTCATCAGATGGTGGATTTCCATGTACGAATATGTAACACTTGAAGGCTGAAAGTGAAGGCTGTCATTGCACGTAGCCACGTGTGTGCTTGTGCTGACACAACACCAGTTGACACTGTGTGAAATGAAAATATATTTTATTCACAATAGAATATTTTTACTATTAATATTCTTTTTAGATATTTTTACTGTTTAATGAAAAAATACTAGCTTATTTTGAATTTGACGGCAGCAACGGCTCTCCAAAAACTTCGGATGGGGGTGGCAAAAGGCTGGACGAGTATGTGGTGCTGAAGAGAAACAGCTGGAAGAACATTTTATAACTAATTGGGTACATTGGAAACAGGTCAGTAACATGATTGGGTATAACGAGCATCCTAGCTCAGCAGAAGTTTGCCGATCTGCAAACAACTGCTTCTACAAACTGTGGAACAGTTTCTGAGTAATGCTCCGCAATGTCAAAAAATGTAAAGTCTGTAAACAGTTCACCATCTCCAGTTCAAAAGATTCTGAAAAAAATCTTTGTGCACAAGGGACAAGGTCAAAAATCAAGGCCAGGTGCTCTTGATCTTTAGCCCCTCAGGTCATTAAAGACAGACATAATTATGTCACAAATCACCGACTGTACCATCCACAAATGCAGGTAAAAGCGCTACAATACAACAGCATGGCTTCATAGAAGAGTCTGGATGGGGCGACACTGCTCTTCTAAAAGTCCAGGTCCAATCGGTGTCCTCAGTTTCTAAACTGTTGTTACACAGTGTTAACACTGTGTGGTACCCTCTCCCAACTTTTTTGAAATGTGTTGCTGCAGAGTAGGCTAATGCTTTAAAAATATATGTAAACAACTGATATGTCTTCTCTGCTCTGCTGTGAATAAAACTGTGGGTTTAAGAGATTTCAAAAACAAGTGCATTCTGTTTTTATTTCAATTTTACACAACGTCCCAACTTTTTAGGGACTGGATTTGTAGATGCACATAGAAATGCAAGTATAATGCAGTAAATTTAGTTGCTTATATTGTTGCAGACAAACAGGAAAGCCAAACGTAAAAGTTACTGCAAAAGATTGTACAAAATCACAAAATTGTTCCCAGAATTAGAAGTGTGCTGAGGGTGATTTCAGTTACTGTGGTGCCTGCTGAATGGCAGAAGTTAAATCTGTGCATATGTTCAGAAACAGACTTTGCTGTCACTGTCACTGCCTTAAGGCATTGCAAACCTACACAGGTTTTTGTATTTTTATCTTCTGTGTCATGCACTTTAAATTTGCATGTAATGAAATGTGCTACTTAATTAAAAACTACCTTTCCATATTTTTTATTTATGTTTCTATTCATGTGTAAACTTTGGAAATCTTTATCATGTGTATATGCCAAATTATTTGCTTCTTTCGAATTTGTATTTATGCTAACCTCCATGTAAATACGAAAAGAAATGTGAATGTTTTATGGAAATAAATTTGCACACATTTAGCATGAGCGTCACCATGTCACCAGTATGGCAACATGAAAACATCAGAGCATTCTGCTACCCAAACAATGACGAGGTCAAATGGAGAGATAAAGATGTAAAGATGGAGCTGTGATAATGCAAGGTGAGTAGGTGTGACACACAGAAATCACCACACCTTTTTTTCCAACATTTCCAAAATAAGAGGCCAGCAAGCACCTTGTAACATGTTTAATTAATTAATTCAAAGGAAGTGGCATGGTAAAGGGTAAAGGTGGGCAAATATGAATGTTTGTGCAAAAGAACACCTTCTGATTAGTCTGTGGTTCCCAAATATCAGTATCACACAGACTGTCTGAACATGGAGGTCAGTGCTATAACTGAAATCAATACATATATTTTGGGGGCGGTGGTTGGTGTGATGACTTGTAAGTTTGATTGTTTTGACTACAAAAACACACCCGGTTTGATGGAGGGCAGTGAAAAGGACGGATAAAACGGCATCCCTTTTTCAGTGTTGATGAAAAGATTAGAATTTAATGTTAATCGCTCAAATATATCCTATGTTATCCCTTACCTGGAGAGTTTTTCAAAGATTATAAAATACACCTAAGTCCACATTACTTTATATTTAATTGCACCAACATGGCCAAAGAATAAAATGACAAAAAGCAAAAGGATGGAAGGATAGAAAGATAAAAGCAGAAGTAATAAAGACTGTTTCTTTCAGCCCTCACTGAGTTTGTTCTCTTGACCTCTACATTTGCATTTGAAAGAAATCATGAACAACATGGAAAACCCTTCTTTTGATTTGTTTGTCGGCTGTGAAGTCACGCAACCCTTATGCTTCTCCTTGAGCAAATGTAAAATTTGGTTGCTCTTTCCCAATAGCCTCAGGCTTCATCTCTGTGTCTTTCTTTGATATATTTGAAGTGCATTGATGACAGAAATGTAAAGAAATCAAATAGCTGTTGAATTAAATTAAAAATATGGAGTCCAAAATTACATTCCTAGAAGACCAATGTTGGACGAGGAGTGCACAGAACAGAAATAATAATGAGTGTTTAAGAAAGACTTTTATAGTCTGTTTCTTTCCTTGAAACTTTGTTCTCTCATCTCGCTCCAGAATACTGATGGGTTGAGCGAATGATTGAGCCCGCCTATGCAAATCATTTCTGTCAAACATCTCATAGCTTTGACAGTGCATAACACTTTGGGTATTCACAGCTCGCAACACTCTTTGAAACAAAACAATGATGGATCCGGTCTTCGCCTTCACGCTGCTCCTCCTGAGCTTTTCTGGAACTTCTAGCAAGTATGTTTACATTGAGGAGAAAATGCCTTGGGATAAAGCTTTAAGTTATTGTCAGCAGAACTACACAGACTTGGCCCCGGTCAGTAATGAAAAAGATAACCTCAAGCTTCAGGAGCTCTCCCACAATCTCAATGACTACATCTGGTTTGGACTGCTGAGGAATCTCTCAGACAAAAACAAATGGCTGTGGTCAGGAGGTGGAGAGGTGACTGAGCTTTGCTGGAAACAGGGTCAACCTGAGAACCGACTCAATGAAGACTATGGACTTTTTGATAACAAAAAATGGCGAGATGCACATGCAGACATTATCAGCCCTGTCTTCTGCTACAGTGCAGTAGTGGTGGAAGAAGAAAAGACTTGGGAGGAAGCTCTGGAGTACTGCAGAGAGCACCACGATGACCTGGCCAGTGTGGCGTCAGAAACTGAGATGCTGCTCATTCAGAAAGAGCTGAATAAGTATCACACCACTAAACATGTCTGGATTGGTTTGCGCTTCTTATCTAAGGACTGGCTCTGGGTGGATGGGCAGGAGATGGACTATGAAGCCTGGGATGAAGGGGGAAAACCATTGTGTCCGCAGGCTAAGATGAAGTGTGCAGCCTTACAGAAGACAGGAGGGCGTCTGAGTAGTTGGAGGGCTCATGACTGTGAGAAGAGACTCAGTTTTATTTGCTACTGAGCTGTTTCCATTGCAAAATCATTTAAAGCCTTTATTTACTGTAGTTTGGTTGTTTATCTTTTTTTTCTTCTATTTTATTGGGAGTTTGTTCTTTGCTGTGTATTTGTTTCATTTAAACTTCAGCCTCTGTTCACAATTCAGTGTTTTCCAGCCTTTCTTGTGCATTTTTTAATTAAGAAACAAATGTAATTTAGATTCAGACCAACAATTTCTATCTAATGTTTTAGGCAGAGTGATCCTTTGTGTGTTGTGGCTATGACTAGGGGATGGAGAATATGGAATATGGAATAAATTCTCACCTCCACCACCTCCAAAGGTGGAACTGTTGGCAAACCCGTCTGTTTCATTGTCCTGAAACGTCTCTCGGTAGCTGTGCATTGCACCCTGAAAGAGATGATCGAGGCACACAGATATGGAGGTATGTCAGGAAGTATAAAAGAAAAGTATAATTAGTCTACAGAAAAATCAATGCAGCTTGACTTGATTAGAGTCAAGACACAATATCATGACAGAGTAATTAATAAGCTAAAAATAAATAAATAAAACAAAGAGAAAAATCAAACCATAATGGATCAATCAAAAAGACATGAAAGCTAAAACCTGTCTCTCTTTAATGGTTTTTGCCCAGAACTTTAGATTGACTAGCAGACATGCACCGGAGTGCCTGAGGGGTTGTACACATTCATACACCGTGAGCATTTGGGACACATGAAAACAAAGAGAGACCACGAAGATATTTAAAAACAAGTAAAAGAAATTAAAATATGGAAAGTGCAGGAACATCGGTGTACTGTGTTATTCCTCTTCTGCAGCATTCACAGTCAGCTGTGGGTACTTTACAAAAGTTTTGGGTTGATGAGATAGCAGAACATGACAGCAGTCAGCTCTGATTGATATAAAAGCATGTGTAAGTTTCTCTGTCTCACTCAGAGTAAGCGGAGTTTGAAGTTCAAGCACTGAACTTTTATGAACAATAAACAGTCGAGAGCTTGATGTTTTACTGTAGCTCACCGCATGCTGAAGGGGAAATTGTTTAGGACTCTATTCCATAATACAAGGATAGGCCCAAAGGTGGGCATGAAGTATGACTGTTTGCTTCCTCCTGCACCACCCCAATTAAAAACATGTCGCTATATGTCGCTATAGCCCCTTTGTGCATAAAATGAAACTACTTCAGTGCAAATATGAACTTACTGGCTAATAATAGCTACTTGCTGATCTATCAGAAGCAAAATTTCTAATGGCACAACAGAATTTAAAAAGCAAATAGAGAGAGCAGAGACATCTGTCAACTATGTAACATGTGTTGACATTGGATAGGTTGTCCACCAGAGGGCACTCTGCAACTTCCCTTTGGGCAATGCACAGCCAGCTGATCAGTGCAGAGTCAGGCAGAGGGTAAATGAATAAGTACACATAACAAATATCAAGGAAAAGGGTTGATTTTCCTTGTCTAAAAGAATACATATTTACATATTAGAGTATCAGATTTTTAAATCAGCTGATGCTGAACAACAGTCAGCCTCTAGGATTTATCATGATTTTCAGGGGGACAAAATTAGTGACAAAATCATGTGCTCATGGCTTAACCATAAAATCAAGTGCTGTACCTCTCTGGGTCTTCCTCCTGGGTTGAGAGCAAGATTGTTGGCAAAGTCTGGTGAATGCACTGCTGACGTATTATCATGGCCGCTCTGGTACTGTCCCTCACTCGTGGTCCGACGCCTGCCCGTCTCCTGTGTCACTTCTGGGGTCATCCCTCTGGAACGAACTCCTGTAGCCCCCCAAAATATTTGAGTATGAGGAATCATCAAATCATTAAGCCTTTTTTTAAAACATCTTTTTATGTTGCTTGTGTAGCCCCGGGATATTTGTTCAAAGATATATCAGCTAAAGAGAAAGCATCCTATCAATATAAAAGGGCAGCATCATTCCCTCTTTAAGAGAGGCAGAGCCAGTGAGAAAGATTCTCAATGTTTAAAAACATGGCTGCAAGTAATAAAAAAGCAGTGGGAAAGGACAAATAGGCTAGATCCGAAACAGGACCTGATGAAAAAGCTGTTATAAAAGCTCTTAAAATAATTGGGAAAATGATGAGGAAGCAGAGAAAGTTTATAGAAATGCAGGAAAAATAAAATGAAACAAAGACAGAAATTAAAGGTGGGGTAAAATGGACAAACCAGAGAAGGAATAGGAGCGATGGCGGTCAGATTGTTGTGGTGTCATGCTTTCACTGATGCCCCGAATACGAGCGTTGTACTCTGTTTCCGGGGAGGGATGTCAAGTGGTGGAAGGGAGGCAGCAGGTGAAGGTAGAGGAGGAGAAGGAGAGTGAGTGCAGAGGAAGAAGCAGTGGTAGGTAGGGTTTCCATACAGTGGAGAGATGGGTTGAATGGAAAAGGAAAAGAAAAATCAGAGCAGAAATGGATAAATATAAGTACTCTCCAAATGAGATGACACACAAGCCCCTAACTAAGAAGGGAAGTTACATTTTTGTTCCACTGGGAGGCACTTTAGAGCTTCCAAATCATTTCAAAGAACATCGTGAATGCCGACAATGCATGGAAGCTGGGATCTCTGAATGCCTGGCTATTCTTACTCTCACCTCATTTCCACTCTCACCAGCTCTGCACAGCTCTCTGAGTCAGAGAAGCTAACTTTATGAGTAAGGCTTATTCCTCTAATACAACATCCTGTAACGGATCAGTTACAGAAAGTGCACAGCTTGCATTCTACTTGCTTGCGTAAATTGTGTTAGCCATTTTGGGTATATAAGTTTTGTTGAATATCATTTTCAGAATATAAAAAGTGCTTTAGGCTATATCATATGCTACAAATCTGCTTTACATCTTTATGCTTATTTATTTGCTCATTAATTTCAGGCAAATCATCCATAATGTTCCCTGAACCTCCAAAACAGAACATCGCTACTGACTGTATTAACCTGCTCTTTGAGTCCCCTTTAGGGGTCACAACATGCCACCATCAGTCCACCAACCCACAAATGCTGACATATTTCTGTGTGTTTGTGCAATTTTTTCCTTGCAGACAAGAATATCAAAAAAGCTATTTCACATATTCTTTTTTAAACTTTAAAAAACTTGAAGCTAATCCATAACAGACATAATAGATAATCAACTGTAAATGGATTAATTTATGAACAAAAAAACAAAGAACAGCATAATATCCTGCAACAGTTACTAATATAGCCATTGCAAATGAGCAAAATAATATTTTGACTGAAAGTAAACACAACAGACTGAATAAGTCATTTCAAAGTAAGTCCAGTACCACTCTGTCTCTTTCTTATTCAGACACTAACTCCAGGCAATATCTTGAAGCCTTACCTGCAATACGGTGTGCTACCAGGCCTTCCAAGTTTAGCGTCTCCTCCTCTGCATCTTGTTCTCTGGGCAACGATGAGGAAGATGTGTCCTTGGGCTGTGGAGTGACAGTGGGAAGGGGTGAAGATGAGGCACTATAGCCTGGATACGGAGACGAGCCCTGCAGTTCTGGGGAGTGTGAAGCGCCACTGCTTGGGTGGGAGTTCATAGGCTTCACTGGGGTCTGCTGATTGAAATTAGAATCAGTGGTGTAATGAAGGGGTGCATGGCGAGTATGGAGGTAGGGCTCAGGAGTGTGTGTTGGGGTGATATTTTGGTGTTGGTGGCCAGCATTGGGCCTCTGGGGAGAATGCACTGGAGACTCCATAACTGGGCTCTGGCTGACTCTCCCAGATGAGCGATGGGGCTGATGAATGCCGTCGCCAATTGATCCAGAGCTGTTGTAGCCATGGATAGCAGAGTCTGCTTGGTATGATGGCCTGGCCAGGGTCTGGGAGAATGGCACCTGGGATGAATTGAGGCTGTTCTCACCAGGGGGCGCACTGTGGGACTTAGACATGTGAGAGTTGATTGGGTCTAGGTCAAGCATCAGCATATTTAGTGCCTCGATTGACTGCTCAATGTCACGCTGTGAAGCTGAGGTGGGAAAGTGGGGCAAGCTATGGGTTGACTGAAGAGGAGGACCAAATGGATCGTCTGGTAGGCTATGCTGATGCCAGGCACTGAGACCTCGTTGTACAGCATCCCGGCTACTGGTGCTCCTCTCAGGGGCCCTGGGCATAAGTTTTGGGGTGGTCTCAGGGCTGCTGGCAGGTGGGTTCCCAAAGGACTGTGACCGATACATCCCTCCTCCATTTTGATAATTGTTGTATCCCCCCTGTGGCGATGGTGAGTCCACGGATCTCTCTTGCATCGCCGTAGCAGTTCGTACTCCATGCACCGGCATCTCGCTTCTATCAAGGTATGGCTCGTCGTTCTGGCCACTGACAGGAGTCTGTGATTGGTAGTACAAGTCAGCTGGTGTCGCTTGGCCCTCAAGGGATGAGATGGTGCCCAAACTGTCCACACTGTTGCCCTCTTGACTATTAGGCAGCTCGTCGTCGAGAATATCTGTCTCACGCTCCTCTGTTGAAGGAGCGCCCACTAACCTGGTGTGGCTCCCGTTGACATGCACCTGTGCTGGAACTAAGTGTCGTACTCCTCCTCCTGGACAGGTAGATGTAGGCAGGTAGGCTTGCCGCTTAGTTGGTGCCTCAAGGCCACTCAGAAGTTGGTCGAGCTCTCTTTTTTCTTGCGGACTGAGTGGTGGGTGAGTTGCTGTTGGATTGTTGTGGCTCACAGCACTCTGCACAGATTGGCTTTGCTCATCTGTACGATCAGTCTTGATCGATGCGGTAGAATTGCCTGAGTCACTGCTCACAGACAGGGTATGGTCGACAGCAGGGAGGGAAGTGTGACCTGCCACAGGAAGGGTGTGGTCAGTAGTTTGCAGAGGATGGTTGGTGTGCTGCAATGGGTTCTCGTTAGTCAAGGGGTTTTCACGGACTGGGAGGCCATTGACAGTGACAACTCCCTCCAGGGAGTCTTTTTTGCGGATTTGGGCATAAAGACTTCCATCAAGTGGGCCCTGGGTATGAACAACATCTGAAAGAGAGAAAGAGTACACAATATAGTAAACAACATACTAAAAAAATACTTTCATTTAAATAATTTTGTGTTTGGGAAAAAACTGTTTTTGTTAAGGTTAATGGGCTCCAATCATCAAGTCATTTTTTGTGTGGGACAGGATCCCTGACACCACAAACATAGTGACCCCCCTCTGCACTCAACCTGTTTGATCCTCAGCTGCAGCATGCTGCCCAGCCACCAGCAACACAACCCTTGCAGCTCTATTAATAGCCAATTTTCAGGTCTTAAAGCCCCTGTCACGTTGCGTCAGTGCAGGCCCACATGGTCTGACGTGAACATGGGTGGGTTCTGCCCAACACACTGAAACAACTGGCCTGTGTCAGCCAAAGGGAAAAGGAGTCATGCCAGTTTGAAACCCCAGAGTTGGACTATGAGAGGAGCTGTCGTCTTTAGGTTGATTTCTTGCTGCTGAATCATGCTTGCAAAACAAAATCAGGATAATTGCGTACATATTGCACAATGCTATGAATAAAAGTAGTCACCTAATGCTTTACAAGAATGTGCAAACCATGTATGGGTGGACATATTCTTATCATTTATTTTGTGGTGTTTATGATTTATAGCAAATCAGACAAGGTAATATTTCATCTGAACCAAACAAGTAAACTAAATTCCTTTGGTCTGGCTATGGTTGGTCTGGTTGGGTGTTAATTCAGTATCAGTGTCAGCTGGCTTCCCTTTTTAATGGAGTAGCTCCCAAACTTTTTATTTTTCATTTTTTTCAAGTCAAGAATCGCTTTATCACCAACACATTTAATGTTCAGTTTTACAATTTAAACTGTATCACAACTAATTTTAGCCTTATGGCAAACAAACAGTTTCAACCATTCAGCTCAAACTTTACACTGTTAGCTAAAAGACTTCATAATTTCTTCATGCTGTAAGGTAATAAACAAACTTTAATTAACTGATAGCTAGAGCTTTACCAATACCTATATTTTGTGATTTAAAAATCAGCTGATATTTTTTCCTTTCAGATATACAAAACAGATACAGATTTCCATAACACACGCCAAGCAATATAATATAACAATACAGTTTAAAAATAAACCTGTTTTATTGTGTAATACTTGTCTATGCTCGGCCTGACTCTGCTCAGATCAGCTGGTTGTTGTGCTTGTAGTCTTCCAAAAATGTGTTGCCAACAGGGAAGTTGCATCCATAGATACATCGATACTTTCTACTGAGCGTAACACTCCGCTAAGGCTATTGAATTACTAAACTGAGATTTTTAGCTAGCTATTGTTATATTCAGCTGTTTAGCCATACTTTTTGAAAACACCAGTTTAGTTTCACAATAACCAAACTCATCTTTTCAAGTACCCCCTGGCTACTACAGAGATATCACTTGGAGGTTTTCTTTCCGTTTCACCTCTTACATGAACACCAAAGGATAGGTCTTATGCAATATGCCCCAATATTTTATCCATATAATAAATATACAGTCTAATTGTATTTTGAATTGTATTTTAAAAAGTTAAGATAAACTATTAAAAAATATAGTTTTACACCAGCAACAAGTCATTCTGTGGTACTACCAACATATTTACATGAAGGAAAGTCATGCAACAGCAGTGGCTTCCAGTATCTAGTGTGCATATGCAAAGTGATACACAACATATACAGAAGCATGGCTCATATGTAGGGTTTTCCAAATTGAGCGACCCCTGGGGACAGATGGTGAATCACTCAGACCTCAGCTATTTCCAAACCCATGTCAACAACAGCTCACAGCCACAGTAGCAACAAGAATGAGAGGACAGGGGAGGAAGCCATAATCACAGTTTGTTCCTGTGGTTGCTTTTAGTGTTGGCACATTATGAGAGCATAATTCCAGGTTTACGGTTACATTTTGTTTGGACTTGCGGAATTACTCCAAAGCCTTACGCATAAAAATTTAAGCCAAAATAATGAATCTTTTTGTTCTTGCCAGCAATATATACACTTTAAATATTCATGTTTCTTATATTAAGTTTCTTCAAGTTCTAAAACCCATATTTATATTTTAAATCAAACTCATGTAAACATCCTTACCTGTAGATCAAACTTCCAATTCTCTTTCTGTGATGATTAAGTAAAAAAATCAGGAAAGATTAAATATTTCCTTTTCAAAACAGTGATTCCGTTTCAATCTACAATTCGGAAGTCCTTCCGAAGTCTCTCAGTGACTAAACTTTCTGCCTCTGAGCTTCTTCTCTCACTCCCCCTGTCCTCTCTGATTCATGTCACCCGACATGTGCTCTTCTGGAGCGAGGTGGGGCTGTACCACTGAAACACCCGCAAGGGGTGAGTTGGCACTCTGGGATGATCACTGAGTGTTCCCGGCAGCGGGGGAGGAACTCCACCGCTGTCACCACCTCTACCTCCACCCATGTGCCTGGGAAAAGATGCAGGAAAAAAACCTACAACTCCTGCACCATCTGTCTGCCTGGTAATGCCATTAGGGGGATCCCTTTACTGTGCATCTCACTCACTCCCCCACATCCTAAACTTTAAATCCTTAATAAGTGGGAGGTTCTATTGTTTAAAAGAATCCCATAAACTCTATTAATTATATTATAACCATAAGACTTTTCAGAGAACTGTGGTTCATATTTTCCACCAGCTGAGCTCTCGGTCTTTTCCTCCTTCTGACCTTTAACAGAATAGGAAATGCCTTTGTTCTGGTTGATAAAACATGCTCTTTTAGACTTGACTAAGCCAGGATGGCACTTTTCCAGCTGCAATTTAACCCCATAGTGATTGTAAATCATCGGAACAAACACTGCCATTTGCCATGTTATGGCTCAGATAGGACAAACTAAAAACGCACAGAGCAGCAGCATCTGGGTAACAGTGCAGCTTCCAGTGGATCAAAAATCTAACAGACCCACAAATACCTAATTTGGTCTCGCCAACTAACAGATGTTAAATGAGCCAGTGGGATAAAATTACAAAAGTGAAAGCAGTCTCAGACACACAGGGTGATTGTTTCTGTAGTGAATTTTATCTTTTTAAAGACGGTTTGAGGTATTTTTTATTTTTGTTTTGTTTTTTTTTACTTGTTTATATGTCACATTGAAAAGAACAGAACTAAACAATTAGAGACTTTCACTACATTTTTACACTTGTCCCAGACTCATGCTGGTATGTACATACATTGGGAGACAAACATTAAGTGGTATGCACATCTGCTCCAGATGTAGCGTAAAGGAAGAGGGGTAGACTAGTGTTAAAAGAGCTTGACCTTCATCTGGAATATCAAGGGATGAGCTGCAAATAACCAGCCTGCCAGAGTTCCCTTCAGCCAGGCAATGAATCATTGTTTCTGTTTCAGAATGTGCAATTTCTGCTAAACCTTAAATGTTTTTGGGAATGTGTCATATAGAAAATTTACTGTTTTCACTACTGTCTTGCAAGAATGAAAGTTTGCAGACAATCTGACCTGCCATCTCCTGGTTAGTATGTGAAGGCACAGGATCCAGAGCACTCCTCACGCGTTTCTCCAAGATGCAAGCAACGTCTGACAGAATAGGAGGATTTCATGCATTGGCTGAAAACCTCTCACATGTTTTAGGCAGTCAGCTATCAATTTCGGGATGTCAGAGCTTCTATCATCAGAAAAGTCCAGCAATTGTGTAATATTATAAGACCGTTATAGTATAATGATGTAATTACTGCCTGAGAGAAGGGCATTAATACCAGAATATATGGATTTTTTATGTTTGCAAGATTTAGAAATATGGATAGCCAAACTTATCAGAAGCTACTTAAGTCTCAGCACTGGCCAAAGGACTAAAGATGACATGTCCTAGATTTGACTTTGCTTATGAAATATGGACATAGTAATACATTTAATGTCCAACTATGTCAACAGTCAAAAGATATATCATGTCCCAGCCTGGTGCCTATCGTAGTACCGACAATGTTAGGGAGCAGAGCTCCAGTGTGGTATTTAATCCAGTGACCATTATTATGAATGACACAAACAAGCAGCTCTCCAGCTGCATAGAACAAGTTGCTTTCTTATGGTGTCGATAAATAGCTGCAGTGGGCCTCAAATTAGATTGGTTGAGTCACCAAGCCTTGGCTAACACAAATAGCTTACAGCTTGCTTCTTACACCAGTTAACAAGTATAACATGCCATTCTTTTGCTGCAAAAGGACAATGCCATGCCATCACTGCTACTGATTTTAATATGTAGATGAAGCCAAATCAACCTAAAGAAATATTTGAACATATTGAAGCAAGAAAAAAAAAACCCTTTTTGACTTTGTCAGAGTCTTTCAGTCTCTCTTACTCACACACTCAGACTCGAACCTGTGCCTGTGCATGCTTTGTATTCCCTCAAGTAACAGGTGCTGTCCTTTTTCGCGAAAGTGCCAGAGGCATTACTCATGCTGTGTTGCACGTGGACACGCATACATCCACACATAGCACCTGGCTCTGAGCTGTACTCTCTTAAGTGTTCACTTGAGTGTCTCATTGCTACATCACAGCCTTGGTAACAATTAAAAAGCCATTTAAACACCTGTGTCCAATGGCTTATTATAAATAGACAACGTGCTACACAAACTGTTATTGCCGTATCGAATAGACCAGCTGGGATGGAGATTATACACATTGTTAGTACATTCAGGATTAGCAGACAGATTGATTGAAGTGTCCCATTTGCCAACATACCTATATCTCAATTAAAACATAGTTAGCATATCATTTGATACTGTATACTGTCAACATGTGTCATATGTACAATACTTTTGTTCCAACATGTATTGCTATTTTCTTCTTACAGAACAAAAATAATGTAGTTATTCAGCAAGTTCTCTCTAGTCATGATTCATTTAAGTAGAGTTCATACTTGATTTGTTGGCACAGTAACAGAATATTGGTCAATTTGTTCATGTTGAATGTAATTTTTATACAGATGATACAGTTTTTTATGTAAATTACTGACTATACAAAATTACACAGATTCCCAGCTGTGCCGTGGTGTTCAAGGGTTGCAACCTTAAGATAAGCTGAACACGCCTAAAGGGCAGACCGTGACCTTCTAAAATATAGGAGCCATTTTTTCAAAATAGACAGATTTAAATATAGAAGCACATTTAAAGTTTACGTGCAAGATTAAACGGACCCACGTGGCGTATCTCTCACCCACTTAGAAAAGAGGTGTGAAATTATAGCTTTCGTGGACACAGATAATGTTGCCTCTTCAATGAAGGACTTTTTGAAATTGGGAGTGTAGATAGCTTTGTCAACTGTGAAAACATTTTTACTGTGTTTTGCAACAGGAAGCATTTTAACTCAAATTTCAAATGTTTCTATTTTCTGTGTAATACAATAGTTGTAGAATTCTAAGGTGTACATAGATCATTTTTTATTTGTAATTTAATGTATTAAATATGATTGACTTTATTTTAGCTGTGTTGTAGAATAAGTTCAAAGACATAAAGTGAAGTTTTCATATTACTCTACGCACGCTTGTAAAAAAAACTGGTGTAATTATATCGCTGCTGATTCCACAGGAATTAAGAGCTTCTGTTTTTAAACAAAATGGACTTGATTAATTGATCATCAGTGTGAAGTGAGGAGTTTTGGCAGTTTGCTGGGTGGGAGCATTCAGGTGTGTAAACACAATGCTGCAGTCGTTCCAGGAGTGGATGTTCCATCAAGGTCAGACAATGCTCAGAAAACTGCAATGAAACTCAAGAGCTACACCTCAGACTCTACAGGTTTCAGTTAGCATGTTGAATGTGAAAGTTCATGAGGGTACAATTCGAAAAAGACTGAACAAGTGTGTTTACTATTAAACACACTTATTTTAAAAATGACAGTTTGCTTTAGGTTATCACAGATGAATCTTTACAAACCCAAAGACTTCTAGAACAATGTCCTTTGGACAGAATAGACAAAAGTGCAGACAAACCCAGCACATCTGCACAAAAGACCTCACATCAACTCTCAAGAATGGTGGTGGAGCCGTGATGAGTGTTTTACAGTCACAGGACCTGGGCAACTTGCATTAGACCATGAACTCCACTGTATAGCAAAGTGTTCTACAGTCAAATGTGAGGCCATTTGTCGAGTGGCGAAAGCTTGGCTGGGTCATGTAACAGAACAATGACCCCAAGCACAGCAGCACATCTACCACAGAATGGCAGAATGAAGGTATCATAATAGTCCAGTCAAAGCACAGACCTCAGTGTGATTAAAATAATGTGGCTGGATCTTAAGAAACCTGTGCATAAATGACTGCCTGCAAATATCAATGAACTGAAGCCAGTGTAAATAAGAGTGAGCCAAAATTCCTCCAAAATAATGTGAAAGTCATGCACATAAAACAATCACTTCAAAGTGCAGTAATTTTGCTAAAGGTGGTTCTACAAGCTCCTGGATTGTTATACACATTTTTTACTATATTAAATGATCCAATAAGATCATGACTGGCAACAAAGCTTTGAACATACAGAGGCAGGCCTGCACATGCACAAACATCTATATACATACACGTGGTGATGTCAGCAACTCATCCAGTGTCTCACAGCAGGATGTGACATTCACCTTCACAGCTTTCATACCACTGTGACGACGGCAAGTCTGCGTGCCACCAGAGGGTGACTGGGTTTGACTGACAAATGACTGACTTGCCCTAAAGAGCTGTGTTCATGTGTGTATATGTGTGTGTGAGAGAGTGAGAGATATATTAGAAGAGGGGGCTCAAAACAGGGTGATATTGCAAATACATTCTTGATTGTCGTCATTAATTTTAAGACATATAGGTGTGTTTTCTTATTGAAAATTCCTGAAAAAATACAAATCTATTGAAGCCAAGCTGAGCTATTTTACTTATCTAAAAACAAAAGTTTTAGCCACGTCCTGGACTTCACAGCAGAAAATCAGAGAGAAAGTGAGACAGGATGATGTGACAGTCCATCGGTGAAAAGGTGTCATGGTTGGTGTATCAGTGACTGGCACAAGGAAAACTGTCGCTGCCGTGGTTTTATATTTGCCATGTCTGTCTCTCGGTCTATCTGTCACTGTCCGGCTGTCACAGTTTGAATTGACGTGATGCGTCTGTATCAGTGTCTGTCTCCGAGATTACTTTCAGGGTGATGTCATCCATCTGTCTCTCTGTCATCTGAGTAACTGTCATAAAAAGCTATATGTCTGACCGTCTGCCAGCAGCATCTGATTCATGTCAACTCATTTTTATTCATGCAAGAGAAGAACTGTCAGATCAAGCTGGAGATTGGAAGATATGGGATTTCTGGTTAAGCTAAACCTCAAAGAACCATTTTTACCATTTTGGGGTGAAGCTCGAAGTAAAATAAGACTGATAACAATAATAGGAGGCCATGAAGTAGCATGTGATTATTGCAAATTTGTGTTGCAAATGTGGGTCCATCTGTACAAAAATGTCATTAGCAGGGATTTAAAGTGTGAATTTCTTTTTCAATGTTTCAATGTGCTGTTTTCTACAGTGTAATTGATCACATGTTCTAGCTGCTGCAGGAGGAAAAACCAGGAGCCCTGAATACCAGTAACAAGTAAAAGTTAATATCCAAATCTTTATTCCCAATCTAGAGGTCGCCCACAGAAGGTCTATCAGAAGAGGAACGCTGCTGAAAGGCAAGCTCCAGTAAACATGCACAAAGCTGCACAAAGCAATAAAAACACTAGAAATCATGAAAATGTAGAATTTAAACTTGAAATGCACAACAATGTTTGGAAAGGTAGAAGAGGAAATGAGAGTGGTGAGAAAAAAAAGAAAAAAACAGGAAGCAGAAACTGCTTAAGCACAACAAGGTAGTGAGCAGTTACAAAATAAGTGTCATAAGTAACATGTTACTGTTATCATATTAAGTTTTTAAGTAACATAGTAACATAATACATTACTGTTATTACATTCAGTAATTACACAACAAGTAACAGGTAATTATTGCTTTTTGGGTAATTTAAGAAATGAGTGCTAATTTTGAGTGGTGAAAACTTTGGTCAACAAAATGAACACTGGAGAAGTGCAGCCGATTACTTTCTCTGGCATGCAATTAAGTAACTCTTGAGTAATGTGTAATATCCAACCAAACATCCATCCATCCAGTTCAGGGTCAGGGGCAAAAGATTGTCAAAGGCTATATTTACCCTGAAATGTAATGTTTTCCTAGGCTTCATCATCCTGTCACATGCCTTTCTGAAGCAAAATGCTGCATGTCAGGGCATTCAAATGTGACAGCAACAGGTCCCAATAAAGTGTCAGTATGTGATGAGCAGAATATCAGAATTAGAATCACACCAGCATATCTGGCATGCCTGTCTCTGGACGTGGACCGCTCTGCTAACTCGCACATGTGACATCATCAAGACATCATCATCTGCATGCTGTCTGCACAGGTGCCAGTCTGTCATCCCCTGACTCTCTCAGAGCTTTCCACGACCATATTTACCTCTGCTGCATTCCTATAACACCAATATACAAATGTGGGGTTGTTTTTCTTTTTTTTAATGACACATTTCTTGATATTTGACAACTTAACATGAGTAAAATGTATGTTAAATACTGAATACTAACAGTCATAAATGAGCCTGTGTTGACCGAAGCTGTTTGAAAAATGGAAAAAAGCAGGACGGCAGACAGCGAGAATTTATATAAAGCTACACGGAGACATCTAGGCAGACAGTAGGAGAAAGGAGGCATTAAGAGATGGGGACACGCTCAGCAGGGTTTCCATTGCTGGGATTTGAACCTGCTGCCACCGCTCACCGTGCTGTCAGCAAGAAGTCTAACTAGAAGCATTATGCGGTCATGCAAGGCACACACATGCAGGCTGCTTTTAAAATACCCCACTGCGCTTCATGTCTCAGGGTTTTTTTCTCTGCAAACGTTTAATGTGTACAGTAGATCTGTCAGTAAATGTTCTCAATTCAATTATATATCTTAATTTTTTGTAAATAGGCTTTTTAATGATAAAAAATGGCAATGACTGTGGAAAAAACCACCACCACCAGTGTCTGTCTGTCACTGGAGCGACACAGAATGCAGAAGCTGGGTTTCCGTTAGGATAAGAGGCAGGGAGGTTGCTATCAGCCTGCAGTACCACACACTGTGTTTGTCCAAGTGAGAACAGCTGTTTGGTTGTAGGCCTGTGTGCGACGCTTCAGACACACCGCTGCCCGCTCAAGCAGAGAGAGAATGATTAAGCCGAGTCTAATTAGGGATCATCTGTCAATGAGTATCTGCTGAGCAACTGAAGGTAAGTCAGACTCAACAGTTTACTCCCGTGTGACGGTTTTTCAACGGACATTGGAATATAATTTTGTATAATTTTGTATTATCTCATGGGGCAAAATTTTCAACTCACTAAAAAAGTTACAATTGTTCAAACATCGTTTAAAAAAGAAATTCATTCCTACATCAACTGTGTCACAGTCCAAGCTTTCTGCAGCTCACACGACGTTACCAGCCAACCGAGGTCCCTAATAGTTTTGGTGTACCCAAATTGCAGCCCGCTCATAAAATGTTCCACACACAAATTGCTCGCTCCATGAGTCATTTTATACCACATAGGTGCCAAACACACAGGAAGCAACACTGTCGACATGGAAACCTAATAAACAGACAAACAGACTCGACTGTAGACCAAATAGACAGAAATTTGTAATTTTTTCTGGGCAACAGTACAAGGAGATGGTAGTCTAAAAGCAAAGTGATGTATATATAAAATGTAATACCATAAAAAAGAGTTTATCCAGAGAAAAACATAGCAGCAATATAATTAAAAAACTATATATATAACTTGAAAACATCTAACTAAGGCAACTGCACAATTACTTGAGATTGACAGAGATTTAAAGTTAAGAAAGTTGCTAGTGGTAATTGAAAGGCTACACAGAACCACTCACCAGTCAGTGCTTTCCAGCTGCTCTTCTTCTGTCCTTGACTTTATGTCATTCCTAATTCTGTCCCTAATTTTTTTTCTTTTCCCAATGCACTCAGATCTCACAGTCTCAAATCAAATCCTCACTTGTATTACACCTCAAATGTAAAACGTCTTTGCTTCTCTCAGCCTCTCTGTCCCTGTCTCTCTGTCGGTCTCTATCCAGCTATTCCAGACATGTTTCAGGGCTCAGCCCCAGCCAAATATGGGAGGAGGGCGGCGAACGAGGAAGGCGGCCTGCGCTGTCAGTGGGCATGCTGCCCTACTGTACACCACACAGACACAGAAACACACACAGACACACTCTCCAGTGGCAAGGATGTTTTTAGAGGCTGCTTTCATTCTTTATAGGTGAGTTATCTAACGATCATTTTTATGTAATGCTCTTATGATTCTTTAGAAACTTATGGAAAACCTGATGAAGGTGAGGAAGCACTTCTAAGCATTACTTCAAACTCTTAAGGACTGAATTACAAAACCCAATGTATCCAACACCAGATGATCGTGTTAATTCATTTGACTTCATAAAATATAGCGAAAGGGGTCCAAATATATTTGATATTTGTATCAGTGCTTTGATACTGGTGGAGACTAGTTATGATGCCTAAATCAAACATATTGTGTCTTTTACTGCGAAAGTCTGGAGTCATCCTTCATTTCTTTGTATTTTGGTAGGAAAATGTGGTATAGGCACAGTGATTTATTAAAATGTTTAAACATACATGAAAATAAAGTATGTTTATCTGTCAAGATGACTTCAAACTGCTTCAGCAATGTTAAGGTGGGGAGGCCAATCCATGATTCATAGTGTTCATTTTTAAATAAAATGTTTTCCAGATGGTATTGCATGGTGGATCAAACTCTGGTGGTACTGTTATGTGTTTGTAATTCATCAGTTTTAACAAGATCTCTAACACCACTGACTGAAATGTATCCCAAACCATGACAGAGCCTCCACTGTGTTTCACAGATGGCTGTAGACACTGTTGTACCTCTTTCCTGACCTCCAACACATACTGATGATGATTTGGATTCAACACTCCATCAGACATGTTTCCACTGATTTCCAGTCAAGTTTTTGTGTCATTTTCACACCTCAGCCTTTTCTCCCTGTTTCCCTTCACTAAGAATAGCTTCCTGACAGCCGCCCTTCCACTGAGACCATTTCTAATGAGGCTTTAGTGAATAGTAGATGGATCAGCTGAAGACCTTTCTGATTTCTTAAGGACATGACTTTCAGATACTGTTCATTTGCTGTAGGTATTATTTTGGCCTGCCATTTTTTCTTTTGTCCACCACTTTTTAAGGACACACTGCACAAAATGCTAAGATACACCAAGTTTTCACAATTTAAAATACAATACAATTTAAACAATATTTTTTTGTTGATGATTAAAAACTCATAGGTCAGTGTTATGTTTCTTAATAATTATATACATTAAAAAAACAATCTGGAAAATGTTCGTGTACAAGGACTGGACTGAAAATGAGTGAAACAACAGTCAATGTCCAAGGAAAAACATTGAAAAACCTTCAGAAAGTTGGAGAGCTATTGCTCAAGACAATGTTTAAAAATTACAAGAGAAATCTGACTCCTTGCAAGCTAAATGTAAAGAAATGAGTGATGGCTGAGGTCTTATACCCCCTACCTGTCATGAAATCACTCAATTCTGCTATAATAGCGTGTTCCTTGGCTTTTTAGCCAGGTCATTAGTGATGCCAAGACCAGAGCAGTTGGAGGTTCGGAGCTAGGATTATTGGTGGATCCTTGGAAAATGTTGTCTTCTTAAGGGGTTATCAGCTGAGTTGGAATACAGAATCTCTACGGCCACCCATTGGGCCAAATGGTTGCCTTTTTACTGATTTGACCTCTGGGCCAACAGCTGCCTCCAGACCACAGGGCTGCTAGCAGAGCAAAGGGAAGCCGACAAACACAAGGTGCACTACATAAACACGCACTCCCGCATACCTCATAAAAAACTGCAACAGAGCTACACTAACATGCAAATATTTACAAGCACACAGACTAGTTTGCATGCCCATATAGAGCAAAAAACACTGTATTATACAAACAGCACATACCAGACTCCTCTCCTTGTTTTGCCCATGTGCCTGTGCGTCAGTATGAACCACACACATCTCTAAGCTACCAAATCCTTCAGACCTTTTTAAGATGCCCGTCTTTCACTGAGTTCTCTCAACTGGATTTCCAAGGTCAGTGGACTCTGTTAAAAATGGCGTCAGGAAGAGCTAGCCAAACCTCAAAAGCATTCAGACATCAACACCTGAGGATGAAGCATTTGTTCAATTATTTAAATGAGACCTGACGAGTGACCATTGTCCACTGAGCTGGAGCAGTTAAAAATAGGCCATTCTGTCACAGAGCTTATAAGTGTTTGGAGTTTGTGTGGGCTTGCCAACTCAAATGTACATCGCACACGTGATTAACCTTTTTTCACAGAGGTGGTTATATTTTTTCAAACACCAAAAAAAAGATTGTTCACCAGTCTTGTGTTAACCAATTCTTTGAATCTTGCATTTTCAGTTTTGTGTCTTCCAAAACAACTAAGGTACTGAGCATCCCCTGCCGATCCAAACCTTGTAAAAACAGACACCATATTCTTGCACAAGTCTCGTCTCAGCATCCACACTGCTGCATCCAAGCGTAAGAGCGAAGCCTGCAATTAGAGAGATGAATAATCCGGCCGAGAGTTTTTTGTTATTTTTTTCTGCTGAGTGCTGCGAACACCGCTGCCCATTCAATTAGGATCAAACTTGCAATCCTGGCGATTCCCACTGACCTTACTGCAGCACAGCAATTACTGCAACGGTTCTCTGGGGATGTTCATAAAAATGAAATGGGTCTTTGCAAAGCTGTAAAAAAAAAAAATCCCATATATAAAAGTGGACGCAGCACTACAAAGACTGCCAAGTCCTGACTCAACCAAGGGTGACTACATCCTCCTGTTTGTGCAGATTTCTTTGATTAACAGCAGTAATCATGAATCTCATCATTACTGAGAGGATCCAAGGGACCGTGCCAGACTGGCAGCTATTGTAAGTAGCCAACAGTACATTTTAAGAACTGCAGAAGCAGTGATGATGATGATGATGTGTTATACTCAGCTGTCAGTTAGTGATTCCACTTCTCCAGTTGTTCATTTGCACACTGGATATATAAACATTAATAAAAGGTAAACGCTATGTAAAGCAGGTTTGTAGCATATCCGTGATAAAGCTAGAACATAAACTACGAGGACATGCGTACTTTTGCATTACATGGCTGACAATCAGACAAGCAAACATTCCTTTCTTTGTGCCGTATTTCAAAATCAGGCCTCTGAAGTAAAAATACTTTAGATAAAAAAAACCAAACACAGCTTCTATAATAGGTGTTAAGCATTAAATGGAATGCCCGCATTTTAAGTTCTGGACTCCTGGCACAGAAGCAATAGCTCAGAGTGGACAGAAATGAATAGGGGCACTTGTGGGAGTTAGGCCCGGTGGTGTTTTAAGTTACACCCCTCAGGGGAGGGAGCAGCCAGTAACAGGGTGACTGACGCCCCCTATTTCTTCAGCAGCTATTTAAAGTCCTAACTGACAGGCTGGGAGAGTAGCAGCAGGAAGAGGAGGAGGAGGAGGAGGGTGTAGGGCTTTACAGGAAATCCTTCCCTTTGGTCAAGGCTCTAGATCTTGATCTGATCAGGGTGAGGAACTTGATTTATCTGTGAATGATAGGTTGGTACCTATATGTATTATTATTGGTATTATTACAAACTACAGGGTGGGCCATTTATATGGATACACTGTAATAACATGGGAATGGTTGGTGATATTAAAGTCCTGTTTGTGGCACATTAGTATATGTGAGGGGGCAAACTCCTCAAGATGGGTGGTGACCATGGTGGCCATTTAGAAGTCGGCCATCTTGGATGCAACTTTTGTTTTTTCAATAGGAAGAGGGCCATGTGACACATCAAACTTATTGGTAATGTCACAAGAAAAACAATGGTGTGCTTGGTTTCAACGTAACTTTATTCTTTCATGAGTTATTTACAAGTTTCTCTTTGTTCACAGCCATTGACATGTCGAAGAGGTTAACACGTGAGGAGCGGATCGAAATCGTGTTGACATCTGGTGAACGCAGTAACCGGGTCATTGCAGCAGATTTCAATGCATGACACCCTACGAAAACCACCCATCTCCCATGCTACAGTTAGCAAACTGCTTGCTAAGTTTCGTGAAACTGGTTCAGTGTTGGATTTGCCAAAATGTGGACGCAAGAAAACTGTCACTAATGAAGAAACATCAGTGGCTGTCCTAGCTTCATTCAGCAAGAGCCCACAGCGTAGCACTCGCCGCATGTCACTGGAGAGTGGCATTAGTCGAACATCCTTCGTGGATATTAGCTACTCACAAATGGCACCCTTACAAACTCCAGCTACTGCAGCATCTCAACGAGGATGACCCAGATCGGCGCACAGAATTTGCAGAATGGGCAAAACAAAAATTGGAACAGGACCCTCAGTTCACGCAGAAGATTTTGTTCAGTGATGAGGCAAACTCTTATGTGAATGGTGAAGTTAACAAACAAAACCACCGCTATTGGTCTGACCCTAACCCACATTGGATGGATCCCTCCAAGACTGTTGGAACAACAAAAGTGTTGGTTTGGTGTGATATATGGGGTACAACGATAGTGGGTCCATTCTTCATCAATGGAAACCTCAAGGCCACTGGATATTTGAAATTGCTACATGATGATGTGTTTCCCTCTTTATGCACTGAAGCTGGCACGCTTCCCTGAGTTTTTCCAGCAAGATGGTGCACCACCACATTATGGGTGCCAGGTCCGAGCATTCCTAGATGAACAGTTTCCTGGAAAGTGGATTGGTCGTCGTGGGCCAGTTGAATGGCCCCCAAGGTCTCCTGATCTGACCCCCTTAGACTTTTATCTTTGGGGTCATCTGAAGGCAATTGTCTATGGTGTGAAGATACGAGATGTGCAGCACCTGAAACTACGGATACTGGATGCCTGTGCTGGCATTTCTCCTGCAGTGTTGCTATCAGTGTGTGAAGAGTGGGAGAAGAGGGTTGCATTGACAATCCAACACAATGGGCAGCACATTGAACACATTTTATAAGTGGTCAGAAACTTGTAAATAACTCATGAAAGAATAAAGTTACGTTGAAACCAAGCACACCATTGTTTTTCTTGTGACATTACCAATAAGTTTGATGTGTCACATGGCCCTCTGCCTATTGAAAAAACAAAAGTTGTATCCAAGATGGCCGACTTCTAAATGGCCACCATGGTCACCACCCATCTTGAGGAGTTTGCCCCCTCACATATACTAATGTGCCACAAACAGGACTTTAATACCACCAACCATTCCCATGTTATTACGGTGTATCCATATAAATGGCCCACCCTGTATATATATGATTCTGTTTCTGTTTTCTGTTTCAGTCTTCTTCATATCTCTATATTCCCCTGTGTACAAAATGCATTAAGAGTAGGTGGTTCATTCAAAAAAGTCAGGTTACTTGGTTGACATTTTTCCCTATATATAATTTTGCCTCTTCAAAATAGTCACTCTACTTCATTTGCATACCGTGGTCAGCATCTGCAGCTTCCTCACAGCGATGGCTGAAACTCTCATATGAGTCCCAGCGGATCAGAGGGTCCTGGGTGTTGTAGTCCACTGAAACGCTCGGCCCATTCTCCAAGTGACTCAGGCCTAAGGTTCACACAAGTAACATCATCATACAGGGCACTGTCATATTAGAACGTTTATATACAGCGATAATATTTTAGGTTGGAATGGCCTAAAATATATTAATAATCAGTTATCTTCTATTAGTTTGTAAATTTGAAATGGAGTTCCTCTATCAGTGGTTTGTGGCTATATTGACTTACACTCTGTTATCATTGGGAAAACCAATTTTGATTAATCAGCATTTTTATATTAAAGGATTTGTGTCTGAAATTCATTACGCCGACATAACAAATGTTGCTTTATTCTTAAATAGTGTTTTTTCAAACACAACATTGATTTGTTTGGGATAAATCTTCTGTTATCACTATGTTTTCCTTTTGCTATTTTATTTTTTATGCTAACACATTTCTCATGAGTTTTACTCTCAATGGACTCTTTGGTTGACTCTGATACATTTACATTAACGTACATTATGCTTTCGCATGAACTTTATTAATTTAAATAGTTTTTTAATGTAAAATAATGAAAAAAGAAAGAAGTATCATATTTTAACACACTGACACACATATAAACCACCACCCAATGTAAGGTCTATGCCACAACTGCCCTAAATTAACAATATTGGTAATTACAAAAATAATTTCTTACATATCTGTAATGGTTAATCCAAACGTTTGTACACATAAATATTGTTCTTTTCCATGAACTTTCAAATTTACTGTTTTACAAAACAGCAGAAAAAAAGTAAAGAACACTTTTGTTTTTTGATTAAGAGCTGATATCACTGTTTTTGTTTTTACTTGTTTTACTTTTCCTTTACTAGTGTTTAGGTGATTGGATGTTTTGCTTGATTCATTTCTGAATTCTTCTCAGAGAAGTCCAGCGTGCCGGCTCAGATTTGTAGGTGATAACGTACATTCAGTATCTTATTTACCTAATAAACAACTATATATACTTAGTTCGTTTACATATATCCATTTTCCTGTTTTATTTTTATAACAGGTGGTCTAATAAATTCAGGGACTGTATACATGCGCACTTATGAACCCTTGGTATTCTCTGAGAGCTTCAATTAAAATAATACATTTTAAGAAAATTCTTTTTTTAAATTTTGAAAAAAAAAAAAAAACTTCCAATGGCCAATACATCAGATCTCAGTTCTAAATGTTGAAAAAAAGTTGTGATGTTAACAATCAATTCTCCTTTCAGGTTGCAAAAAAAATGGATTACCTTTGATTTTCTCCGGTCCGTATGAGAAAACAAACTCCACCTTCCCATACTCTGGAAACCTCTCATCTGCAGACACACACAGCAAGAAAATCTGTTTGTTTTTTTTAAACCATGAAAGCATGTGTGGGTTTCACATCAAACAAAGGCACGGTTACAATTTATCATACATAGGGTTTACTATTTTACAGTTTTTCTGTATGAATTTAAATTACTTATCCAAATTCAAATCAATTGTGCAAATTTAGTGTTAATTTGATCTTCCTTTAATAAGAAATCTCTGGTTACTTTTCGCCATAATCACAGTATTACTGTAAGTGAATGCTTTTCTGCTTCACCACCAGAGGACCCTGTTTACTGTGAAACTGTGGGGAACACTGTCCTCCTGCAGCAGGACCCATGAATTTTTCCATGCTGGAAACCAGAGATCCAAGCAGCAGATAGAAGAGCATCAGAAACTGAAGCCATTATACAGTCTTGAGGTAACATTTTGATAAGTCTAGGTCAACACTAGGACACTGAACACCACCAGTCTTTTGTGTATAACTACATATTTCCATAGATCAAAGCAAAATAAGTCATAAATCTTTTGCCATATCAGTGCTAAGCTTGTGTATTTTTAAAAAGAATAAACCTTTTTCAGATACATAACCTTGATTCACAAAAACTCTATACAACTGTATGTTTTTAAGTGTCAAACAGTGTGTTATGTAAATCCAGCCAAATCAAAATTACCTTTGAAGGTCTCGTCCAGCTCATTCTTCCCAAAAACCACCCCAAGATCATGGATGGCACAAGTATGGAACTGCACCCTGAACACAACGTCTCTGGTTGGGTTTCTGTATCTCTTGTGGTAACACTTGAGCTAAGTTTAACAGATAATAGAGAAAAAATGGAGAAACATCATGAGACTCTATATAATATTAGGAAAATGTAAAGAAAAAAAGGTAAATGGAAGGAAACTGTTGCTTAAGTAAAGAAACATTATTTTGTTATCTTACCAGGATGTCTCCCTTAAGAAGCAGTCCAGGTTCAATGGTGATACAGATACTGGTGTTGCTGTCCCCTTGCACATTGCTACGGTTAAAAAGACAAAATACTAACCTTTAAAATAAAATTACTTTTCACCTCACAGGGTCAGTTTATGCCTGAATTCAAACACAAACCACGGTGAACTAGAATAAAAATTCCCATACTATATTCCTGACGTGTAGACTGGTTGCATTGCCTGGTAGATTTTCAGGAAAGGACGGCAACCTGTGAAATGATATAAATAAGGAATTTGAAATGTGTACAAGAAAAAGAGCAGAGTTTTTTCTGGGGTGTTTTCTTTTCTTTTTTAAATTTTTTTTGGCAGTGGTAGATGCTCACCTCCTTTGGACTCAAAGTTAGGTATGCCGTGCATGATGACGTGATGCAGGAACAGAGGCTTGTTGTTGATTTTTATGTGTCCTGACAGAAGGCCGTTGAAGTATCGCACATACCTGGACACAATGAAAAGTAAGCACTCAGTCCCAAAGTCTCAAAGTCTTTACAGATCAAGCCTTGTTAAAGCTGAGGACAGATAACAAAACTGCAGGTTTTCCTCTCACCCTTCACTTGAATTTTCATAGGCCTCTATTTTAAACAATGCTTTAGAAAAACCCATAATGACATGGATTATTACAAGGCATGTAAATGCTTTAGAGTGTAAGTAAGAGAGGGAATGAAAAACTAAAAGCAGCAGACTAAGGGTGATAGCGCTGGGTGTTAAGGTTGTGCAGCCAAAGAAGTAATGAGATTGGATGAAAAACAATTATTTTGGAACTAGAAGTCTTCTGTTATCGGTACTAGTCACTTGTAACTGAACAAACCTTTTATAAAGGGATTCTTTGAACCTGATGTGAACAATAGAATGAATGTTAGAAGATTGCCTGTATTACTTGGAAATGCCCTCTGGGGATCATGAATATCATCACAAAATCTCATGGCAAACAGCCGAATCCTTGTTGAGACATCTCTTTATCCTCCCACTAAGCACCTCCTGGCTAAGTTACACACCAAATCCTCATCCTGCTCATTTGGTGTGGTTCACCTTTACCGCCTGTGAGCTCCAACAGAACAGCCAGAACAAAATTTCACTCGTTAAACAGCCTTTATCCACTTTGGGAAATGTCACACTGAGTTGATGTGTACGGAGGCCAGTTGGGGGTCTGCTGAGTTACTGTGGTCTGGTTGTTAATGATGATAATGATGATGGTACCGAACGTAACCTTGACCGCAGGGTTGCCACATGCACACGCCTTCCTTGCTCTGCTGTCAGTGGCCAGATGGTTTTGCCTCTGTGAAATTCAATTAGACCGAGCTGGGACGCCATGTTAGCAGTACTGAGATTAACACAGGCTTGTAAGTATACCACATATGTGTGTGTGTGTGTGTGTGTGTGTGTGTGTGTGTGATATGACACATAATTACATTCTGTCTTATAACAAGACAACATCCTACCATAAAGGTCCTGGATGAGGCAGTGCCATTACAACGTCTTGTTTTAACTCATACTGCTAGCAATTGTATTTATATAGCACATTTAATTACATGTAATCTCAATGTGCATATAAAAATTAAACCTTAAAAAAAATCTACTACTGTCAGATATACACTCAGTGATACATTAGGTACAACTACTCCATCATTTGTTGATGTAATTTCTAACCAGGTAATTAGATGGCAGCAAAAAACTGCATTTAGTGATTTAGACATGATGACCTGCTGAACTTCTGAGCATCAGAATGAGGAAGAAAGATCATTTAAGTGACTTTGAACATGGTTGTAGGTGCCAGACATGCACCTACAACCATGTAGGTGCATGGTTGTAGGTTGTAGGACCCTACCAACCATCTAAATTTGGTTGGTAGGGTCATGTAAACAACATGAAAGCATGGATCCATCCTGCTTGGTGTCAACGGTTCAGGCTTCCGGTGGTGTAATGATGTGGAGGATATTTTCTCAGCACACTTTGAGGTCTTTAGTACCACAGGAGCATTGTTCAAACACCACAGTCTGTATTGACATGGTCAGTATTGTTGCTGACCATGTCCATCCCTTTATGACCACAGTGTACCATCTTCTGACTGTTGCTTCCAGCAGGATAACACACCATGTCACAAAACTCATGAACCTAACAGTGAGTTCACTCTTCTCAAATGAACTCTACAGTCACCAGATCTCAATCCAACAGACCACCTCTGGGATGTGACATTCACATCATGGATGTTCAGCCAATAAATCTGCAGCAACTGTTTGATGCTGTCATATGAATTTAGGTGAAAATCTTTTGAGAAATGTTTTCAGCACCTTGTTAACTCTATACTATGAAGAATAACTGAAGGTAAAAGGAGGTCCAAACTGGTACTAGTGAGTTACACCTAACAAGGTGACCAGTGAGTCTATATTTTTAGCCAGACAGATTTCCAATTTTAAAGTTACAGGAGTAAGATAAAGCTGGGGTATGTGGGGTTCTGCTAATGCCATCGCTTCACTGGACTGTGACCCTTATTCCTGTGATTTCCGTTCAAGTTCTTTGTGAGCAACTAGAAAAGCACATAAAACAGGTCAATGGTGTTTTGTCCCATAAATTAAATCACACTGTAAAAACGATAATTAGTAATTGTTGATTTGAGTAAAGTTTTCAAATTAAACTGACTTAGAAATAAAACTTTCCATTTACAACCTAAAATAGCTTGTCTGCCCAACAAATTTCTTCCATTGTTGTCCTAACTAAGATTTTCTAGCGAGCATAACAAAGATTATCAACTTTTGAGTAGATTTTTTGAGTCGAGTTGGGAACCGGTGGGAAACCCCGTAGGTGACTGGCACCAGTGTTGCCAACTTAGCGACTTTGTCGCTATATTTAGCGAGTTTTCAGACCCCCTAGCAACTTTTTTTCTATAAAAAGTCGCTAAAAAAAACGATAAAGCGCGTATCGCTTTTACTCTCAACAAGCAGCGGGTGCTGTAACGCAGTCAGTTCTTCTTTAATCTTTTACTCTTCTGCTGTTTTGTGGATCACAAGGTTTAAAACTACTTATAAACACACACAAACACAAAGTAACTCCACCAGAGTGCCTATTTCGGTCACTTTTGCGGTCCAAGCCCGGTAAAGGAGCAGGGTTGGAATTGTGACATTAAAAAACAATAATTGCTAAAAGAAATTTAATTTGTAGTTCTAAATAAACTCTAAATGCATTTAGGACGTTTTTTACTCACTTTATGTCTCTTCCACGATGTTATTTCTCTCTCCAACAACATAGGTTACAATTATATTAGCGTGACCAATTATGCAAATTAGGTGATGACGTCATTTAGCGACTTCTAGCGACTTTTAGGACAGCCAATAGCGATTTTCCTTACTGAGGAGTTGGCAACACTGACTGGCACACGTCGTGGTCTGAATAAGTTTGAACTAGACCAAACGAGTCTGAGCAGACTGTGTGATAGTGGTTTGTCGATGTGTTCTGAACTGAAAACCTGCTAAGAAACTTTGAACAAACGTGGCCAAAATTGGATGAAAATTACAATTTTTAAACCATTACAGATTTTACCTGGTCTGAAGTTGGAGTGTATTATTTGACCATTTTTTTGGACAGGTGCGGGAGCTGCCGGCCATTTGCCCTAGCAGGTAAGCTAACGACATCTGTTATTAGGATTTTCTACAAGCGCTAGGCTGCATCCTCCTGAGGACCCAGGAGGGTGGAACGAGTAAAGCACTGAAAAAAAAAGCCAAACAATAACATATTTAAGTCATCTAAGGGACTTATATATCATGTTTAAGCTAGCGAAGGACCGCGCTGGGGTTGAAAATGATATGCCAGGAGTTCGCTGTTCTCGCTGCTCTAGCGAGCCTTGAATCCCCAGCTAGCTATCGAAGCTGGTGGTAACAGACGTCTCCAGAAAACGTAGAAGCATTTTTGCAAAAATGTGTTGTCTTAATAAACTGAGCAGATATTTGAAATTTACACAGCTACATTCTCGCCTGAAAATACCTTAAAAGTTTACTTTGTGACCCAGAAAGAGTAATAAGAGTAATATTAAAACTAAGTGGCTGCCGCCATTGTTTGAAACTAGAATCGGCTGGGCGTGCTATGAATTCTGGCATAGGGTGGGCCACGAAGGATACACCTGACCCATCCTTCAAAGCTGTGGAAAGTATTGTATTGTTTTGAGAGCCTTTTGTTGGTGGAGTATTGATTTTATGTACAATTCCACGGGTAGACGCGATCTGTACGGTCCGACTTTGCATCGTGCGCAGTAAGGATCGTGGAGTCCGATCCGTAACTTTTTTCGTTTTTTTTTCTACATTATATTGAAATGTTTCATTATTGCAAACATTTTCTCTCAGGCGGAGAGAGGTCGTGGAGTGTCAGCCTATGGTATCTGAGGTCCAGGAGAGATGACCTGCGCTGTTTTCCTCTGAGGAGGTAAGACTGTCCTAATTTATTTATAATTTAATTATTATTCAAATTGGGCATGATTTATACTTATATTGAAGCAGTACGGTATTTGCTGGGGTAATGCATTGGCCAACTTTATTATCTTGTGCTACCACTCCAGTCAAGGCCCTTGCCAGTGTTATATTGAAATCCTTACCCTGAACATTTCTGCCAGTACAAGAGTCCCCATGCTAAATCGAAATTGTGAAACAGAAAGGCAATCTCATAATTTTGACTTAGCATGTATTTTTTTTTTTTTTTGTGCTAGAAATAGGACTTCTATAGTCTGAGATTGTTAGGAAAGAATACTAAGGCAGGTCACAGAATCTGATTGGTCACAGATTTTGGTGCAACTTAGAACATAATATGTATTTTCATATTGATACTGGGTTTTGTGGGAGGTGTTTCTATTCCAGTGCAAAAGACGTATTCATGAGAGATTTTTGAAGTAGGTAGGTAGGTTTTGCTGTTGATGACACAGTCAGGCATATAACATGGTGCAGACTGTCCAAGACAGCTACCCAGGAATTTTCTGTGTTGAATAAATGACAATATTTTGGTGAATGTATTGTTTAGATATCTGAACATTTCATCGGATCACAAGCAAAGACCTCCTGGGGACCTTCAATGCATCCCTTGACAAAGTTGTGCCTGGCCTGCTGAAACTGTACTGGTCTAAGAAGGGAGCTCTTGGTGAGGAGATGGAAGACCTCCTGGATAAACTTGATGAACAGGTGAGTGAAGTGCTCCTTTATCTGACATTTGCAGAAGAGAGTATACTTTTCTCTTAACAGAAACTGAAAAGATGTTGGCTTCAAATAAAACACATCAGTGGACATGTCCGTAAAATGAATGTCATGAGTCATTGCTTTGTTCTTATTTGGCAGTATTTTATTTAATTTGTAAAAAGAAAGTAAAATTGTTAACATGGTGGTGGTTGTTGTTTTGGGGGGGGGGGGGTTGTGCGTTTTGCGTGTTGCTGGGTCTGACCTGTGCTTTACTCTCATTACTATGAGAGTTCTGATTTTGCATTGTGTATAGTACACCATGTTACTTCACTAATTGAAATTCTTGTTTTCCACTGAACACTCTTTAGACATCCAACACTGTGTCCAACGGGCACTGAGAGGCCTGCCCATTTTCCTCAAGACAAGATGCAACAGAGGTTTTCCTGAAGTGCTTAGTAAGTACAAAAAACTAATGCAAGTAAAACTAATTGCTATGAGATGTTTTTAAAGGATGAGTTTATCCAAAATGGAAATGTACACTTTCTCAGTGCAGTCCAGATAATTTTATAGTGGGGATTGCAGTTGTCATAACTCTCACTCCTTTTTTTCTGCTGAGCAGCTGCTGGGCATTGTTAGTGGTTGTTCCATAGCAGAAAATATTTTGTACAAAACTCACAAGGTGGCATTAATTAAAAAAAATAAGCTTTTTCTTCTTAAAACCTCCATGGGTCAAACGACCAGCATGGTATAGAGGTTAAAGTTAAAATCTTTAGAAATTTGTTTTGTCTTTAGTTTTTCTTAGCTTTCAATAATTCATATTTTACTTTTCTTCAGGACACTGACATTTTGGAACCAGTGTTGAACGGTGCATCAGTTGCCATCCTCACCATCCTACAAGATGACGATGCTGATACGTCTGTGCGAGAACATCCAGTTGTGTTGGAAGGGGACATCGTGCTACATAACATTCCAGATCTCTCTACTGCCCTGGCACACCTCTTTGGCCTTCTGTATGCCCTCAACATTGATTATCCAAAGCAGATGAGTTTTACCTTTGAAGCAATTCAGGCCATCTTATTTTGGCCTGGTCGGACAATATGAAGGTGAAGTGGATAAATCATTATTCGAAATGTAAATTTTAGTCAGATGAATCTGTATTGTTGAGAATATATGGTGAAAATTTGTCTTGTAGTATTTTAAAAGATTTGTTATAGTGTTAGTTTCCTCTTCATTGATGGTAACATTTCTAATACCTTTTAACTTCCATAGTTCATCATAGTAAGCCTGTGTAAAATGTCAATGTCTGGGTGCATAGGCAATCGTTTGTGGCACTACCCTATTTAATGTGCAATAGTTATGTTCAGCTTTTACAAGACGGTCAGGGTGTGTGTGTGTGTGTGTGTGCATGAATTATTAAGTTGCTGGACACTTTTCTTTTTTGGTTCTGGACTCTGGAATTTTAACGTCTCTGCTGGGGTGCTCAAAGCACCCAAAAGAAACTGGCAACACGTTTTTGTTTGTTTGTTATTTCTTTTCTTTCTTTCTTTTTGTTTTTTTTAACAGAAATTCACCCTACTACCCATGACATTCTGAAATGTACTGAAAAGACTGTTGAACAAAATAAATAAGCTTTTAGATAACATTGAATTGTGCTTTGTTTTATTCTATATCTATTTATTAAGTGTTTTTTCAAGTATAATAACAACATACATTTTCCTTTGTTTATATAGGTAAATTTTCAACTCACTGGAGTAAGAATTGTATGATTACTCAACAAGAATATCTGTGTTTGGTGAAGGCAGAAATACATGGCATTGAAACCAGAATTTCTTCGTTAGACTTCCAGGATTATCCTAATTAGGTGAACAAGAAGATCCAAGTTGGCAGAACTTGTAAATCTTAGTTGAGTCAACAACAGTTGGCAAAAGTTGAGAAAACTCAAAAATCTCTTGCATCATGTTGCCTTGAAATTTTAAGTTTTCTCAACATTTTCTTTTTTACAGTGCAGAACACTTCCAATCCTTGACACAAATGTTCACTGTGCTTTCTGCTGCATACTACTATTTTCACGCTAATCATTTAATGACACTAAAATGCTACACGTAACACCTTTAATCCTGCCTTTTACTGGCTTTCGTGGAAGCAGCGGCCTGAGATCATCTCCCAGTCTTGATGTTAATGTCACACATTCCAGACCATAATGCTGCCAGTCTCTGGGGGCAGAGATAATTATATCCAAAGCAGGAAATAGCAGCGGGGCAGAGGGCAAGCCTATAGACCTGTTAAAGAATGACTGGCTGACTAATTCACAAGCTCAAATGAAGTGGTGTTAAGTCCCCTGGTGTTTCCTGTGTTCCTTCGCATATCCCCCATAACCTTTTTCCTGCTCATCCTTTCTGAAAAGCCCAGATCAAGACACCAATCTTCTCATGTGAAGAAGGGAAACTGAGAGGGGTCAAGCCTTTTAGCACCTCCCTGCCTAATATGCAAAGGCAGCTAATAATGTAATAGGAGCAGATTTATGACTTAGAGAACAAGAAGACAGTGTCCCTTGAGTGAAAAGTACAACAAAAAATAAATTGCTCAAATGTTTTTTAACCATTCTTGATTGGTTTGACTGGCTCTGGTTTGGAGTTATACCACTGTATTGCAAAAAAGTGTAGATGAAGTCACGGAAAATATCCTCTGATATGCTTAAAAGACAAGAATGTACTGTCAGCAAGCCTTGCAGCCTCCCCAGAGACACCAGTGGAATTCCTCAGACAGACGAGACAAGATAGATCGCCTCTCTTGGTGCTGTTTCCTCTTAATTACCCTAATTAAAACAAAATTGGTGATGAACGAAAAGAAATAAGAAAGAATTTCCTCTGTATAATTTTTCTAAATCTAAATGGGAGAGATCGAGTTAACACACTCACTATTAAAAGCATGGAGCTGAAACTTTTTCTTCCCTTTTTTTCAAAAACAAAATCCAACCATCAAATCTCATTTTCAGGACTGTAGCTATAGCCTTGTCTGCTGGAGTGGAGTTTTCTATTGCACTATTTTTAGATACAGGTAACTAGTTTCTTATTGGCATTCTTATTAGTAGTATATTGAATTTGTATTAGTCACTTTTTGTTTTGTCAAAACATTGACTGGGTAATTTCCCTTGACAACTTTGTGATTACTGCTTTTTAAAAGTAAATTGTTGAACCCATTCTGCAATTTTCAGCTGTTTAACTGACTTCCATACTTCCTGTGCAAAGTCCTTGAGCCACCAATCATTTCTTTGTTGGAAAATAGGTGAAGAAATACATGTAGTTTGCAGAGTTTGTAAAGTTATAACAAGCTTCAAAGTCAATATTTGGTGTGACCACCTTTATTCTTCAGCACAGTCTGAACTCTCTTAGGCAGCTTTCTTGTCATTTCTTTAAGTAGTCTTCAGGAATAGTTCTCCAGGCTTCTTGAAGGACATTCAAAGCTCTCCTTTGGATGTTTCTGCCTTTTGTTCTGTTCTCTGTCAACATGATCCCACACTGCTTCAATAATGTTGAGGTCCGGGCTCTGGGGAGGCCAGTCCATGACTGATAGCGCTCCACTGTGTGATTTTTCTATCCCGGTATGATTTTACTGCATTGACAGTGTGTTTGGGTTCATTGTTGTACTGAAAAATGAAGCTGTTGCCAGTCAGACGCTTTGCAGAAGATATTCTATGGTGGATGAAAATCTGATGGTCATAATTCTGTTAATTTTGACAAAACTGTCAAACATGGATTTATTACTCTACTAATCGGAAAGTTAGTGTTTCAACCCTTGGCCACTTCAAAGCATCCTTAGGAAAGGTACTAATCCTAAGTTGCTCTCTGAAACGTTCATCGGAGTGTGAATGTGTGTGAATGTTAGAAAGCATTTAACCTTAAGGCTGAGGTTAATGAGACATGTTGTATAAAGTGTTATGACTGCTCAAGTACAGTAGAACTGTGTAAAATTACTAAGAAGTGTTAAATCCTCTACTAACCTACTAACTACTCCTTAATATGTTTTATGAAATTGTTGTTACAGTTGCTTAATAAATCAAATTTGGAACGTAGTGGGTAAAGTGCTAGTGTTTAAACTAGCTCACCACATAGCAGATGTGAATAGGAAGTGAGGTAATAACTTACCTCCTCTGTGATGGCTGACCCACAGGAAGTGCTTTGTCTTCATAGAAGCGCCTCATTGCAAACCTGTCCAATGCCTGGTCAGCACTTAGAGACACAAGAACTGGGTAAGTGATGTTATCATTCACCAAAGAACATTTTGAAGATTACAAAACAACAAGGAGAACAGCCTTTATTTTGGAAAACCTGCTGAGATTTAGAAATAGCCCCCAGCTTTCATCATTTATGAAGCAGCTTTAATTCCCCCTGGAACCCTCCCACCTATTAACATCTGGTAGCATTAAAGAACGATGACAGTTTCAGAGCATTTCTTCTCACAGAGCCAGAAAAATGAGCTGGCCAGAGTCGAGTGTTTAGCTGTTATAATCACATCGTTGTTTAATTTTCAAGGCTGCTCAAGTCCCAGACTTCAAGGTCTAACCGTGATGGATTGTTGCTCCTGTCCTTACATAACCCTTCGAGGAGGAGCTTTAGAGGATCAAAGCACGCAGATCAAACTTTTTCAGTGCTGACAGCCTAAAATGTTCACCTCTGTTTAAACTCAAACACCAACGCCATCTAATATGTAACACTACATTCTAACACGTTTTGGGCTGTGTGATGACATGTTTGATACCTTGCAGATATGTTGCTGTAATGCATGTAAGCAGCCACCACAACACCCGTTCGACCTCGGTTCCCCTGTGAAAGAAACACAAAACAGGGCTTGTTTAAATGATTTAAAGAGTCAAGATGCGTAACAGGAAAATTGATGGGAATTAGGGAAGATTCCAAAAGGATCATTGAATTAATGATCAAGGAACAGCGCAGAAACAAATCCCCCTTCGATGGTAATACATTGGTCGGCGAGCATTTTCACGTGTAATTGAAACCCAAAAGTTGGAGCTATATTTAAATAATAATGTTTAATCATTCTGCTTGGTTAAAGTGGTCGGCTCAATTCGAGCATAAACTTTGTTGCTTGTCCTGCTTTATCTGGATACCATGTGCAAATACTCTGAAACAACAGAGGATTCATTGCATAACTGTGAGAGCTAAACAATCTGCAACCTCCAAGGCTGAAAGATGAAGAAACTGTAGTTTCTCAACTTATGGCTCGCTTCACAAGCAGCCAATCCCCGTGCATGCCCATGTTACAGCCATAGTTAAAATGACTAGCAGAATTTAATGCTAAATTAATGCTAATTTTCCCTTTTGTAACATCTTTACTGGTGGTGACCACTTTAAATTTTAATACTTTGAATGACTGGTGGGTATGAAATAGGTTGAATGCCATCTACTAGACTTGCCTATCAAAGCTGAAAAAGTAAACTGAAACTCCTAATTGTTTTGGGGGAATTTTGCCTTTTGGAGAAGTTTTAATACATAAGATATCCTTGTGTATAATAATGGATTGCATTTATATAGCGCTTTTCTAGACACTCAAAGCGCTTTACAATTCCACTATTCATTCACTCTCACATTCACACACTGGTGGAGGCAAACCACCTGTATCTCTAGAGTCTAAGCTTGCTAACCAAGCAAGCCAGAGTTATCCAAAGCTAGCCAAGTGTTAGCGCTCTAGCCTAATTATGCTCATTTCTGATTACCTTAAAAACAGTGACAACCAGAATACATAATTAGAACACAGGTGATACAGTAGCTCATCCGGCTCATAAGCCACTACCTTGATAACAGTTTTGGGTGAAATCCAATTAGGTGATCGCTGTGTATTATTTTGATTAAATTCACATGTTCAGTGGGGACGTTTCACCACGGCATAAGGTTATTGGTCCTTCAGCTAGATGAGCTTAAAACAGTAGTCCATAGCTCAATGTGTGACTTCACAGTGACTATGTTTTATGTCAAGCTATGAAACTGAATAACTACAAATTATGTTGATTTTATGAGATCAGCAATGAAAAAAATAATCACATTTCCATATTTAAAGGGAAACTTTACAATCTCTATGCCCAGCCAATAAATGTTCCAGCACATCACCGCCGCATTACAACAGATGTTTTTACACTTTGTTTTTCTGCCTTACCTTATTGTGCAGTACCACCACATTGCGTGTGTCTCCATTGAGCCACGTGTCAATGGCCTTGCACATGCTGCAGATCTTATCCAGTGCTGGTGCATGGTGGTCCGGCCAGCCAAACTCAAGAACCTGAGAATAATTATTCGTCAAATGAGCTTTCGCTTTCCAAATTTGTTCTTCTTAACCATGAATATACACTATATGCCATGTTTGTACCTTATGGTTTAACTTTGTTAAGTCGCTCTGTCCTTCGCTCAGGTTGAGCACCTGAAATCAGGAAGAGAGTAAATCAAAGCAACTGATGGACGTGAGATGCATTTTAGAAAATCTTTGGTTTTTGTTTTCAAGGACATACTGTAACCATCTTCCAAAAAACCTGACGAACAGCAAACAAAAGTGTCAGTACAGTCCTGTGCTCTAGTTTCAGCTGAGGGTGTTTCTTACCAGATAGTGCTCGCCATGTTTTGACCGCAGCATTGTCGCCACCTCTTTCAGGTTGGCGTTGTAGCTTTGCTCCTCGGCCCCAGCGGGAAAAGAGACAGAGATGATTCTCTCTGTGATGTAGACCAGGTCGACCTCATAGCTCTCCTCCATGGCCTGAACCACACTCTGACTCCTGCAGAGGTAGAAGGAGCAGAAGGTCTTGAAGCTTGTCCCAGTGGCAGATTTTACATCACAGCACCATTTCACATTTTTGATTGGCAACAAGCTCTTTTCAGAGCAACATAAGCTGTGATTTTAAAGGGAATGGTCAACTCTATTGTATATAGATCTGCACTGATCAGAGTTCAATCACAGAGTCCACAGAGTTAAGCTCAGTCTGCAATATTCATTTGTCATATACTGTCATACAGGCTTAGACCCCCAACCAGTAATGAGTTTTTAAGACTGATACCAATATTTGATAATTGAGAAATCCAATATATCAGACATTTTTTTCCATTTTAAACATACAAAATATATCCGTGTTCTCTAATATTTAATATGTGTATTTGTCCATACTATGGTGAGACTGCGGTTTAAGTCACTCTGTTGCCAATAGGGAAGATGCTTGAGCTCTCTGGTGGTCGATCTGTGCAACGGCAACACTTATAACATTGTTGAAGGGTGTTTTTCCTTTCTCTTATTTGCCTTTTTGAATCTTCATTTATCAGACACAGTAAATGCCAAAACCAGGACATCGGCAAACAGCTAATATCAGCCAAGCTTTATATAGCACACTGTACGTAATTATTTTAGTCTATCTACAGTTATAGCTGCCTCTGCAAACCACTTTGCAACCATCCCCATACCAGCTTCTCATTTTCATGCAGTTTCTGACTTGCTGTAAAATTAAATCTTTGTTGTGTTTGGGAAAAAGACCATCTTTATTACATCTCATTATGATAAATACAAATATAAATTAATAAAATATACTGGTACTTTTCAACATTGTTACTGTATAGTTGCCAGAAACTTTTAAGAGACAACTCAATTTAGAAGGACACATCTTGTAAAGGATGCTTTGACCTTTTAACCTTATCAGCTCTAATCACAAGTTTTCCAGTTATATTCCAGTGCAGGATTGCAGCTGCTGTGAGAACATTTCTTGAACTCTCTGATTTCTCTCCGGGATTAGCCAACAGAGTTTATCACAAACATCCACTTCATCACATGTAAACTCCTGCAGCTCACTCTTATATTTCTTGGAAAGGAAAAGATTTACAGTCTTTCCGTGACTGTTGACACGACCTCTGCCGATATTACGCAACCTATTTCACCGGCCAAACAGCGCGCAGTTTTTTTTGTTTTGTTCTGTTTTGTTTTTGGTCAGCGGGCATACGGTAAAGCTCTGCATGAGAAACAGCCATGCTTCAAGAATGACAAACAGCAGAGAATATGGAGTGAAAATTTACATTCCTACACACCCAGCACAAACAATCAGTTTCTAATCTTCATTAATAATAATCAAGGACTGTAATGACTTAAAGAGCTTATTAAAGACTAAACAATAATTTGGTAATCTTAGAAGTCATGCTGTTTAGATTGTAGAAAAATAGACTTAATTTACTCCATATAGAGAACCCTTATTTCTCCTAATGAAAGCAGTGTGAACAACAATACAACATGGCTGTGTGATGGTGCTTTCTTACCCCGACTGCTTTCGCCTTATCTCCACGCTCTTGCAGGACCTCGTAGATCCCTGGTGGGCACATACACACAGACACACACAGGCAGATGGTGGGAGACAGAGGGAGAAAAATGATTCATAAGCAAACTCCATCTGGTAGTCATGATGATTTTATTGAATTACAGTCTGACATAAGCTATTAGGGAAAAGTCAGATCACAGACACAAAACTGAAACTGCTATGAAAAGATGGAGAGAGAAGAATCAGCTGAAACAGAATGATGAAAAGTAAAAGAAGCAGCTGACAAAAGAAGGCATTCAACCAAGACGCTTGACAAAAGGAAACCGAGCAACAGAAAGAAGACAAAGAAGAAAGAAAAAGTATAAGAGGTGTAAAAAAGTATGAGAAATGAGGAGAGTGTTTTAACAGAAAGCCATCTTGAACTGGGGTCTTGTCAAGACTCGAGCACGCAATTAATTATCCTGTCCTTTACCCAGATATTTACAGAGGGAAGAGTGAGAACAGGTTGTTTCACCGTGACAGGGCTGCAGATGGAAAATGTTACTAAATATGCTGCACTGTCGAGGAATTGCTGCATAATAGATGCTAGAGTTGGCTCTTCCTCTTACTGCCTGTCGGCCGAGGGGATAACTCTGTGTGAGTCAGGAAGATGAAGCCATCCAAAAAGACAAAATGACTGCTGAATTTATCTCCGCGGACATCATCTGTGACATGCTTTACTTTTCCCCCCACATCGTCATAAAGAGTGAGCGCTCGGCTTCACCGCTGAAGAGGTTAAATAAGTGATGTTGGCAAGAAGTGTCTCAAGGTTAAACACGGAGCTCCCATGGCTCTTCTTACTGCTGGCGAGTGGCTTCTCCCAGAAAAAGCTAATGCAACCCCCCCCCACCCCCACCACCCCACCCCAGTGAGCCAAAATGGTCACATAATTCTAAGTGATCTGACAGGATCCAGATGCTAGACGCACCACGGACGATGGTGTTTGCAAAATGAAACAGCCTGTTCACACAAGGCTTCACGAGTGCTTCGATGTTATATGTCACATCACAGGGACAATCTGCAGCAACATAGATACATAAATGAAAGTCAATCTGCATGTAAAGTGGGGTAAGCGTCTCTGAGATTTAACGGTCACTTTTTGCCCGGTGACACCGGGTTTTGCATCTACCTCACACTTACATCTGTACCCAAGCTCTCTATTGACGTTCACTATTAAAAACACAAGCCACAGCCACTGTATGACTAATGCAATGTGTTTTGACTCAATCTTGCTTCTATTATAAATATAAAGGAGAAGAGTGGTTCCCAACTTTTTTCTATCCAAGTGTTTTCTAAGCGCCAATAGATTGAAAAAAAAAAGCTTTTCTTAAACACCTTTTATGTTTAAATGTGTTGAGTTCAACTTTATTCATCTGTTTTACTATTCCATAACTTCCAATTTTAAACATTCATCCATGATTTTTAGACACTATTCCATTTAGCAGCTTGGTATCTGGGCAATGCTAAATGTTTATCTGTCTTATTCTTTCAGCTGTTACGGTGTGTTCCTGACCAGTGTTGGTCAAGTTACTTGAAAAAAGTAATCAGTTACTAATTACTGATTACTTCCCCCCAAAAGTAATCCCGTTACTTTACTAATTACTTATTTTCAAAAGTAATTAATTACTTAGTTACTTAGTTACTTTTTAAAAACATGATTTACAACCTGAATAGGTGATAAAGCGATAGATCTTTCAGCCCAATTCTACTTTTTCTGCATAATCCATCATACAAAATGTAATCAAATGGAAAAGTCTCTTTTTAAAACTTGTTTTATTAGTTTTAATCTTTTCACTTTTTGCATCAAGCAAAAATTAAATTATATGCAACATTCTCTGACTGGAAGAATTTTGTTTAACATTTAAACCTATTTTCTGCACATTCCAGCACATAAAATATTTTTTTTTTTTTTTTACACTCACTCTTTCAAATAGATGAAAGTAAAACACAGCAGAAAATAAATAAAATCAAAGACTAGCGGTCCTTTTGCTCTATTTTCACCTGTAAAGCAGGACTGGGTTAGGCGGAGGTTTACCCTGGTGCAGGTGTGCCGCAGCGGTCAGTTGAAGAATCCGCGAGTTTCTCGTAGCGCACTCGGTGCTTGCTTGGAAGTTAAGGGGTTTTTTTCGCTGTAAAAGGAAGTTTTCTTCCCACGCACAACGGACACTAATGTTTTTGTCACTTTTTATGGAATCAAACTCAAAGTAAGGTCAGTACTTCCACGCTTTAAACGCTGCGCGCTCATACTCTCTCCGCACTCGATATATTATCCATTGTTGATCTGCAGACAGCTGTTGTCACGAACGTTGCACTCGCTTACCTCACTGTCATGAGACACTCTCACAAAAAATCACGGTTTTAGTAACGCAGTAACGCAGCGTTCCTACGTGAAAGTAAGGATAATCTAATTACCGTTTTTGCAATAGTAATCCCTTACATTACTTGTTACTTGAAAAAAGTAATCAGATTACAGTAACGCGTTACTGCCCATCTCTGTTCCTGACTAAGTAAGAAATTGGAAGTTCCAAATTGCACATTTTTTGCAGAAGACCCCCTTCACTCAGATTTCCCATTTGGACAGTCGAAGCAGACAAGCATACCTTGAGTTAGCAATCCAAGATGGTGGCGCTAACTGTAAACTGTAGTAGAACTAAACTTTTAATCTGTTCTGTATTTCTGGCTCACTAAATAAGTGCAACAGTAATGAGATCTATAAATGTGTTCTTTCAAGTGCAAAAAATCACGTATAATCACTTTTCCTGGAACTCGCTAACTCGGAAGAGATGTCACTCCCATGTTCTGACATCCTAGTTTCGAGGCATCTGGAACAGAGTATTAATCTGTACTACTAACATGCAGTTTAATCTAGTAATAGTCTAATTTTCATATGTACTAATTTTCATTTAATGTTCTAATCTTTTAATTGCTTTTGTTTCAGTCTCTACAGTGAGGAGCTTCAGTTTAATTTCAGTTATGCTAACAAGTTTGTTTTTACTGTAAGTTAAGAACTTTTAAATGCGTATATGTACTTTTGTCTTGCTATACCAATTCATTCATTGTGTTTGTGATGACGTGAAGTTTTTTGTAAGACATTGACTTTTGGTTACTTTGTTTTGTTTCATTTTATACACTCTGTAACTCAGTTTTTTGTTTGTTTGTTTTACTTCTGGCCTTTGTCTGGTTTCCCACCCATGATAGGCCAGTTGTTTATTCACACCTGTGTCTGTGTATATTTAGATACTTTATATATTAGATATTTATACGTTGTACATTCTTTTATATATTTAAAAATACATAAATAGTTAATGTATTTTGTAATTAATGTAATTTTGTTTTCAATTTTCTAATGCTTAGCCATTATTTTGTTAAACGTTAACTTTTCCGACAAATTCCTTTTTTAGTTCCTCTCCATTTTTTACATAATTTTAATGGTTGAGCTTGTCTTGTCATTTTACCACGGACTACTACTTCTCTTATTATCACAAATAAATTATTTTCCTCTCAGTTTAAAAATATTTTAGAAAGACTTTTGAGTAATTAATTTCTATATTTACAATATACGTATCTAATAGATAAATAATGGGAGAAGACTGAATGCAGTACACATAGGTGAAAAGGCACTAAGAAATTTAAGTTTAGCTATTTTACAACTTTTAATCATAAATCAAAAAAAAAAAAAAAACTTTATTCCATGGGAGTGGCCTACCTTGCCAAATTGGAACCCAGTACTACACCTCCAGCCAGAAAGCAGGTTGGCAAAATGCATTCGAATGGTGCTGACCAAAGGCATGGCGAGGACCCACTGCTCTCTGTTTCTAAGCAACGATAAAGCTGCAAATACCAGGCTTTTTGATAAAATTGAAAGAATCCAGGCAAAATTTGGTGTTGTACATCTCATTCTTTTTTGGGATTTCAACTCATTATCCAGGTGGTCAAAGCTTAATCATTCATTCTCTCCAACATCCTCAAGGTCAAGATGTTAGAGTCCCTTCCATTTGTGCCGAGCCTGATCAGCGATTATGTAATATATCATGATGCATCTTCCTTTTCTTCGTTCCTTCTCAGCTGTCTTCTCCCTACTTTCTCTATCTTTCTTCCTCCCTCCCGCCCACTTTGTGTTCCCTGGAACTACTCCTCCCTTGGTCTTATTATCTCTCATTATATCTGACTGCCCCTCTCTCCCCTCCAGCTTGTCTTGGCTCATATCTTTCACCATCCCATGTGCTTGTGCGGTGTATGGGTCCTGTAAATGTTTGTTCCTAACTACCCTTAAGAATATGGTCAGCAGCATGGAATAACAGGTTGCATAAAGTGTGGAATAAAAATAACATTTTCTGTCTGTGAGAATTATGTTCTCTAATAGAGCTTACACCTGTGCATCCACTCTTCCATGCTAAATACTGATTTCAAAAATCCCCATTATACCTTTGGATGACCCTCAGTAGGCCCCACACTGACTCTGTTATGGTCACAATGGTGCATTTTGAGTCAAAACCACAATGCATGTATCCTGCATGGACTAACCAAATAAATATTCCATCTGCACGTTGGTCCAGACACCACAGATAAATGCACACATACACGGAAAACCTCATAAATGATGACTCCAGGATTTAAGTACAGAGAGAAGAGGATACCATGACAACTCATCAAGATATTAACCAATAAGCATAACACTATATCTGTGAAACATATAAAAGGCAACTTGATACAATGGGATAACACAGGGAATGCTATAAAAATACATGACAACCACAACAGAGATCTTACTGGTTAAACAAAAGGCATGATTGATACATTAGGACCACAAATTCAGCTGACGATACAACAAAATTTTTATTGGAAATGTCTGGAAGGGACTGTATCTGTTTAGTCCCAAATACCAGTATGCCACTGTCAAACTGTTTGTGACAACTTTCTATAATTACAATTTTAAAAGATTAACAAGACCATAGTCAAGACAATTAGTAGCCTCTGTCTTTGTATTTTTAGTGCTGGTGTTTCTCATCAGTATGCCTGTATTTCCTCACAATCTCAGTTGCTTGCTTGTTTGCACAAGAAGATGACATTTCTATGAAGCCGCAATACATGGCTTGCATTTAACTGAACAGGATGAATATAATTTACACTTCTAAATGCAGTGCTAAAATTTTTCTTTTTTTTAAAGATTTTGATAGAATGATGTTAAAAATATTAAAAAGTATCGCTGAACAATAAACATTGAACAATAAGAGGAGGGGGGAGGTTTTCACATGTTTGCAGCTTGTTTTATTGTGTTTGACAAGCTGTAGTTAGTTGCAATTCATAGCTGTTGGAATGGTTTCCAACACTAGCCTAATTTCACAATAAAAAAGCACTCTAAAACATCCATAAAAGCTGCTCAAAACACTGAGACATAATCAACTTCATCCTCTGGATGTGCTAAACACTAAATTTCTGCCAGAGCATGCAGTTAAGTACTTGTGGCTAAATACACACTTTAATTTGTTGCTAGCTAGCACAATGTGCTGTTTACTTTAGCCTTATGTTTGCTTAGATTGGTAGCTAACAACAAATGCAAAAAGCTAACTAAAGAATGCTCTTGATAAACTAAAGCTGTGTACCTCTGGATGTGTTTCAGTCATACTTCTTGGACAGCAATAGGAGGACACTAACTGCGTTGTATGAGCTAGCTAGCAACATGAAATGTGTCTGGTCATTGTTTCTCATTTTTTGGGGGTGTTTTTGTGCTTTTTCTATTTTAGTTTGTTTGTTTGTTCTTTGCATATAGCACATTAGACGAAATCATCTTCCATTCTGTCTCCCAAGGCACAAACTGTGGATAAATCTCTATATAAGCTGGTGCGTACAGGCCGATCTGTGTTAATAATCCCACTCTGAGTCATCTCCTTATTTCTGCTTCTGATCTAAACATTCGGAGGACGTTGGATGTAGACATCGACTCATTATGACACACAAAAAAAGAGAGCAGGAAAAACAAGGATGTAAGAATTCTGCTTTTATCTTTTGAAATATAATATTCTTCTGGTCTTATGAAAAAGGAGACAAAGACAAAGGAGCCCTTTTAGTCAAAAAGGATTGATTGCGACCTTTGGATTGGTTTGCATTAAATAACAGTTTTTGTTTTACATTGGTAGTGTTCTGCTCTGTTCTTTCTTTGTTTTTGTTTTTTAGCTCTTCCTTTCTTGGGTCCCCACCACCTATGCCTACACTCTCCACTGTTAGCAATGTCAGGCAGAACAAGCATGCCTAGTCTCTAGCCAGGACTTGGCACTGATTTCTGGCACAAATAAGAGAAAATTTGCAGTGGACTGGTAGAAACATATGTCTCTACAGCTTACTATTTTTTTTTTTTTTTTTTTCAGGTATGTACCACATATTCATTTCCAGTGGCACAGAACAGAGACCTCAGCTAACCTGAACATATGCAGTCTGAAATTATCCATTAGAAAAATATGTACCAGTCTTTAAGGGTCTGTAAACTGAGTTCTAAATGGATAGCTGTTATGTAGTGGATGGTGCTACCACCTTTTGCAGTTTGTAAGATGTAAAGTGAACCATGTTTGAGATCAAGGCTTAACAGAATTATTCCCTGATTAAATTATTGATTCAAAGCTAATAAATATACAACTTGATGGAGACTCTCCTTAGTTGGTTTAATTTAGTAAGAAGTAATTTTACATGCCTTAATGCAAATATCAGAGCTCATGTGTGCCGTTTGCACTGTACATTGTCTGTAGTTAGCATTTGTTTCTACAGTAGGTTGCTGCACATGTTTCTCTATTTCAAAACATACAATTCAAAGCACAGCATATTTCAGTGACTGCTGAGTCATCGTTATTAAACACTTATTGCTTCTTAATAATTAGATTTTTGAGAAATTGTATGTGGATGCCTCAAATGACAACCTTAGCCAATGGCATTAATCGGCTCCTCCGCTATTCTGTGAAGGTTTTCCGTAATTATATGAAACCTGGTTAGACTGCTCCCTTTCAGCCACAATAGCTGAGGCTGGCTTGTGATAATTGACAGTAAGGTTTGGCTTATGTTTGTGTTATATAGGGTTGTGAAAGTGATTCAAGTACTTCAACACTGAACTGGGTAAACCACTTCTCTACAGACCTCAGTTTCATGCATGTGGTGCAACATACATGGAACTGCGCTATTTCTGTAATTGCAGGAACTGAGGGGTCTTGCACGAACCTTGAGAAACAAAAGTACATAGCTGTATCTATCCAGGTGTCTATGTATGTTTTGCTTCATACAGTAATGTACTTGAGGATTGTTATTCCAGCGTCTTGTTGCAATAACAATAGCAGCTTTTATGAATGAACATCTTTTAAAGCATGTCTTCTTGGCATTACACTTACGCAGAAGAAGTGTTACTTACCGGTGTATCTACATGCTTTAATGGCAGCTGAGGAGTGGGAGGCTGGAGAGAAAAGTGAGACAGAGTCAGCGGGTTAATCATTGTTTCTTTCACACGAAGGAAGAAACAACATGGTGAGAAAAAAAGATGAGAAGGAGATGTGAGAACCAGGTTTCCTTTCTGGATGTCCCTCTCTCACTTATTGCCTGGGTGACAGTCACCTACTAGACTCACTCTGTGTGTGTAGTTTTCGGGTGTAACATGTTCCAATGTAATGCAACATTACATTTGCTTGTAATACAGTAATATAATGCATTACTGTATTAAATTCAATTCAGCTGAGTGTATGCAGACTCCAGCCCAGCAGTCAGTGCCTGATCTTCAACAGGTAACAAAGGCAGGCAGGCTTGTAGCATTTATTTCTATCTGTTCATGTTTATTCACAGCTTTTTATTGTTGTTTTTATGTGTCTTCATTAGGACAGATGATGGTACAGAGTACCATAAGCCGATAAGCGTAAGATAAAGTGTAGCGTAACAAATTGCTAATTAACGTCCTCTTATACTTTTAAGAACCAAGAAGTAACAAGCAGTGTTTACATTTTACATTAATATATTACTTTTTTGAACAATGACCCCAATGGGCTTGAAGAAAAGGTGGTAACTAGCAGATGCTATATGATTATTTGGCTTTAAGGTATGTTTTACCCTTCAAGAAAGCAAAAAGATAGGCAACAAATGTAAAGTAAATTGCAGCAGCTGTTGAAAGCACAAAGAGTAACTATTCCTTCTTTTGTTTTTAATTTTTTGTGAAAATACAAAAACCATAACAACAATTCCATTTCTCTATATAATCAGCCAACATTTTCCTATCAAAGATATAGTCATATTAGCATAAATATTGCCCAAATATTTTCTGTTGTATGGAGCATAATGCATAACAAATATGTTTTTGGTGATTGAGCAATAGCATCATTCTATAGTTTATTAAGCTAAGCGCAGTAAGTCCTTTGATTACAGTACTCTCAGAAGAGTCTGTAGCACACAAAGCAGAGTAGCATCACAACTTAGCAGTTGGTGGAGTGGAGATAATCAGCATCTTCACGGTAAGTTGACAACTAAATATTAAGTTAGAACACTGTTGGAAAGTCCATAAACAATGAATACTTAATTTTCTCTGTTCAGTATAGCAATAACATAGTATTAGCATCAGTATTAGCTCCGAAAAATCTACTATCAGTCATGTTTTTAAAAAAATGTTGATTTGAGGTTACTTCAGATTTTGATGCCAGTTCAAATTTCCTTATTTTAGGTTATTCGGGTGTTTACGGTTGACCAAACTAACAACTGAGACAAACTAAATATAGACATATGTTTGGATCCAGTTTTCCTTGTCATACTTTTCAATTTAATCCTATTGCATGAAGTCTCTGCTGACTAATTTCATGACATTTTGTGAGTTTTTACAGTGTTTACATTTAAAGGTATACAAAGGGTTAAAATTTCAAATCAGTTTCTTAAATTGTGCATGTCTGTCCCTGAACGAGGCAGAGATGGAGAAAGAAGGAAAGAAAAAGAAAGTATGTAATTAGAGGCACAGAGATACAGAGCTTGATCCATGTTTTAAGGAAAATCTCTTAACTGAGTTAAGTACAGGGTCTTAGGCTGCTGTGAGCTTTGTAAACAAATCTGAAGGACTGTTTAACAAGCTGCAGCAGTGATTTTAAAAGGCCAAAGCCCAAAGTAAATAAGTGAAAAGTAGTTATTGTAGCCTGGAATCTTCCTAATTTGGTCAAACCATTGGTGGTTTAATCATAAAAATATAAAACAGGACCAACTGATCCCTTTCATATTTGAGTTCATTAAATACTCACTACAAATCAGGGAAATGATCAAATTGGTATTTCTCCTGGTTTTCTAATCATGACCTAACATTTGCTGAGCAAGCATTCTTTGTGGAAATGAATGAAAACTCCAATTTCAAGCTCATTAAAATGAAAATGGCTCAAGTCTTGTTGTCGCAGTGCATAAATCCCATTTTATCCTCTAAAGCAGAAAGCCTTAACGGAAAAGGGAATAATGATTTTCACTGAAGCTCTCTATCGTTCCTCGTCTGCTCAGTGTGGCAGCATCCGCATAGCTCATACCAAATTACTGAAAGCAACACAGGATGTGTGGATGCTTTTGACAAAGTCTGTATGTAAAAGCCACCCCCTTTACTGCAATCCTTATACTTTCTTTTTGTATTAAGCAAGATGATTGACCTAAGGCTGCATAAGGGGATAGTGAGAGAATATGTCTGTGATGGTTCTCAGTCATCCTGGCGGACCAATCCCTGGCTACCAAGACTAGCAATCGGGACATGGAATGTCACCTCTCTGGTGGGGAAGGAGCCTGAGTTAGTGCGTGAGGTTGAGAGGTACCGGCTAGATATAGTAGGGCTCACCTCAACGCATGGTTTGGGCTCTGGAACTAGCCTACTGGAGAGGGGCTGGACTCTGTCTCAGTCTGGAGTTGCCCCTGGTGAGAGGCGGTGGGCTGGGGTGGGTATCTTGGTATCCCCTCGGCTTGCTGCCGGTATGTTGGGGTTTCTCCCAGTGGATGAGAGGGTTTGCTCCCTTCGCCTCCGGATCGGGGAATGGGCCCTGAACATCATCTGCGCTTATGCGCCGAGTGGCGGTTCAGAGTACCCAGCCTTCTTGGAGTCCCTGGGTGGGGTACTGGAGGGTGCTCCTCCTGGGGACTGTTTTGTCCTACTGGACATGCTCACGTGGACAATGACAGCGAGACCTAGAGGGGCATGATTGGGAGGAATGGCCTCCGGGATCTGAACCCGAGTGGTGTTTTGTTATTGGACTTCTGTGCAAACCACAGGTTGGCCATAACGAACACCATGTTCGAACATAAGAGTGTCCATAAGTGAACACGGCACTAGGACACTCTAGACCACAGGTCGATGATCGATTTTGTAATCGTATCACCAGACCTAAGGCCATATGTTTTGAACACTCGGGTAAAGAGAGGGGCTGAGCTGTCAACTGATCACCAACTGGTGGTGAGTTGGATCAGGTGGCGGGGGCGGACGCTGGACAGACCTGGCACGCCTAAACATACAGTGAGGGTGTGCTGGGAACGCCTAGCAGAGCCCTCGGTCCGGGAGATCTTCAAATCACACCTCCGGCAGAGCTTCAACAGCATTTCGAGTGAGACTGGGGACATTGAGTCCGAATGGACCATGTTCAGCATCTCCATTGCTGAAGCTGCTGCACTGAGCTGCGGCCGCAAGGTAATTGGTGCCTGTCGAGGTGGTAATCCCGAACCAAATGGTGGACACCAGAGGTGAGGGGAGCCACCAAGCTGAAGAAGGAGTCCTACCGTGCTTGGTTAGCCTGTGGGATTTCGGAGGCAGCTGATAGGTACCGACAGACCAAACGGAACGCGGCGCGGGCGGTGGCGGAAGCAAAAATTCGGGTGTGGTAGGAGTTCGGAGAGGCCATGGAAAAAGAATTTCAGACTGCCTCGAAGAGATTCTGGTAAACCGTCAGGCAACTCAGGAGGGGAAAGCGGTGTTCTACCTGCACTGTGTATAGTGCGGGTGGAGTGCTGATGACTTCGACTGAGAAAATTGTCGGGCGGTGGAAGGAATACTTCAAGGACCTCGTTAATCCCACTGGCACATCTTCTGTGAAGGAAGCAGAGTCTGTGGACGAAGGGGATGACCCGCCAACCTCTGGGGGTGAGGTCACTGAGGCAGTTAAACAACTCCTTGGTGGCAGAGCCTCTGGGGTGGATGAGGTCCGCCCCGAGTTCCTGAAGGCTCTGGATGTTGTAGGGCTGTCCTGGTTTACTCGCCTCTACAATGTTGCGTGGAGATCAGGGGCAGTACCCCTGGATTGGCAGACCGGGGTGGTGGTTCCCATCTTTAAGAAAGGGGACCAGAGGGTGTGTTCCAACTATAGGAGAATCACACTCCTCAACCTCCCTGGGAAAGTCTATGCCAGGGTGCTGGGGAGGAGAGTTCGTCCGTTAGTCCAACCTCGGATATAGGAGGAACAATGCGGTTTTCGTCCTGGTCATGGAACACTGGATCAGCTCTTCATCCTCTCAAGGATACTTGGTCTGCATAGCTGGCAATAAGTCGGAATCGTTCGTGGTGGGTAATGGGCTGCGCCAGGGCTGCCCTTTGTCACCGATTCTGTTCATAATTTTTATGGACATAATTTCTAGGCGTAGCCAAGTGGCGGAAGGCTTTCACTTGGGAGGTCTCAGGATCTCATCTCTGCTTTTTGCAGATGATGTGGTTCTGTTGGCTTCATCGGGTGATGGCCTCTAGCTTGCCTTGGAACGGTTCCCAGCCAAGTGTGAAGCGGTGAGAATGAGAATCAGCACCTCCAAATCTAAGCCCATGGTCCTCAGCCGGAAAAGGGTAGAGTGCCCACTCCGGGTCAGGGACGAGTTCCTGCCCCATTGGAGGAGTTCAAGTATCTCAGGGTCTTGTTCACGAGTGATAGGAGAAGGGAGCGGGAGATGGACAGATGGGTTGGTGCAGCGGCTTCAGTGATGCGGACGCAGTACCGGTCTGTTGTGGTGAAGAGAGAGCTGAGTGTAAAACCGAAGCTCTCAATTTACTCGTCGATCTACGTCCCTACCCTCACCTATGGTCACGAGCTCTGAGTAGTGACCGAAAGAACGAGATCGCGGATACAAGCGGCAGAAATGGGCTTCCTCCGAGGGGTGGCTGGCCTCTCCCTTAGAGATAGGGTGAGAAGTTCGGCCATTCAGGAGGGGCTCAGAGTAGTGCCGCTGCTCCTCCACATTGAAAGGAGCCAGTTAAGGTGGTTCGGGCATCTGACAAGGATGCCTCCTGGGCGCTTCCTGGGAGAGGTGTTCTGGGCATGTCCCACGACGAGGAGGACACGCTGGAGAGATTATATCTCTCAGCTGGCCTGGGAACGCCTTGGTGTTCACCCGGACAAGCTGGAGGAGGTGGCTGGGGAGAGGTAGAAGTCTGGGCTTCTCTGCTTGGGCTGCTGCCCCCGCGACCCGGCCCCGGCTAAGCGGAAGAAAATGGATGGAGGTTCTCAGTCATCCAGGGCATCGCAGTCTAAGGAGCTTGGAAAGAAAAGCGTCGGGACTTCTTTAAAGTCCATAGTGAGAGAACAGGAGTGACAGCCTAGAAAACTTCTTAAAAAAGACCCTGTGACACAACCACACTATGACGGAGCCACAGTTTCATTTCCTTCTTGTTCATGTGTAAGCATGCGGGCGGACATGTGTGCCAATAATTTTGCAGACTCCCACTCATTCACAGGTAGCGATAAGTTATCAGTAAACTGGCACCTTGTCATGAGAGGCAGTGAAGAAGAAAACCGCTAACATGAGATAAACATTTTGGGCAGGTGCAGCTTTGCAATTATCTTGAAAACAATGCATCAAGCACATTTCGTCTTGGACTTAAATGTTTTATTGTCAGTGTTACAAGTATATGTTTTGTGTTATGAGGTAACAAACGTGTTATAATATTTATCTTTTAGAAAAGTCACTGAGACAGCTAAACACCCTGCAAAAACTGACCAGGAAACACCAGTCACAGCACATACAGTCCTTAAATAATTTGTCAGATGACCATTAAATCTAAGGTTTATGGCACATCTGCCCTAAATTAACAACACTGGATATTACCAAATTAACTTTTTATGTTTCTGTGATGTTTAATCCACCAGTATGTTCAAGATATTTAATCAACCTGATTTTAAATACAAAATATAGTATTATATATTTTAAAATATAGTATTACAAGCTTTAGCTTGTTATTGTTATTTTTCCCGTTCTATTCCAACTTTTTTTTCAAACCGTGCATTTTTCTGGTCAGTCTGTCTGCAAAGAAACCCCTACAGTAGACACTGCATGCATTGCCTGTCGTGTCTTGTCACTGCCTGTGGACAGTGTGTGAGTTTCATGCCTGAACTCTGACAACTTATCGCTGCTTGCTCCAGTGGAATACCAGGTCATCTTCATGTTCATGGCAGAACAAAACAATCAGGCCACCAAGAAATGTCCCAGTGCTCCTGGCAGACATATTGCCTGAATAGTTCTTTGTGCTTGCATATTGATTTTCTACCTTTGGCCAGGTTTGATCTGCCAGTCACATGGCGATTGTGACCAACTGCTATTATCACCTCTACAGGACACAGTTTGAGTTGGTTTGCCTTGTACAAACAGCATTTATGAGATGAGAGGAAGCTTTTATAGTTATAGCCTCTGCCCTCTCACATCCAGCAACGACCTCACAGAGCTGCCTGTGTGTGGCTCTGACACAATTCTAGGAAGGGCCATCAAATTTATGAAAAGGATTTTAGAGGTCAATATGAGTTTTAAATGTTGCCTTAATGGTCTTGTTTGACACACATACACACAGATTGCTGAAACACATGCATGCACATGTCATACTCACCGGCTCATAGCTGGTATTTGTTTGACATGATGTGGTGACCTGTAAATGGAGAAAGAGAGAAACCAGCTGAAGTCATATCTGACTTTTAAGGAGAGCACATAAAAAATAGGTAAGTAAAGGAGGGGAGAAGCAGAAAAAATAACTCAGCTAGTGTCCTCAGTTCTCTGAAGTGCTTTAAATTGTGTTTTAAAAAACACTACTGTAAGAATTGCATTTATTTTTGTAGAGACAGCGGGGGAGAGACATCTCTGAATATTTCCTCTTGAATGCTTGAGTGTTTCCCAACAGAACAGAAATAATCACTGCCTATAAAAAAGAAAGCACCCTTGACTGTTCCTCTGTGTGGGAAATATCTATTCCAAGCAAAAATCACATTTCACAGTCAACTCACACTGAGAGAATGCTTCCAGAGAACATCACAAAACTAATGAACACTGCATTACACTCAGCTCCCACACAGATAAACACATTACATTATAGTATGAGTATCATTTATTTTGCATGACCCTTTTCTTGGTCAGTCTGTATAAGAGAATCCAGGCAAAAACACAGTACAAATTGGTTTCGCTTGTGTTAAATAACAACTCGACATCATGGCAGAAATCCAGGTTACACACTACCAAGTGAGCTTACATGCACTACATGCATCAGAATTGTACACGAGTATCTGACTGACAAACAGTTTTGCCTTTCAAAAACAAAAGACAGTGTATAATGTTCGGTATGCTACAGTCATGTGCAAAACTCTTGAGCCACCCCTTGTTTCCTTCTTTTGATTCCAGTGAACCTGACATTCTTGTAATTTTCTAAAGCCGCATAACAGAAAAGTTAGCAAAGAACCATTTAGGCAGTTTGCTATGAGCACCCTTTCTCAAAACACATCATTTGTTCACATTTCTTTTGTTGAATCTATGAAAGATGCCAGAGATCCCATATTCTGACAGGAATAAAATAGCATTGTTTTTCAACAACAAGGTGATTCCCAAGGAGCTATTAGATGAAAAACTTAGTTTGCAGTATCTCCTTAAAAAAAAAGAAAAAGTGAAAAAACAGTTTCTGAAAAAACCTTTCCAGAAACAAGGAACATGTAGGACAAAAGAAGAAGGCTTAAAAACTAACTTTTGAAGTGCTTTTAGGCAATAGTTCTTTCTGAAGACATTGGCTGCTTTTTGAATAATTTTCAGTCCCATCTTTGTACCTGACCATTTTCAGATGAATGTTTTTTGTTTGTTAAGACACTTAACACTGACCTTTTAATCACTGAAATATAAAAAAGGCTCCTAAATCAAGGGATGAACCGGTGTTATGTCAGAAACTTGGCATTTGGTGTGCGGGATAGCCTTAACAGATTTGAGGAAACTGGACAAGTGGAGGGCCAAAGAAGAAGCATCAGGCCCAAACAGCAGATGAACAGTATCTGAAAGTTGTGTCTTTAAGAAACAGGAAAAATACAGCAAAGACCTAACACAGGACCTGAAAGATCATCTAAACCTTCAGCTGATCATCTACTGTTTACTGAAGCCTCATCAGAAATGGTCTCAGTGGAAGGGTGGCTGTCAAGAAGCCGTTCTTAATGAAGGGGAAAAAAAGGGAGAAAAAGCTGAGGAAGGAAAATTACACAAGAACTGGACTGAAAATCAGTGACAACAGGTCTGATGTAGAGATGAAGTCACATTTAGTCTTGGAGATCTTGTAAAAATTCATGAATTATGAATACAGAAAAGTGCCATCAGATTTTGCTCCACCATGCAAAACCATCTGGAAAACATCTGATTGGCAACAGCTTCATTTTTTTAAGACGACAATGATCCCAAATACACTGCCAATACAGTAAAAGCATACCACAGTGGAGCACAGTCATGGATCGGCCTCCCCAGAGCCTGGACCTCAACATTATTGTGTCATGGTTCCTGTGTCTGCCCGGCTGGCCCCGCGAGGCTACATTTGTTATTTGTTGTTGTTTGGTGGTTTTCTCACCCCCTTGTCGCTCTGCCTGGGCGGAGCTCAGGCTCCTGCCTTTGGCCCACGCACCTGGCTCTAATTGCACAGCTGATTACTCCGTGGCTATTTAAGGCTGGGGCTCGGATCCTGTCATCACTGGATGATTGCATGAGACACGTTAGTGTTAGTTCCTAGCTTTTGTGATGCTTCGTGAGTGAGTGAGTTTGCCTTTTGAGATTTGTCTCTCTCTGTGTGAACAGTCTCCCCGGACCTGCTGCTCTCTTTCCTGCATTGGATTACGAGCATGTTGGTGTGTGGATTCGTGTGGTGGAGCGCAAGTGTGTGAGAGGACCTTTTCCCTTCCCGAATCACCCCTGGACTCCCTGGACCCCTGGATTTCCCCCCCACGTATATATCGTACACTTGGTGTTGTGTAAATAAACTCTCGTATTGAACTTTGAATTCCAGTCTGCGCCTGAGTCCTCTCCCTACCTGTGACATATTGAAGCAGTGTGGGATCATGTTGACAGAGAACAGAACAAAAGGCAGAAACATCCAAAGAAGAGCTTTGAATGTCCTTCATGAAGCCTGGAGAACTATTCCTGAAGACTACTTAAAGACGTGACAAGAAAGCTGCGTAAGAGAGTTCAGACTGTGCTGAAGGATAAAGGTGGTCACACCAAATACTGACCACACATATGTGCCATTTTTCCTAATATTAAAGAAATTAGAGGTGGCTCAAGACTTTTTGCATATATGACAAATAAACACTTTTTATTAAGCCATTTCTGCTTAATAATCCTGATATTAATATGTAACTTTAGTATAGCTTCCGTCTGAAACAAGCCATTATAAGTCCTGCGCCTGTCTCAATTGCCCCTCTTAAAAAAAGGTTCTGATTGGCTGATTGGTAAGGCATTACTAACATAATCAAATAGCACTAGAACTACTGCATGAGACCTGACCTCAGCTGGTACTGCTGGAGATTTTGTTTTCATGATCCGCTCCCTTTTTTGCCCTCATAGCGGAAAATTATTGTGCCATCCAACCACTTCTCTGCACGGGCAGCTGGAGGTTTCAGCTCCTTTTTGTCTCCGCATTCTTCCCCACTTTATGCTCAACATCATGTTTTCCTTTCAGTAAACAACAGCAGGTTTTACAACAAATGTGTCTACACCAGTACTAAAAAATGCAGAGCCAAGGGACAGTACCTGTTGCCAGACCTCCCAAGCAACAGTATCACTTGTAGCCTAATTATACTATCCCCTCAAAATTAGAGCCGTATTGCTTTCCTGATGTTGCAGTGTCACATGGAGCATCTTTAAATAGCAGTTAGGGCATCCCGGGCTAAACTGGGTTTCAAAATATTTTGTCCATAGTATTCATGGCAGGCAAGTACGTCCCCTAACAGTCTGTGTTACCCTCTGCACCACAAATCACTGATTACGATGCGTAAACAGGCACCTCTCCAGCGAGCTGTATGACGTCCATCTGATTGTATTTACTTTAGTGTGTACAGATACATGCATGGTTAATTGACTGCGTGCAGCAGCCAGTATCCCAGCGCGCTGTGAGCTGACGGATGTTTACGAGGGCTTAGATGAGAGCGCACTATCAGCATACAGCAGACAGGGGCAGGAAGGAAACGGCCATAATTAGTTTGCTCTGGGAAAACAAAGGACTCATTGACTTTGTAATGCTATCATCAAGCATATCAGAATACAGTAGCGGGATAACATCGCAGCAGAAAAGATCCCACCCAAAGCATGCTAATGTGCAATGTGAAGGCATCAATCCACCAGTCAGTGCTACCAAAAAAAGCACGAAGCAGGTCATCTATAGACCAAGCTGACCATACCACATAGTAGAGACACTGTTACCAGCCTTTTATTATACTAACTGCCAGGTTGCCTTACATACGGTAAGACTTTGCATATCAGGAAAGCCACACAGTTAAACTCAGCCCACAATCTGGGCTGATCAGCTGATCTAAATGATAGCCCACATTAGCCTCTTGTTGCCAAATCTCACAAATCATTTGTGAACTGCTGACAACTGCTGCAAAACTGCGTTCCTTCATTCATGTTGTGTCTGGCTTAATCGCTTTCATGTATGTTGTCAATGACGCCTGCTCTGTTTTGCTGCTTCGCCACCTGCTTTGCCTCAAACCACCAAGATGACGGCTATCTGGTACTATACCGAGTCCAAGCTTAGCCCTACCATAGCCTGGTTAACTATGTTTACATTGATTTTGCATGTGTATTGTGTAAATCAAAACTAAAGCTATTTTAAAGGCATAAATTTGTATCTTTTCTAAAATGTCAGTAAAGCATTTTACTGACACTGGTGTAGTCATCAGCCTGTATATAGCCCTTTAGTGATTCTTACGCCTACACAGTTTTTTCAGCATCATTGCAGCAGTTTTATTATCTCTGTTATACACAGTGTAGATTCAAAGTGAAAAAGCAGCTTGCATGTAACTCTAGTGGACTTCAACAAAATAAGGACTCAACACCTATCCCAATTCTATTAGAAGCTAACAGAACTTCCCAGCAGTTGACATGTTTTTGCTTTGTACTGGACGTCTAATATCTGAAGACGATGTTGTTATTGATTAATTGGTGCTGGTGATGCTACACGTCACTGAGCCCAATAGTGTCTGCCTTTATGTGCAGCTCACAGGTTCTGTCCTGGTGATGACTCCTTCCAGCACTGATCTAAGCTTAGAAGGATTTGGACTTCGAGTCAAACGCTCACATCCAGACACCAAACTGTTGGAATCACATGTGTACACTGCTGGCAGGGAAGAAATAACAAGCAAAACCTTCATAGCTGCTCATCTCAAATTCCTTCAAATACTGTGGCTCAGTGAGACTGAAAATCCTCCGCAAATCACCATGCGAGAAAGTGAAAGAATAGCTACCTCGTCCATATATGGCAGCTGCAGCTGGAAGGTCTCACATGGTTTTTACCGGCTAAAGCACAGGAATCTCAGAGAGGCCCACCACACGCTTCAGCATCCAGCCAGACTAACACCTGAGGTTCATCTGTCAGTGATTGTTTGTGCAGCTCCATCTCAAAATCTGTGAAATTATCCAGCTCATTTAGCTGTTTTTGTAATGCCTGAGAAATGAAGCCCGTTTATCTGATCATTTCTCTTTATCGATGCATCTTCTGCAGCGCATCACCTACACTGGAAAATTCCTTGCAACTGGACGATTTCAAGGGATTCATGCTATGCTGTAGTTGTTATCATATTTTCACCCCACCCAGAATGTACATTATCTTAAAAAGACCGTAACTCATTGTCCATTGTTGTACTCATGTCCAAGCAAAGAGCATTCTTTGGCCTTTGCACAAGTTTCTTCAATCGCCTTCCAGCGACTGGGTAGTTACAAAGCACCAGACCACAAAGAACTCTCCAACAGCAAGATAGAGTCAAAGTGGGTTTAGTCTCTTAAAACAGGGAGCTTATAATCACATCAAGTCAAGAGGGGTGTCTGGGAAGCTACTGAACTAGAACAAGGAGTCAACTGAGCCACTGGGGGACCCTCTGCAATCCCACCACAGCTAAGACGTCTTACTGGGGGGTGAACAGAGGTTAAGGTGGGCTGTTGAATTACAAAAGTCAAACATCTCAGATGAGACTTGACACCTTCATGGTGCTGCCATTCTCTTCCTAGATCTCCTTTTGCCTCATACCAATAGAGTGGCAAATGCAGTAATGATTTCAGAAAAGTGTTGCTCAAGGAGGATTTATATGGGAATGTAGAACCTGGAATATCAAAGAAAGACTCTCAAACCCAATCCACCGAGCTGAATCATCGTATAATGAGTAAACACGTAGCACTCCGAGCAGGAAAGTGATGAGCTGTTTTTCATTCGGTTTGACAAACTTCAAACAGGCTGGAACAAGCATCCTCTGATAAGAGGAAGAGGAAGAGAGGAAGAATAAGGGCAGGATTATACTTGCTTGCAGATGTGCCCAAAGACAGCTGCAGCTAAGTAGTTCTTATTACACCACTTTTACATTTTTCACATCCGTCATAACTCATTAAACATCAGGAACTTTAGATGCCCAAGTGCCGTCCATTTTGTTGGACCATGTGGATGTGTCTTTGCAGACTGCTCCAGGATAAATACTGCACATTAGGGATCTGTACAAGTAATCAGGCACATGACTAAATGTTGCTGCTCTTGCTACTCAGCACCAGAAAATAGCAGTGAGTTAAATTACTTATTCATGTTTTCTTAATGTACTGATAGTTAACTTTTGGATCTAAAAAGTTAATTTGTCAAGTATTTCTAGTTGAGCCTGCAGCCCTGTCAGTTGGTGCATCTCCTCTTTTTCTCCATAGTAACAGAACAAAGTAAAAAGGAAGACAAATGACAGCCCCAGAAACCAGTGCAGTTCTTCAGTACTACTGAAAAATCATGGTTGTTCGTAAGCTCACTGTCATGGTTATACTTGGTCTCAACCTAAAATATACAAGCAGATATTTCTGTCTTAGCGACTTAAAATAACTACATGGTGGAACGCAAGGAAAGCATGCTAACTGCTACCACTGCTAACGTTAGCCACCACAAACCAATCTGTGCTCAATGACATACACAGTGGAGCATTTAAAATATGTTTTGCTTATAAAAGACAGCGATTTAAAAGATTTTAAATCATTCTTAATTACACACAGAGTAATTTTACAGACATTGTTTAACCTCATCTATTACACTGTGCTCAGTATGTAGTGTTTCTTATTTTCACTCTTAAACTTGACTCTTCAGCCTTTTTATTTTCCTACCATTTCATCAACTAGGATCTTTTCCACTGCAAATGCATCCTCCAAATAGACTCCAGGTCTAAATAGTCTAAGGTAAGGTTTCTTATCACTTGTAGATACCCTGGACAAATACTCAACACAGTAACAACTAATGGGAAGCTGCACAGGTGTCTAACATGATTGCAGTATAACACTGGCCACTAATTTACTCAGCACCTTTTGCATCCTTTGTTTCACCTTTTTCATTTTTCATTACTCTTACTTTTTGACTCTCTTAACTTGGAGCTGCTGTGTTTTGTCTTTTTTTTGCCCTTTTGCCTCTCCGATTGAGGGATAATGACTGTGATCTTGGTTCATCTACTTCATCCTAAGTGATGGCAGAAAGCATGCTTTTGCCACTGTGAATAAATCATCTCATTGGCTCCAATAAATCAGCCTGCCATGGGTCTGACCACATTCAAAATTCCTCAAGCACTCGTTCTGCCCACACAAGAGTCACTGCCGCATTGATGGCAGTTTGCCTGAGAAACTAAATTCTTCACTTTCCAAACGGGGGCCAAATAAGGACTGGAGCTCAAACAGGCCTTTTGGAGGGATTTATACATCGGCTGGGTTTCTGTTTTACTTGGAGGCCTAATAAATCCGCTGAGTCCTGTGATGCTGGAGTGCATGTTCCTGCTTTCCCGGTTTGACATTTTGACATAATGGCAAGTGTGTAATGCTCCATGTTCAACTGGGTGGCACTGTGTTGCTGGCAGCGGCTTGCTGGCAGCACTGAACGTCGTCTGTGGTTAAATAATATCTGAAAGGAGACTTAAATCAAACTGTAGTAAAATAATGGCAAAATAAAGGAATCGCTGCTGCCAAAGAGAATACTGCATGGGAATAATTTGCCACTAAAATGCTCTCCATCACTTATAAGAGCCATTGCATCAAAGTCATGATTCAATATCCTTTAAAATGGAAAATCCACTCTGTAAACATGGTATTTTGACTGAGCTGTTCGGTGGATATCTAAATTTGGAAAAGGACATTTTGAAAACCTTCAGTCTGGGGTGAACAGCTTCAGAGAGAATCCAAACAGGATGGAAAAGGGTGGTGTGTACATAGAACGTCTAAATAATTGTTTTTGCAAAGTAAAAGACGCTATTCACCAGCTGTTTTGTACTCCATCAATGCCTGATAGCATCGCACAAACATGAGCTTCCATGAAAACCATCCTGTGATGGTTGAACAAACGATCAGACCGTGACAGGATGAAAACACGAAATCCACCAAGCGACAACTTTCCATTTTTTTTCATGCCAAATCCACTGTTTAAATCTCGTGAATAACAAAAGAAAAAGATTTTTTTTCTTTTTACACAAGAACAAAATCACTACCACATGGCTAACACACCATAAGTAAGCGTAAAACTTGTCCAACAAGCGTAAGTGTTAGCGTCGACCCTAAATGGTTCAGACAAAGTTTACCACAACACGCAGGAGGTTATTTACGATATCCATCTCACTGGATTGCCTTCACCAGAGAAGGCACTGCATTATTTCACCTCGAAACCAAGATGCTGATGTTATGTTTGAGGCCTGAGCGGATGAGCAAGAGGCCAAAGACCATGGATCGCCGAGGAAGCAGCTATTTGATCATGGTCAACCCACAGTGAGTGGCTTGGCTACATCACCCTTTTGTACGGTTATAACCCAATCACTGCAAGCTGCAGACGACAAAATATCCCATTAAACATAGCAGTGATGAATATCAGATGTGCAATTGTGGTTCACTTTGGACACAGGTTGAAAACCTCCAACTCTCAAAGCCCGTCTTGGAGTTTTACGCACAGGGGGTATGATCGCACATCATAAAGGTTAGGTCATTTGATCGCGGCTTCAGTAGTGGGAGAGGTTTCATTTCATTTGGCACAGATTTAATAACATGCAATAACACTTCAAAGACGGAGCTTCTGTGGAGGTCGAAAACAATCATGTTTTCATCATTAGTGGATTGCACCAGTGTTGGAGCGTGCAAATGTGCCTGTTCCGGACACCATTCGCCTATCACTTCCTGTTTAATTAAGGGTGGCTGCAGGATACCGTTTAACCACTAATGGCACAGTGAAGCAAGAATAAAGAAACAACGCCAAGCCAAAATCAATGATATACATGCAGAAAAATGCAATGAAATATAGGCTTACTGGAAGAATTGGTGAACACTCCTTTGCTATAAATTAGGCCTCAGTTTATGCATCTGTCTGCACTCTCCTTACAGAGTAAATCTCAAAGTAGATTGTTTGTGTTTTCTGGTAGTGAAATTTCCTTTTAATCTAAACTTGCTTTTGGGTTTTCCTCTCTAGCCCCTCACTTATTGACAGAAGTAAGCGAGCATGCCGAGTCGCCGCTATTTTAGCCACGTCCTCTTGTGGGATTACATGTTAAATGCCATCCTCTCTGGTCACTACTGCTTTTATAATACTTCCCAGCACATACTTGAGAGCTGATGCATCACAGTGGTTCTACCAGGCACACTTACTTTCTGTGTAGAAGCCTAGTGGATAACATCTTCGATCTAGAAAACAACTCTGATGCATGACATAGGAAAATAAAGGCTGTACCTGCACAGAAATTTGAGAGGAATTTGTAGTTGGGGAAAAAAAGCTCGGTGATATCCATGAAAGTTTCAGTTCTCTGATAAGTCAAAACATGAATTCAGAGATAAACCTAATGGGAATACAGACTTTCCAGACGTCTCAGTCTTATACCGTATGCTTAATAAAATTTAGGACGATTAGGGCAAGAGAACGAAAGCAGAAAGACATTTCCCTTTGAGACTTATGACCAATTTAAAGGGGCAATTAACTTTAGATCAAATTGACACATTTGTGTTCTGGACAGTAGTGCCATTTATCCATCTATTCACTCCATTGTTTTAGTACCAGTGGCCCAGCTTTGGTTACATCAGTTATAGAAATGGTACATGCCTTTCGATGTCCTAGGGGTTGGTATGACCCACTTGGCAAACAAGCCAAAGGGCTCATTTTGAACCGAAGCCAACAGAAGGGTGAAAGTGTTTAAAAAAACACCCAGAAGCAACGTCTTTTCCAAATATAACTACCTAGTTATGTCACAATTCTTATAGATAGAGTGTAGCTTGCTACCAGCTGTCATGAATAGATCCCTGCTTATTTTGTATTTAATTAGTTGCTTTGAGCTCCACAAAGCAAGTGCCTTTAAAGTTTTACTATCTTCAAGAGAAGGCAGATATCTCTTCAGTTAATATCTACCAAAATAATTTAGGTGGATATATAGTACGCCAAGCTTGATCTGATTTTTGGGTCAACTTCCCCTTTTATTGGTGCAATCACAGGGCAAGAACACGATACATGCAATGTGATGTAATGTATTGAAATAGATTTCAATAAGTTCTCATGAAAAATGATTTATAGTCTAAAAAGTGTTTAACTTTAACCATTTATCTCTTTTGTTAGTCTCTTTAAGCCTCAGCAACATCCTGACCACCTATGTTTAACTGCCATGTTAGCTCAAGGTCAGAGGTGAATGACTACCATCACTCTGCATCCTCACTCAACGAAAGATAAATAAAGAGAAGAAAACTGAAGGAAAAAAGGGAACTGTTACTTTTCTGCAAAGGTTCTACCTAAGAACTGCTCTGTTTTGCTCTTGCATTACCACAGAAGATGCAGGTCATGCTGAGAGAGAAAACACGTGTTCACCCTCCTGCGTTGCTCCCTGACTTTGCTGCTACAAATCTCCGCTTGTCCAGTCATAAAAAGGTTCCTGAGCCCCCCCCCCCCAAGATTGCAACTTACATGAACTCTGCCTGTCCCACTTCCCATGGGACCAACTTTCCCATGAGCGTGTGGGAGAGTAGCCTACATCCAAAACATACAGAGAAAGTCAGCTTTAACTGAAATAACATCCAAAAACATCCCTCTTGCTTGTAGATACATAACCCGGCAACTGCAGCAGTTTTTTTACGAGTTTAGAGAAACAATCTTCATCTCAAGACCTTTTAAGCCACAAAAGAAATAATTTTATAACCCAACAAACTTGCTAAACACACCATTTATTCGAATTGCAGACCAAGTACATTGCAAATGAATCAGTCTGTGCATCTTAAAGTCTGCTCTTACCTGCGCACTGGTGCCACTTTTTCTCACGCTCTCTCTTCTCTCCCCCTCTGCCTTGTTTCTACCTTTGCATTCTCCCTGCCCTCAGACCCCCCCCTCTCTAGGAGAGAGAGAGAGGGCAACAGAGGGAGTACCAAATACAGACACTTTCCTCCTCCAAACGCGTGCCAGAACTGCTACTGAACTCGATTCTGTGTATATGAGTGCTCACATGTGGATGTCTGTGCAGCTTGGACTGGACCAGGATACACTCTTTATACTGCTGGCTTTGATTCCTCTTTTCAACTGCCAAGAAATGTTGAAACACGCTATATAAGGCCAAGAGAGTGGCTTGGGGCTCCTTATGATTCCGGTACCCAAAACGAGAGAGCAAAAGACGTCTGGGGGCAGACAGTAACTGTATCCCTCTGTATCCCTCCCTCTGCTCACCCACTGCTACAGCCTATCTCTCACTCTCTCTCTCTCTTTCCTCCTCCCTCCTGTTCCTCATAGACTCTCTGTAGCTGCTGACACATGCTTGACAGAGACTGAGAGGCAGAGCGGGAAGAAGAGAAAGAGTAACTTTCCTGGGGTTTTTTTGCACTGCAGAAAACTCTCATCAGTTCACATTCATCAGTATTAATTGATATTACTATAAAAACCAATATGTCAATACTATTAAAACATTTCTTGTGTTGCTTTCGTTATGACCATACCTTTATACGAACCATTACTTTATCATTGTTTGGTATCTCACTGATGTCATGATCCTGGCTTTTTGAAAAAGCAATTGGGGTTTGGGATTCCTTTCTTTTAAAAAAAAAAAATGGGTTTATTTATTATTAAATAAAATTTTCTTAATCCTGGGTTTTGGTTTCAGTAAATCAGTTTCAGTTAGTTATTTGCTTAGGCGTTAGTTTGTATAGGGTTTTGTTATTTCTTAGCATTCCCTTCTGTGTCAAGTTTGTATGTCAATGTCACTGTTTCAGTGTTCATTACTTCCTGTTTTATTTTTGCTAGTCTGCTGTGATGTTTGCCTTGTTTGATTTTGCTTCCTCTTGTCTCATTAGTTAGATTTTGTTCACCTGTGTCATGTTTTCACCAGCTGTGTCTTCTGCAATTAGGGAGGAGCTGTGTCCTCTCTAATTACCTTGTGTGCATTTGAACCCTCAGTTTTTCGCAGTTCCTTGTTCTGTTGCACTGATTGCACTGTGTGTCTACCTGAAAGCTTTATTCATCACTGGAGTTTCTGTTTCTGCCGTTTGGGATTTTTCCCTTGCCTAAATAAAAGTTAGTTTATTGTTTATTAAGTCTGCCTTCAAGTCTATATTTTGGGTCCAGATTTTCTAATAAACATGACAACTGACTACTTTGAGGTCAATGTGTGCAGTACTGAAGTAGTAACCCTTTGCTCTGTAAAACAGACGGAGCTTACATGTTTAATTTGAATATACTTTTCCCACATAGCAAACTTGGTATGGCCCAGATCTGGCCCACACAATGTGCTTACACATGGCCCACATACCGCAAAGAATGACGGCCCTTTGGTGGTCCAGACCTGGTTTGCCAGAGGTGGCCCACACATGGGCCAGCACAAGGCCAGTTGCAGACACACTGGTGGTCCTGTGCTGGCCCATGTGTGGATTACCTCTGGCAAACTGGGCCACCAAAGGGCCGTCATTCTTTGCGGTATGTGGGCCATCTGAAAGTGGTGTGCAGCCACGGGCCAGTTCTAGACACACTGCTGGCCCTGTGCTGGCCCAGAACAGTTTCAGCTCTGGCCCCAGATGTCAGCCTAATGTGTACCTTAATCAAGCCATGTAATAACAACATGTGCCAGAACATGCAAAACAGTGCAAAAGTAACATGTCGAACCACTAACCTTGCGATCAGTAGGTGACCTGCTCTACTGCCTGAGCTACAGCCACCAACTGGCAAAGATGAGTAAACCGTTACTAGGTTTTAGATAAAGTGTACACTCACAAACCTGTCAAACCTGCATTTGAAACATTGGCTACCATAGCAGTATAGTATTGCAACATGGCATTTGGGTCTTCTAACTAAAATAGGAAAATAGGAACATAAATAGGAACATAAATAGTGCCATCATTGCCAGACCTGGCCCACATCTAGTTGACATACACCCTGCCATGACACCAGTTAGTCAGAAGTGCCAGCTTGATGCCAGATCCGGGCCGGAACCTGTTTTCTATGGGCCTGGGCCACATAAACCAAACCACAATCGAGCCAGATATGGCATGCCATCACATAGACAGTGCCATCTATGCCAGGCCTGGCCCATACCTGGATGACATACGTCTTATCATGCCAGAAGTCAGCCAGCAGTGCCGGCTTGATACCAGATCCGGGCCAGACCTGCTTGCTATGTGGGTTGTTTTATTTTCTTTGACTTCTGAATTTGTTGTAGGGCAAAAGGCAGATACAACCTGGACAGGGCTAACACAGAGAGACAGATCACACTCACTTTCACATCTAGAGGCATTTTAGAATTGCAAATTAATCTAACCCATACACGGACTGTGGGTGGAAGCTGAGAGTACCTGAGGAGAACCCACGGAAGCCCCGGGAGAACATGCAAACTCCAGTGCAAGGCGCCTGGCCAGCCGGTGGTTTCAAAGGCAACAGTGCTAACCACTGCACCATCATGCTGCCTGAAAATGCACAAATAGTATGCAAACAGAACATTTTTCACTCTGACTTGAAAAAAAGTTACAGTTGTACTTTTGCCTATAAAAATGCGCAGACATGCACACTGACTCCAGAGCAAAGAAACATAAGGTCAACAAACAGGCCATCTCAAGATCCTTCTGTTCTAAAATACTTGTAGAAAAATATTTGGCTGACTCCTTTGGGGTTTCAAGCTCATGGGATGAACTTAGCTCTTGACCTCCAGACAAGGAATAGTAAATTGGGCCATCAGTCATCTGCTAGCGCCCGGTTATTAAACCGTCTGTACCATTTGTCTGCCAACGCTATCTCCCAACTACTGCGCTGCATCTATACTGCTGAAGGGTGTTGCTATGGAGACATGCTGTGATGGCTCTTTGATGTGACGCGTTTGCACCAGGGAAACAGAGTAGCTTCTGTGAGGGCTGCTGAGGAATGAGGAGGCTTGGCTCTGGCAACTTTGTGCATGTGTGTGTCTCATCACTTTCTCTCTGCCTCACCTCTGCTACCTCTCTCTCTCTCTCTCACTTTCATGCTTGGCTGGATGCTCTCTTTTCCATACCAACATTCTTGTACACTCCTCATCCCTGCTTCTATGCACGTCTTACTGTGTTTTTGGTCTTGCTCCACTTTCTCCCTTTTGGGAGATAAAGCAGATAAAAGAGGAGAACCTTAGAAGGAAAAAGCCTGTACAACAACACTACTAAAAGGAGCCATGAAAGGCTGTTCTGTGCTAAATTTGAAAAAGTGAATTTGAGGTCACTTATTACCAGCGTTAGTGCAATAGCTGATATATCCTTTTTCACCTTGTACATCAGTGCATGAGTGTTTGTGTCAAGGAAAAATGCAATCTTGGAGACAGGTTGATTTAGTGCGAAGAACGACAAAGTTGCTTTTGAATACTTTTAAAATGTCTTTCTTTGGAAAGTTTTTGTCTACACAGTGGCATTGCAGCTTTGCAAGATGAAGTAATGGAACATCTACATATAGCCATGCAGTTAAGATCAAAATAAGGCTTGTTTTGAGTCTGTTAAAAGAGACAGAATTCATAGCTTTCAGCATCCATCTATCCATCCATTTTCTTCTGCTTATCCATGGTCACTGTTTGAGTTCTGTCTCCTCACCCCTCCCAGTTCAGGCGCTTAATCCTACCTGCAGTGGATGCTATAGGACAAACATGCTTTACTTAGCCAAGAGAGACCAAAAATATTAAATTTAGACTGTACCCCATAACACCGGCCAGCATGTTTCTACTACTGCTTGAATCAGATTTGGATTCGCCTTTTTGTGGAAAGTTGTCAATCTGCTGTTTACCTCAGCTGTCAATGCTGGATGAGAAGTGTCCACCTTTTATTTGCTCTGCAAGAGGCTGTAAAACTTTGTGAAAGTAGTCTGATCCTGGTCAGTGAGTCAGAGAAGCTTGCTTCTGATTCATCACAGCATTGCTTAGGTGAGCTGTCATTAAGCACTGTTTGTGTTACTTTTACTTACTGACAACTTCTGTTAGCTGCTGTTCGCCAGTTCTAGTAAAACTAACAGATATGGTTCGCAGTGGCAACTGAAATGGACTGAACTTCTGGCCAAACTGTTACATCACTCTGTATTAGGTTTAGATTAAATATGTGGTGACATCCTATCTTCTTTATGAATCTGAGCTGAGATCTTTTTTTATAGTGTTCTTTCATTAGTTATGTATTTCTATGAAACAAAGACATAAAATACTCCACATAATAAGAAGAATTGCAAAAACATGCTTCTTACAAGCCCAGGAAAACTAGCATTTGTAAGCAGTGGCTTTCAGGAATACTTCTCAGGAGTAAGGCCACACCATTTAGCATGTAGCTGATCATTTGTGACTTTCAGAGACATAATTTTGAAGTATTCTAAAGTTTTAACAAACATGAAACAAACTTGGTGTCATTTTGTTTGGTTGTATGCTTCACAGTTATTGTAGTCTTGTGTGTGGAGCACAGCTGGGCCATATACAAATTGAATGAGAAGTTCCCTCTCTATAATTATTTTTGCAAACAATTAATACAGAAGCAAAGGAAGTAAGCTGAAACAATAGGAAAAGGTGAAACTTCCTGTAGAAAACCTGTTTGTATTTGTTTCCTTTTCCCCGCTACCTCTTCTCCTGTTTTTCCATTGGTGCATACTTCTTAGCATTTATTTAGAAGAAGACTACAGCGAGTTATGGACCCTTCAAGAGCAAGTATTACATTTTATGGTTCTGTGTTGTGTCACAGGTTGCATGTGCAAGCATAATGGGACTTAATTTGGAGGAAATGTTTCCATGTTTGTGGATAAAATAAATATTTAAATTAGCAAGAATGCTAACCCTGTGGCTCTTTTATGCCTGGCTACTGTCTAGCTGTTAGTCAGTGTAGCTACAAAGGTTACACGGTAGGTATTAGCTAATGCAAAAGTAGTTAAACTGAAATGGTTTTAACGGTTCTATGCAAATGTAGCCAAAGCTTACAGAGAAGCAAGAGTGTTTCCGTGAGTCAATCTGAATTTCTGAACTGCAGACAAACACACACTTTCTAAGTTACATAAATAGCGCCAAGTTTTACAGGAGGTGATAAAACGGGGTTCTAACCATGCGTCTTATGACATTAAAGAGCTTCTGTGTTGCATTTTATAGACCATGTCATTTGCCAGAGGTCTAATTACAGGACTCTCCCAGTTTTCACACATCCACACATGTTAGGATGTGGATTAAAATGTTTGGATGCCAGGATTATAAGCTGAGACCTCAAAAACCCTTGACCTCAAAATTCTTCACTAGCTTTTGTTAGGCTTAACTGATGTAGGAATGCACATCCATAGACTCTTGCAAACTGTGCTTAAAGGACATTGGTTTTTTGTCTATGTAAAAGTATCTTTCCGTTGCGGATAAAGATCCTGAGAGCTTTCTGATATCAGTTTAAAGTTTTGCTCTGAAATGCTGCCTATGTTATGTAAGCTCAGGCTGACTGACATGGATTTCTTGCCAGAAGAGATGAAATGGGACTGTCGAAGTCTCCTCACTGCAGTTATATCCCAAGATTTTCTTTCACATGACAAAGGAGAGATTAGAGTTCCTAAAAATAGCGACTGGATTGCCAGATCTTCTGCCAAACCTGAACAGCTTTAAGACAAGGCTGCACTTTCAAAGCTTGGGCCTGTTAACCAGAAGCCAAGTATCTTCTTCTTACCCTATTTCAGACAGAATAAATGAAAAATTATAAATAGGGCATATGTGGCTGAGAAACTAGCGACAAAAGATGAATACATGAACCAGAATATGCTTGTTTAGTTTTAAAATTGCCTCATTATTTTATTCTTTGAATGCCATCATGACTCATTTCCTCGACATTCTGTTTTACCCTTGCTGCAGCTCCAGAATCTGTGAACATCTACAACTACAGGAAAAGCCTGATTGCTAGAGCACATTGTTCAGCTTCAGCTGATAGCAGCGATAAGTGAACAACAAAAATTTGCTGTTGCCTGGCATGGACAGGCTGGATGGTGGCGGTTAGAGATTGTATCTACCTGCAGAGTATCCCAAAAAGTAGCGTAGCATTTTCAGTGGGATAAAACGCTACATCCAGATAAACAGAATCAACTTTTTGGGATCTTTACCTAGATGATTGAGCATGTATAAAGATACATGTAGAGTAACTGCATTAACAGCAGAAAACTGTCCTCAGAATAGTATCCCTATAATATTGAGATAATGTTTGCTATGAAATAATATCCCCCAAAACAACTTAACTTTAGGTGGGCATTTTTTTTTCTTTTTTAGTCTCATTTACATTTATGACATCTGTAGTCTTGCCCATATTCTCTAAATTTAAGGCAACATAATAGTCCATCCATCTACTTTCCTCTGCTTATCTAGTTCACTTCAATTCAGTTTTATTCATATAGCAACAATTCACAAGAATCAACTCAATGTGCTTTATATTGTAAGGTAAAGACCCAACGATAATATAAAGTCAGAAAAAAACCCTATGAACAAGCACTTGGCGACAGTGGGAAGGAAAATCTCCCTTTTAACAGGAAGAAACCTCCAGCAGAACCAGGCTCAGGGAGTTTGTTTCTACGCAAACTATTGTATTTAATCATTAGCAACTATCAAAATAGTGAGTGATAGAAGGTGAGTGAAAAAGAAACACAGTCCATTCACGGTCTACATTCAAACCTAAAGTCAAGTTAAAATCACCATGTCTTCCGACTCCACACCAGATCGGCCCCAGTTGGCTGGTGGAACAGAACAGTGCTAGCCATCGCACTACTGTGCAGCTCCAATTACGAAGCCTTTTTGAAATAGAGTTTACCTTAAAACTACAAGTACTAATGGCACTATTTCAAGACTTTTATTAGATGTGGGGAAGTCAGAAACATGACAGCCAGTTTGGTGTTGACTCTATAGCTATACTGTGCCTGTAGGTTGATGCTTAGCAACCCTAACACAATGGAATTCCCTTTCTGCCAATTTAGAAATCCATCAGCTAGTCTAATGGGTGACCGTGGCTGGTCGTTGTGTCCTTGGGCAAGACACTTTACCGCCTACTGGTGTTGGCCAGAGGGGCTGATGGCGTGATATGGCAGCCTCACTTCTGTCAGTCTGCCCCAGGGCAGCTGTGGCTACAACTGTAGCTTGCCTCCACCAGTGTGTGAGAGTGAATGAATAGTGGAATTAAAAATAGTGGGTGCTTTGAAAAGCGCTATATAAATGCAATCCATTATTATTAATGATTCAGACTCTATTATTTTTCAGCAGTTTTGGTGGACTTAGCAGCTCTCTGGGCCAAGAATTCAAATCCCATTTTCTATTTACAAAGGCGGCTACATTAAATAACGCTAATAGATGATGCTAATCAAAAGCTAGTCAGCTGCCTTTTGGCATTTCAGCAAACACAATACTCTTTTTTTTACTTCACATTGACTGATGTCAAAGATTGGTCAATCAACTCAGATTATAACCAGACCATAAAGGTTCCGATACCAAAAAGTTTGTTCCTAGCCTACAGAATGTGCATGTTCACATGCAGATATCTGTTTATAGAGATTATCTTTCTGTGCATATTTTGAATGTTTTACTGCTTGACAAACCAGAGATTTCCTAGTACTTCAAGGTTTTTCAAACAAATTTGTCTTGCGGCTTAGGTAGAATTGCAGCAGTAAATATGTCAGACAGGACCACATGAATTTAGTACAGAAAAAAGACACAAACGGGTAAACAGAATTTTATAAAGCACTCTCCAACATTGTTGTTTATATGAGAAATATTCAAACTTCTTGTACTTTCTTCGTCCAACCCCTTCCCATCATTCCTCTCTGCCCTCACCTTTCCCTGCCAAACCTCGCCCTGTGTCTTCCAACCCGCCAGCCCATCGAACAACACAAACCACTGCAAGAGCATTCGAGGAGGCTCCTCCAAGACATGGCAGGGATAAATCATGAGGAATAATGAGGGCTTGTTTCCATGGAGGGTGAGCGAGAACAGAGAGCTTACAGATGCTGTGCTGTCCAGTCATCAAAACAAGACAAACACGCATGTACTCAAGCGGAGAGATGATATGCTACTGGGTGGATCTGTTTGCATAATTCTGTTGCACTGATGCCAGACTGAACTGAGAGGGAGTGATTTACATCCTAAAAGAATTAAGCCAACTGAAAAAGTCCTTTAAAAACTTTGAAAATGCAGTATTAGCAGGCTGGCAAGTCCTTGAAACATAGGTACATACTACTTCCATAAATATAGTTTAAGTCCACACAGTAGACACTTTATTAGGTACACCTGTTCAACTGCTCGGTAATTCAAATATCTAATGAGCACATCATATGGCTGCAATGTGTGTAGGCATGTAGACACAGTCAGGACCACCCGGTGAACCTTGTGAATCAGAATGGGGAGGAAAGATGACTTTGAACGCAACATGGTTGTTAGTGCCAGATGGTCTGGACTGAGTATTTGTGGACTCTCCTGATCTACTGATTTTCCCACACAACCATCTCTACGTTTTACAGAGAACGATCTGAAAAAGAGAAAATATCAGATGAGTTCTCTGTGGAAAATTGCCTTGTTGATGCCACAGATCAGAGCCAGACTCCTTTGAGCTGAGAGTGAGGCAACAGTACTTTTAAATGGCCACTCGTCATAATTGAGGAATACAGAAGAGCATCTCTGAATGCACAACACATTGACTCTAGAAGCAGATGCAGCAGAACGTCACATCATGTGCTGCTCCTTCCAACTATGAACAGGAAAATGAGGCTACAGTTCACCAAAGACACACAACAGAGGTTTGGCCCGGTCTGATGAATCTCGATTTCTTTTGCGAGGTGAATCTTAAAACCCAGAATAAACAAACAGATTAAAATACTGATACTAGCGTGAGATAGACAGTATTTTACCATTTATGACATATTTTGACTTCTAGTTTGATAAAGATAAAAAAAATAAAGGCGTTGGAAATTTTGTGTCTATTTTGGCAAGTAGGGGCAGGAATCACAGAGTTACTTAAAGTATGATATTTTCAGAATACATTGGTAGTATGGTGGTATTATAATCCCGTGATTATGGGATATAACCTTATATGTGTACAGCCAAAGACAAAAAATACTCCTAAAGGCAAATAAGCACATCAGGTGTTACTTCTATATAAAGTAATTTACATTACTAGTAAAGTATTGCATGTATGTCTTAAAATGAAATTGAATGAATGAAACTTTATCACTAATGTAAGGAAGTGACATAGGATATATTGCTGTACTGATATTATGCCCCACTCCAAACAAAGGTCCACAGCAATGGCTAATCAAGTGTCAACCACCTATTTGTCTAAAACTAATGGGATGTATTAATTTATATTTATTCTTATTATTACTTTTTTACATTTTGCTTCACACATTTTTTGCAACTTCACAAATTATGACCTCGCAACGGCTTTTTTTAAAACTTCTGAATAAGCGGTGACAATAGTGGGATATGTGCAGTCCCAAGAGCAGAAAGTGGCAAAGCACACGAGAACGGCAAAAAGTGCCAGATAACCAAAAATTGATAAAATAAATAAACAAACAACAAGTGATAGCGTTTGGAAAGTAACTTTGTTGTTTTCAAGAAGTGTTTGGATGCACTAATTTGTTGTCAGTGACAATAAAGATAAACAGTGAAGAACTTTGTAACTGTTTTTCAAAGTGCTATACAAATATTATTATTGTCATTATTATTAATACTCTCATTTATCAGGTGGTCACAAACACTACTCCAAATTAAGAATATTAAATTCTTAAACATTGTTTATCTGAAGCTCAGCTTGAAAGAGAGAGAGAGAGGTATGAGGAATCAACACAGGAGTCTTCTGTCTAACAGAGAGCCTCTGTTTGCAACACTCAGCCTAGGTGTCCTGACAGACTTTAGGCAAAATGCCAGCCACTGTCCAAACAAGTCTCCTCATCAACATAGGTGCAATACTGGCAGATAGAAGCCTGTGGAGTTTGTCTTCTGTGTGCTGTGGAGCATCCTCAGGGCTCTAATAACAGACATCCACATCGAGATGACTGCGGTCAAACAGAAAGAACGGAAAGAAAAACAGAACATGAAAAGGAGCCAGAAACTATTAGCTGCCTTCATCAAGGCACATTAGTGGATGTCTGTCTTTTGCATGTTTATACTGACATTTTCATAAGCTTTAAAAGTTAATGACTGAACTGCATGTGGTTACTGACTTTCAACATTTAGCAGAATTAGGCTAATTGCTTCACTGACAACAAGATTACAGAGGTGTTTGCAAAATGGTTTATGGACGTTATGGAAGAGCCCACTGACAAAACATTTTCACTACTATGTATTTCCTTATGTTTTGTGATAAAAATTATAAAAGGCAAAAACAGAGTTTGTACAATTGTAATTAGTTTGAAAGTCAATACTTTATTCTTCAGCACAGTCTGAACTCTCTTAGGCAGCTTTCTCATCATGTCTTTAAGTAGTCTTCAGGAATAGTTCTCCAGGCTTCTTGAAGGACATTCAAAGCTCTTCTTTGGATGTTTCTGCCTTTTGTTCTGTTCTCTGTCAACATGATCCCACACTGCTTCAGTAATGTTAAGGTCCGGGCTCTGGGGAGGCCAATCCATGACTGATGGTTTTCCACTGTGTGTTTTTCTATCCAGGTATGATTTGGCACTGCATTGGCAGTGTGTTTGGGATCATTGTCGTGCTGAAAAAGAAAGCTGTTTCCAATCCGATGTTTTCCAGATGGTATTGTACGGTGGATCAAAAATCTGATGGTACTTTTCTGAGTTCATAATTCATCAATTTTGACAAGATCTCCAACACCACTGACTGAAATGCTGCCCAAACCGTATCAGAGAGCCCACCATGTTTTACAGATGGCTGTAGACACTTATATTTCTCTCTTGATCTCCTCCAAACACACAATGATTTGAACAGATTTAAAAAACTTGGATTAATCACTCCATCAGATCTTTTGTCACTTATTTTCAATACAGTTCTTGTGTAGTTGTCATAACTCCGCCTTTTCTCCCAGTTTCCTTCCTTTAAGAATTGCTTCGTGATGGCCACCCTTCCACTGAGACCATTTCCGGTGAGGCTTTATTAAACAGTAGATGATCAGCTGAAGGTCCACATGAATCTCTCAGGTCCTGTATCAGGTCTTTGCTGGATTTTTCCTTGTTTCTTAAGGACACAACTTTCTGAATACTGTTAATCTGTTGCAAATTGTATTTTTAAACCTGACACTTCTTTGGCCCTCCGCTTGTCCTCAATTTTTTTTAAGGATATCTTGATTACAATATGCCAGGTTTTTGACATACCACTGGTTCATATCTTGAGTTAGGAGCCTTTTTATGCTTCAGTGATTCACAGGTCAGTGTTAAGTGCCTTTACAAACAAAAAACATTTGTCTAAAAATGGTCAGGTACAAGGACTGTTAAACTTGTATGTCATTATATAATCACCACACTTTTGTCCTTCTCGTCCTATGCAGCAGGCACTAACATAGATTATGCAAATATTGTCTCATAGCATATGTTAAAACAATTACCATCATCACACCCTCATAAAAATCAGTATAGGTGCCATTAAAATACTATAAAAACACAGAAATGCTTCATAAACCCAAATGAAAAACCCTTAAAACATTCAAACAACTGTCATTCAATGCCCTGGGTAGTGTTTGGCATATAAAAGGGAAGCTGTGGCGAATTAAAATAATAAACACATAAAATGAAATCAGTGCAGCGCTGCAGTTATCTTCATGTCTGGTGAACTGCAAACTGTTGGCAACAAACCTCATTGTGCTTCATGACAAATTTACTGCTCAAGGTCAGCGAAGAGGCGGCCCAAAGAGTTGCCTAAATTCACATTCGTATTTGCACAAATCGTAACCGCACTTTTACAACCTGAAACAATGAGCATGGCGCTGGCATATTTGTGTCCTGTTTGTTTTTGTTCAAGGGTCATTTCCCTGGATAAAGCCAACACAAATGTTGCTCCCAAGTAAATCAATATTGGCATTTGCACATTAACGCAACTCCAATTTTCATCCAGATTTACAATTTCCCTCCATCTACAGTCCTTCCCCTTCTGACACGCAAACCTACTCTCTTCTCAAAACATTTCCTGTCGGCTGTCTGTCACCACCAGAACGAATGACTCATGACGCTATCCTGATTATTCCCCAAATTGCCACCACAAATGACTTTGCCCGGTTTTAGAGGTATTTGGCAGATTTCTCCGCGGATGTTTTGGGAACACATAACTTTTGTTCCTATAGTAATATTTGGGTAGACGAATGGCTTGAGGGGAGGTTTTTCGGGGAGAGGAGTTATGAACTGGAGAGGAGAATAAAGGAGAGGAGAGACATTTCAACATTTCTCCCCACCAGTCACAACTAAAACCACTAAGTATACAGCCTTGTTACACTCTTCCCCTCCACCCTTTCCCTTGCTTCTCATTCACTCATTCCTCCGCTCCTTCCTTTTCATTTGCTCTCCCTCTTTTTTCTTTTTTTTTTTTGTTACCGCTGATTGGGATCAAATGTGGTGAGTGGAACTGTGAGGAATAAGTCAGTCAAGAGGCAGAAATGAAGCCTTACATGGCGTATTTGCCCCCAAGTAGTTCTTCTTTTGTACAATTCTTCTTCTTTTTTTTTTGCACATGTATTTGAAGTCACTGATCCACCACAATATTAAAAACCACTGACAAGTGAAGCGAATAAAACTGATCATCTTGTTACAAGACAATGTTCTGCTGGGAAACCTTGGGTTTTGGCATTCATGTGGATGTCACGATGATATGTACCACCAAGCAAGACAATACGCCTCACGACACTTCAAAATATACTCAGTGACAGCTCGAGGAACACAACAAATATACCCAAATTATGATCCCAATTCAATAGCACTATCAAAATCCAATCCCAGTAGGGCCCCAAAACTAATCCAAAGGAGCTGAAGACCATGATTCCAAAGTCCTCGTACAGGATACCCCGAGAGGTCCAATCTCCATGCCCCAAATGGTCAAAGTTATTTTGTTAGCAATAAATAGTTATTGCTGATTATGGTACAAGATAAAGCCACTATACTAATAATAATGCTTCATGCATAGCTGGTAAGTATCAGCAGTTTCTGAATGATGAGGTGTAATTGAAGTGAAATTAGGGGTTGATCTGAGTGGGCGATCATTTACAGTGAAAAATAATTGTGGGAAAACGAAACAAAACCACACAAAAAACAGAGGGCTGCCAAGTACAAATGAGGCGACGAAATCAAAAGATTTTTTAAGCATATAAAATTGTTTTAAATTAAATTTAAACTGATAAAGTTATTTGTGTAAGAGCATGTCACATGCTACTCAAAAGTAATCAGAATCATGATTCTTTTTATTCTCTGTGTTGAATCAAGCAGCCAAAATCTTAAATGATTAAAAAACTGAACCATCGGATGCACCAAAATAATCTAAACAAAAGTGTTAGTATTAATTTACAAAATATGGCAAATTGATATTTCTTCTTGTCTTTGTATTTATCTACTCCCTTATTTATTTTGCCTTTTGTGTAATTTTGTATTTCATGGATTCAATTATTCATTTTCAACCTGTGCTGATGATTTCAGCAGTTTTGGTCCTCCGTAGATGACCGTGTACGCACTATAACCCACACCATTACACAAGAAATCTAAGTGGGGATGTGCACTTGCATGAAGTTTATTAGCCAGTGCGCTGCTCTGGATGACGTCACACTGCAGTCTGAGGCAGGCAGGTTAAAGCTTTTTTGCTGGACGGTGCATTTTTCCATGCAGTGCTAAAATTGATTTAAACAGCCTGAAAAAACCCATAAATGGGCTTCGCTTAACATTTGCAATAGTGCTTCAAGAGAAAAAAAAACTGTGTAGAAAAGCAACTTTTAAATTCCTGCTATTCCCAATGCAATGACCACGGTCACAGTTTATCTGCTGTATGTGTGGTGCATTGTATGTGCTTGTACAATAAGTAAAAATATGTGTACTTCTATACAGTAATATGGTGTGACAAAGACTAGAATGCACAATGAAGACATCAGTCTCATCAGTAACAAAAGAAGACGGAGATGATCGTGTCTTACCTTCACTTCACATTTCTTGTGGCAGGACAGCCGGCACGCTGAAATAAAAGAGGCAGCATTAAGTGCAGTTGTTGATTTACACCCACAGGAGCAAAAACCATTAACAAACGTAAAGAGATTAATGGATGTTTCCTTTCACATAGATCACAAAATGAAGCTGAAAGCAGCAACTGTGGATGTGTGTGCAGTATTGGAAAACAATTAAAGTGCTTAGATGGTGTGGAGAGTTTAGAATTGCAGCGCTGTACTGCTGAATGCACTGAAACTGAAATAAGGTCAGCGCCATCCCTGATGCCAACATGCTGTGGTGCTGCCCTCAAGTGGTCACATAAAGCAAACATCCATCCATCAGTTTGCATTTCACTACCTTAATGTTTCAGGCAAAAGGTGAAACATTGATGCAAAAATCAATAGCAAATGCAAGGCAAAGTGATTGAAATGAACACAGAATGTTGATTAAACAGTGATAAATTGGACTTTTAATGCATGTTATACACTGTTAATGGGTCACACTTGAATTAAGGTGGTACAAGTCTCCCCAGCACTCCCCCCCCCACCCCCAAAAACAAAGCAAAACAAAACATTTAGATATATATTTACATTTTTAAATCTCTGGCAGGTGAATGGAAGAAAGCAATATAGTAGTAACAGTCTGTAATCAAATTTTATTCATTTATTAATGCAAATTTGTCTTTTTGCATGTTTGAAGCAAACACTCTTTATGAAAGATGGCCAGAAGTTTCAGGTCAGAAAGGTTAAGCCTTTGCGCAGAAACCTTAAAGCTGCATTCTTTTTAACTACCAGGAGGGGGCGAATCCTCTATTTGCAAACAGGTTGTATATAGGTATATGAGGAAATAAACCTTCTTCTTTATGGATTTATGACAGCAGCAAACACTTTGAAGATATGCTTAGGATTCCAATCACTACTTTGAAGTGTTACTGATTACAACATGATGCTTATTTTACAAAACAAAGTCCTATTTAGGGTAAAATAGCTACACAGGATGGCAGGGCTTGCTTTATGACTTTGCTTAATATAACTTTGTTTCCATTTTTAGTCAAAGTCAAAGTCAAATTTATTTATATAGCACATTTAAAACAACAAATGTTGACCAAGGTGCTGTGCAATTAAGATAATCAAAAGAAATAAAAACATAGGGAGACATGATAAATGTTAAGAATAAGAATCATAACACTGGAAGATTTGAGAAAGAAATAAGATAAATAAAAGAAATACAAACTCATTCTGATTTAAAAGCCAAGGAATAAAACTGGGTTTTCAGACGGGTTTTAAAAGTGTCCAATGTTGGGGAGGTCCTGACCTGAAGGGGCAGTTTGTTCCACAGTTTAGGAGCAGTTACAGCAAAGGCCCGATCTCAGGACAGCCAGGAGCAATTGATCCGCAGACCTCAGTGATCTTGCAGGAGTGTACCAATTTAAAAGATCGGAAAGGTATGAGGGTGCTAACCCGTGCAATGCCTTAAAAACAAATGGCTAACTGATGACAGACTAACACCAGAGTAAAGACTATTACAGTAGTGGAGGCGAGATGAAATGAAGGCATGGACAGCTCTCTCAAAGTCTCTAAAACAGAGAAATGGCTTCACTTTAGCAAAGTTTAGCACTTTTTATGTCTTTCGTTTGCTAATGTCTCATTCTTTGACATTCAAAGGGCCTCCCTGAGAGTTTTTCAGCTGATTTTAAAGCAATGTATCTGGACGATTGCACAGCACATTGTCTTATTGTCACATCTAATCCTTTGGCTACAATAACCTCTAGCAATGTGCTGCATAGCAACCCTTCCTGGTAACTGTAAAGGACAACAAGGATTCTTAGATAACTATAATTGTCCAGGTGCTTGTGAACATATAGTACACTATAGGCTCTAGTTTAACAGGACAGAAAGTACAATAAATAAAAGCGTATGCCTTCTTTTCTTCTTCTTTACCCATATCTATCACCCAGTGTCGTTGCTACCCAAATTTCTCACTCTTCACCCTAGCTCTGCCCCCCCTCCCCTACCACTCATCCCTTTCCCCCTCTTATCTAGGCTAATGCAGCAGCAGCAGCAGCCATGCTAATTTTAACACCAAATCCTCAGCCAAAGCCCTATACAAGCCCATTCCCCTACTGCTGGGCTTTTCTCCCCGTTTGTCATCTGGCCTCGGCTAAAGACACTCTGTTTGTACTGTAGTTCAAAAATGGGGAGAGCAAGGGAAAGAGTGCAAAGACAGATAGAGGGAGACCAGAGAAAAAGAAACAGAGCAAATGTGAGGCTGCCTGGGAGTCTTCTAATGTTAATTTCCCCTGGACTTTTCTTGGAGTGACAATAAAACCTTTAGTACTTCTAAAATTAGACTCAAAAACATGTGACTGGATCGTTGAGGAAGAGGGGGAGGCAGGGGCTCAAAGGCAAGAGGGAGAGAAAGCAAAGCTAAAACAGTAGACCAATGCATACATAAACAGAGGGTACAGTGTAAACAAAATGGAAGTGTATATCTAAAATAGACTTGGGGAGAAAACACATTCAAATACAAATAAAACTTTCTCTTAAACCTTTCTTTAATGTAAATCTAAATGGCTTAAATTATGCTAGAATCAAGTTTTAGCTTAACTGTGCAGCAGTTCTCAGAGAGAAAATGCTTTCTTGATGCTAGAGGTCTGAGGAAAATGGCCAAAATGCTTCGAGCTGACAGGGAGGCAACAGTAACTCAAATAACACTGTTACAACCAAGGGATGCAGAACACGCTGAACTCAGCAGCAGAAGACCATGTTTATAATAATGTTTCTCAAAGTAAAATTGGGTCAAAACTCTGATATACATCTATTTTGTGCCACTTCCAGGTTGCAGAAGCAGCAAGTCTAAGGAACATAGAGGCAGTTGTTATAAAATGGAATGTTTACATTTATAAATGAATCTCACCCTCAGCCATTCTGGGAACCCAACCCCTGCCTGGTCACAATTCACTCGGTCTACTGTCTTACGTCTGCTCAGATCAACTTTAAAGCCAAGATGCTAGACACCCACCTTTGCAGATGAGGCCTTCCTTGGTGATGGCCTGCTTGCATATATCACAACTCTTGGCCTTCTTGAATGGCTTCAGCTTAAAGGTGTGAGTGTGGACGCCCTCCAGCTCGTCGGGCTGCGGGAAGAAGAGGAAACAAGATCAGGAGTGCGTTGCTACAAATCGATGGAAGCAGATCCAAAGCCAATCAAAACACATTCGATACATTTGGCTGCACGTGAGAGTTTGACCTCAACTTTTGATGATTTTTGGTTTCAGCAGAGCTGTTTCATTGTGTCTTTGTTATACTGAATGGGAGGGTTAATGTCCGAAACAGTGATGCAACTCAAACAAATAAGTCATTTTTCTACCTTAAAAGGCCCTAAAGACTGTTGCGCGCAAATAAGTGCACTCACACTGACACACACACACAGAGACAGACACAGCCCACCCAACAGCATAGGATGTTTTCACTTTGAAGTTCTCTAATTAAATGACTAATTAATGATGGAGTGAAAAAAAGGCCTTACAGCAGCCAGCAACCTAAAAAACTCTAGGAATGATGCTTGCCTGTGTGTGTGTGTGCAGTATTGTTTGCAAGTGTGTGTCCGGGGCTTCATTTCAGAGCAGCCTGAGGACACAACAGCTCTAGAAACTGTGCAAAGCAGTGAAGAAGAAAAATCAAAAATATTGTTATACGCATGCTGATGATGATGAAGAAGAAGAAGATGGGGTTGCAGCTGCTGCGAGCATGTTGCTCATGACCAGGATAACAACTTGGAGGATCCCAAAAGACCCTTGCAAAATTAATTCCATGACTTGTGTAATTTATTCCTGACATGCAATGACATCTCGAACGCTGTGTTAAAATGTGGGTTTCTCTCCAAACAGCTGCACATTACTCAGAGTTGATCTGATTAGTCTGTCCTGCAGCTTGGAAAATGCACTCAACGCACGAGTTTTTCCTTTGAAGGAAACCAGACGATGAACGCTTCAAAATGTGCTCAGAATAGACGAGTTGGTTTAGGTTTCTGAATGTTTTAGGCCTATATTTTCTTTCTGACTTGCTTATGTGGTTTGATCTGGTTTTATTTTATCATACAAAGGTCTGTGGGTTGCTTTGATGCAGTTACCCCAGTTCGTAGGGCCAAAAAGACAACAGGCAAATCCCAGATCTCTTCTTTTGTCATTTCATCATGTGACATCATCACTCGGAGTTGCACTTAAAGCAAACACCCTGCTAGATCTCCCTCTTTCCCTGTTGTCCAGAGCCCACTTTTCCTAACAGCCCCCTCTGTGAGTCATAATAATGATGCCATTTCCTTTGTGTATTTGTGCAGCTGGCCCGGTCTGGGTTGGGCTCGGCTGGACTGTAAATCTGAGTTTGCGTTATTGAAAACAGTATTTTATATACACCTCCCTCCAGATATCACCTTGAAAGGATGCATGAATGAGTCAATGAATTAAGACATTCCTCAAACATTCCCACGAATATAAATCATTCCGAGGGCTTTGGAATATTCATTTCTGGTGAAAGGAGAAATCAAGCTTTCTTAAGGTGACCTGGTCTACACCTGCAAACATAGTTTTTTCTTTTTAACAGATTAACAGTTTAACTGATTATCTTATTCAACACAGGCAACATTGCTGCCACATCATGTTGTGCAAGTTGCTCACTGTAAATAGATCACTGATCACTTCTCCTATAGAGAAGTTTTAAGCTTTCATGCTTTCTGTGTCTTTCTTTAAGTAGATAAACAAGCTAATTGTTTCTACTTGCACCAGTTTGTGTTGACGTCTAAAGGTAAGTCTGTAATTCTGTAGTAGCACACAGTAATTAATTTAGTTTGCAGAGCACCAATGATGAGGAGCTGTTTGGAGGAGGGGAGGTTCTGGTACAAAGAGTAGCTCAGAGCAGCTTATTTAAAATGCACAGGAAATGCATGTGCACATGTCCACAGTGCTCATGAAATTTACTCATTACCACTCACAGATTGTGGTCCATCTCTAAACCAAAGAACAAGTGACGTCTTACTTAGAACCACTAGACAACAGATAGCTCTTAGTGCTACCTACAGCATAACCTTCTACCACAAGTACTGTTTAAAATGCAGTGCTGTGGAACAGACTAGAGATAACCTTCATTTTTTAAGATTTTGCAAGTAAAATCGGGAAAATGGGGATCAATTTATGAAAAATGTGCAAATATACAAGGAAATGTCTAATAAGCTTTGAATGAGTTTAAAAGTCAATATTTAAGTAGTCTTCAGGAATAGTTCTCCAGGCTTCTTGAAGGACATTCAAAGCTCTTCTTTGGATGTTTCTGCCTTTTGTTCTGTTCTCTGTCAACATGATCCCACACTGCTTCAATAATGTTGAGGTCCGGGCTCTGGGGAGGCCAATCCATGACTGATAGTGCTCCACTGTGTGTTTTTCTATCCAGGTATGATTTTACAGTATCTCTCTTTTCCCCTTCCTTAAGAAGACTTCTTGATGGCCACCTATCAGTTGAGACTATTTCTGATGAGTCTTCAGTGAACAGTAGATGGATTACCTGAAGAGCCAGATGAATATCTCAAAATCTGTGTCAAGCCTTTGCTGGATTTAGACCTGCCACTTTTTTGTCCTTCATTTCCTTAAATTTTTAAGGACACACTCCACAGAGTGAAGTAGAATAGAATAGAATAGAATAGAATAGAATAGAATAGAATAGAATAGAATAGAATAGAATAGCCCTGGACCTGTCTGTGCCTCCTGAAGTCCATTATGAGCTCTTTTGTTTTAATGAAGTCAGGCTTCATGTTGTTGTCCAAGCACCATCCTCAATCAGCGAGTCGGACTGATTGAGGCTGGTTAGTGAAGAAGTCTTTAATCCAAGAGCAGGTGGCAGGGGGGATCTGAAGGTGGTCCAGTTTGGTAGTACAAAGACTAGACTCAAAATCAGCAAAAGAAAAAAAGCCAGTGTCCAAAGAAACACTTTAAAAGAACTTCAGTAAGCCTGAAGAACTATTGATGGAGACCACTTTAAAAAAAAGTAAAAGAAAGTCTGGCTTCTTGGCAGAAAAATATAAAAACAAGTGGAGGCTCAAGACTTTTGCACATTATTATAGCTCACTGCTTTTTCTGCTACCATTGCTAATTTTAATCACTTCGACTACAACTAGACCTACTACATCTTCAAAGGACTGTAGGTATGATGAGGCTCACTGATGAAAGCTGCACTAAGTCGTGTAATCCTTTGCTTCATCATCTTTGAGCTCATTTTCTTGTTGCTTTCCAAAGCTCCCTGGCCTTTTTTCCCCTCCTCCATGTGCTGCAGTCAATTTGGCTCAAAGCTTTTTTCAAAAGTGTGTTTCTCAGCGTTTTCGCTTCCATATCTCCCTAAATCTTAATGGCTTTTGTCACACTGTGACACTCTCGCTATAAGCTCCAAAGAGGAATCCTGGCTGACCTTGGCTGGCCAGCAGCACACACAGCATATTAGAACAGGTAACTTCAAACAAACAATATGCTACATGCATGGTGATAATTCATGTAAAAAATTAATTATGAACCACTGCAACATCTATCTCTCGAACGACCTTGTTTCTTCCATTTGTTTGTTAATCTGCTCAACAGCAGCAGCTCAGATTGAAACAGAGGCAGACTAAACATTGAATCCATATATACTGATTAATGGAGACTGCTGTGTTAACATGTCTAGCTCTACAGCAGAAATAAATATGTTTACAGCATGCTACAAAACCAGTTTCTGTCTCTATAACTTAAAGCCTATTAAGTTAATTTAGTTTTAAGTTATTATTAAAACTGTAATGTAATTTTTTAATATAAAAACTTACTCATTTTAACTTTATTAAGACTGAACTTACACTATACAACATAAGGGGTGAAGCTTTGAGAGATGAGTAGCTGTAGCCACTCTCTGTTAGATAGCGCCTTAGCTAATTTGTGTCAGTGGGCTGTGATTGTGGTGTTGGTCACTTTTGGAACATTTTCAATGCAAAATATGTGGCTCGCTGTGCGGTTAGCAGTAATAAGACCACAGAAAAAGGGTGAGCTTTGAGTTTTGGTGAGTGACATTCAAGCATGGTTTTTTTGTATGTTACTTAGCAACAACCCATCGACTATGCTATGTCCGACTATGGGCTATGCATGTTGAAAATTAAAACCAGAAATTTTCTAGGACCAAATATTACATCCCCTACCTATAAATAATACCAATTCATGTGACAAAATCTGTTTATAGTAGGTTTAGCAGATTTCTGTGTGTATGAAATTCACCCCTAGGGTTACTATGTATGTATTGTATGTATTCTTAATTTTATCATCTCTAAAACAAAAACATCACAGTGGGCCAGATGCTAAAATGGAGTCTTTGACACATGAGTCTACTAACCAATAGGGTTGCCATGTGGACACTTTTCTCTCTTTTGCCTGCCTTTGATGTGTTTTTGGAATAAAGAAAATGAAAAGTAGACCAAATACTGGGATACCACTAATTATCTGAAAGACATTCAGAATAAACATGAGAGCAAACACCTGCTTAAGACTGGCATTTTTTGCAGCGTGGCCCTCGCTGAGTTTATAAATAGCCTTTAAAGCTCCACAGTCTCGATGTTAAAGATGACCTGGCAGAAAGCTGGCGGCTAAACCAATCAGACGCAACCAGCTGTGTCACAGTCAGGTGCCATGGTTACCTGGCTGCCACAGCAACTGGGGTCAACATGTCCTGTCACACAATGATGGATGAGCTGGGGGAGAAAAAACATACAACCACAAGTTTACACACACACACACACACACACACACACACACACACACACACACACACACACACACACACACACACACACACACACACACGTATAAACATGAATGCATAGCCTGGCGCACGGGCCCACTGTGAGTATCGAGACAACAGAAGTGCAAATGGCACTTGGATTTCTGCCATGTAGCATCTGGGATTCAACTTTTTTTTTAAAGAAGAAGAAGAAAGAGGGGAAGGGCCTCAGCAGCTGAAATGGCTAGTAAAGAGAAAAATACAGATCATGCATTTACAAATGAAATGACCCTCTGAGTTTCTTTTTTTTTTCTTTCTTTCTTTTCTAGGAATGAAAAATATATCTCAAGCTCACACTTAGGCATGTAATCAAATAGCTGCTTCAGTAATGAATGCCATCAGTTTCTTAATCTTCCATGACAGACTGTATCATATGGTATGAAACAACTTGCTTCCTGTGAAGCTAAAGTTTTGCCAAGAAATTAACATTCAGGATGTTGGTAATCTCTGCTGAAACCTGACAGCACTAGCATATAAAAATATTAAGGTTTACCAGAGCATTTACATTGTCTACATCCTTTTACAAACCACGAGATGATCCGACCTCTGCAGATGTCAAGAAAGAACAAAAAAAATCTGACTTGATCATGCTTTTTAATGAATACAACAGTAAACCCAAGTAAAAGGTCTTCTTTTCAGCATTATGGAAAGCTGATGTTACTTTCAGTGGTATTTTGATGACCCTAAAAAAATGCATTTTGACATTTTTAGCGCACAGCTGAGGACAGCGACGTAAAAGAGAAAGAAAGCTGTCCTCTGTGTCGTGCTAGAAGGAGACTCCCACGAGAGGCTTGAGAGAGAAAATGGAAAAGGAAGTTATGTGGAGAGACAGAGAAACCAAGACAGAAAAAGAGAGGCTCAAGGTAAGGGAAATGGATGGATCTGGCGAAAAAATAGAGGGAATAATGGGACAGAGTGGACAGGCTGAAAGAGGAGAGGAGGCGTTTCTCTGAGTATGTGTGTCCTGGCATATAGACAGGAGGCCCAGTAAATCAAGGCTGTGTGCTCTTCTCCCCCAGTTGCACTTAGCTAATGAAAAGCATCACTACGCTACCTCGACCCCACTTAGAGCAAAGATGTGGGAGGAGGAGAGAAGTGAAAGGGAGGGGGGACGACTTTCTCAAAGGCATCGTTCTGTCCTTCTGATCAGAAATGATACATGAACACGAACTAGTCCTGGAAAACACGCATAAAAGTCATTTATATCAATCCATATATATGCACATGCTGGACTGTTGGTGATAGACACATTTGTATCATTTGTATCTTGGATGACTGCTTCGAGTATTTCGAGAAAGCGTCTTGCTTTTATATTCACAGTGATTCACATGGATTCCCACACGTGGCAGGACTTGAAGAGTATATTAAAGTACCGTGAGGAAACACCTTTAGCAGCAATAACCTGAAGTTGTTGTTTTCTGTATGACATTATCAGTCTCTCAGATCATTGTGGAGGAAATTTAGCCCACTCTTCTATGCACTGTTACTTCAGTTTATTGAGGTTTGAATTCATTTATGCAGAGCTCTCTTAATGTCCAGCATTTCAGTTAGGTTGAGTTGTGGACTTGAGAACATTGCAGCACCTTGACTATTTTCATTTTCAGCCATTCTGTCACATATTTGCTGAAGTGATCGTCTTGTCGCATGAACCAGTGTGGCCAGGCTTAAATTGGTATATAAAGGAGGTCATAGTTGACGCAGTGACTGTAGACCAAATCATCACCCCTCCACCACCGTGCTGATGGTCGGTATGAGGTGTTTGTGTTCATATGCTTTGTTTAGCTTTGGCCAAACATCTCTACTTTGGTCTCGTCTGTCCAAAGGACATTGTTCTAGAGGTTTTGTGGTTTGTATAGATGCAGCTTTGCAAACCTAAGTCATTCTAAAATGTACCTTTTAGAGAGAAATAGAGGAAATCCTTCCAAATAAGCCATATTTGTTTGTTGTTTTTCTAATTTTGAGAGTTTGAGATATAGCATGTTGATTGCACCTTGAATTTGTCCTGGGAAGATGTGCAGATTAGAAGATTTACTGAATGTTTTCCACTTTCTCATTGCAGAATGGTGGACCGCAGATTATTTGAAAATAGTCTTATGACTCTCTATAATAAGATAATTGCTGATGTCTTTCCTTTGTGCTGTGTCATTGCTCCAGACCTGCGAGCTGCAAGAAATTCTGATTTTATCAGGATATTTATCTCACTTGCTGATGATCAGGAAACAAGCACATTTGATTAGCAGCAGATTACTACTTCTGATTCTCTTAATTCCCATGGAGGCAGTATAGGTGTACATAGTTTTTTTACAGCACTGTTTTGAGTTATGTGAAAACTTTTTTTTTTTTTTGCTTGACTGCATCTGCCCAGGAAAAAAAAAGAAAAACTTTTATGAACTAAGCCAAATACAAAGCTATAGAAAGTAACTGGCAGAAAGACAAACTGCTAATATTGCTTTGCATCGTTTGCAAAAAATATAAATCATTTGCTAACAAGTTAACAGCCATTAGCTACATAAATCTGAGGCTGCTTAGCAATTTGCGGTGTTGGCGCCATTTAGAGCCTTCTGAACAGTTTGGATCCCTGGATCACGAGGCTACTTTAGCATTAGCTCATGACTTAACATTCCAGCCTTTTCTCACTTCTTGCTACTAAAAATGAAGTTTGGCCAAAATGCCAAACTCAAAGCTTCACAAAGGTAGACCATGCATCAAATTGGTAATGTCACAGTGGCTTTGTCCATATTTCGATATGGGCCATACTGACACTACAATTTTTTAAATAACCAAAACTTAATTAAAGGTTAGTTCATTTGAATACTATATTAAGTTAAAGTGTTAAGGCTGTTTATGTTAAAAACTATATTTTAGCCTTGATACATTTAGCTAGCTTGTAGCTTCCCTACAAACAAAATCTGTTAAGAAGCATAGAAATAAAGTCCTTCATTATATAATATTAATGTAAAAGTGTAGGAGTAAGTGTGAATATGCTACATTTACATTATCAAGAGGTTACATTTTAAAAACTAATAAAATGGCATATTACATCATTGTTACATTAGTAAAATACACCATAGAGCACAGTTTCATAGTTAATAATATTCCAATTTACTAAAAAATTACTCATGTATGCTGAAACACAACAGGGGCATAGGTAATATTTTTGTAGGGTACTTAGGTTGAATCTTACTATATCTTTCTTACATCAAGATATATCGAACCTGTTTTTCTGGGTTTTTTTTTTTTATTATTTATTATAATATAAGAAAATGAAACATATAGCCATCTATAGCCCATCTATGGTCACCAGTTCTGTCTGAATAAAGTATGGCACCAAACTCAAGAAGCCCTTTACAGAGAGCCTACACATATTTATACCAATATTTGTCAAGAGAAGAAAGCCTCAGTGTAAGGGTACGTGTTTGTAGTCCACACATCCTGTTTATGCAAGGTGCCTTTTGAGCTGCTACATCTGGCAGCTCAGAAGGCACCTTTTTCCCATAAATCCCGGATGTTCAAATCTGGAATCTCTCTCACACACACACATATATAGGAACATAAATGTCCCCACATCCAGCTTCATTCCCATATTCATGCAGACCTCCACATATGGTTCCACTTATAGCACAGTCAGAGGAAAGTCTTTCTGCATGAATTGAAAGAATGGTTGGAGGAAGGAACAAAGATGTGCAGTATTATCCTGGATAATGATGTAATTTGACACAAATCCTGGAGCTCATTAATTTTTCAGTGAGTGTCCCCCAGTGTGCAATAAACATCTCCAAGAGACAATAGTGAAATAAATACAATCATTTGGAAATTAAAGTTAGTAGCTGAAGACATTTTTAGCCGAAGGTTAGGGGCTTTCTGCATCATATTTAGCAAAATGTGCAGAACGCTTATCAGTAATGCCATGTGAGACAGAAATGAGACATGATTTTCTGAATGAGTGACTACCTGGCTGATAGATGAGTCGGACAGATGGAGCAAATGAGTCATTATGTAAAAAAAAAAACCAACTGTGGGGGGGGGTTACCAACCAGTCAATGATTCAATCAAACGAGCATGAGGAACAGGCCCACAGAAATAGAAAAGCCCAGCACCCCCCACAAGATGAAAAAGCAGAGCCACACCTGCTTTCAATTTCAACCAAACTGAAATTCGGTCAGGAACAATGGGCGCCTTTGTGAGGCATAGAGCGGGAGCAAACAAGAGGGAGAAACATAAAAAGAAACTACAGAACCAGGATGACATTTGTAATGCTTGTATATAAGAGTCTGTGACAGCATTTACATGCTTTGAGCAATTACTTATTGTAGAAAAAAAGTTTTCCTAAACACATGAAAGCTATGGCGGTGCAATGGATTGTTCAATAACTCTTTACTGAAGCTGATGTCTTTACCAGAATCTGTATGAAGAGCACAAAACACTTCTATACGCTCTTTGTGATCATTTTCACAGCAATCAAAGTCTTATGTTTGTTTATCTGATGCTTTGATATTTTACATACTCTGCTGCATGTAACATGTGACTTAAGTACTTATGTACAATACACAAGTCAAATACTAAAGTATGACTTGAGTTTTTGCATGTAAAATACAGTCAGGTGTAGTTGTGTGTAGAACGGGTGGTACTTGCAGCTTTCTAACATTAAAATTGTGTATTTTAACCCAACCTAAGATCTTTATGTAATGTTAACTAATCAGTTTTTTCCAATCATACAGATGCAAACCACTTGCACTTTTGCACTTTTGCGGTCCTCATTTCAGAAATTTTTCCACATTGCTGTTTTTGAGACTGTGTGAACAAACCGCTGACTCTACATTTTATCTCAAAGACTAGTTGTTCACTGTTTTTTGTTTAAAGAGCCCTGCAGCAATTTATCATAGCAGTTTCATAAAAGTGACACTCTCCTAAGAGGGAGAAGAAACAGTTGTCACCATCATCAGAGTACCAGCTGAGATATTCTGAGTTTTAGGCCATAGTATGAGTCAAATTCCTGTTTCCTAAGACTCAGCTAAACACCACCTTTTGTGTAATTATTAGTGTAATTCATCATAGCTTAGATTTGACAAGGGGATGGAAACACTCCTCAGAGATTTTGCTCCATATTCACATGACAGCATCATACAGTTGCTGTGGATTTCGCAGTTGTACATCCATGATGTGAATCTCCTGTTCCTCCATGTCCCATAGGTGTTCTGTTGCACTGAGATCTGGTGATTGAGGAGGGCATTTGAGAACAGTGAACACATCTTCAAGTTCAAGTAACCAGTTTGAGATGATTTGAGTTTTGAGACATGGTGTGTCATTCTGCTGGAAGCACCCATCAGAAGTACACTGGTCACAAAGGTCATAAACAATGCTCAGTTGGAACTAAGGAGCCCAAAATGTGCCAAGAAAATATCTCTCACACCATTACACCACCAGGCTGAGCCGCTGACACAAGCCAGAATGGGAACATGATTTCATGTTGTTTGTTCCGAATTCAGACCCTACTATCTGATGTCTGATGTCAATCAGAAATCGAACCTCCTCAAACCAGGCAAGATTTTTCCAATTTCCTATTGTCCAACTTTGGCGAGCCATGAATCCTTTTGAATATTTCTGTCAGCATCAGACTTTGTTCACATTTAAACTCTGTATCACCTCACTGTAAACTCTGCTGCCGCTGCCAGCCTCCACTCTCGAACTCTCTCTGAAACTGCGATCTCAGACACACAGATGGCATATCAAACAGCTGAAATTAGCACTTTGGCTATCATCAGTCCTCAAGTAGCTTTGCTCTGCTTCTTTCACCAGCTTTAAGCAGCACAACACGAAGGTTTCCCAAAATTATCCTTGTCAGTTTGATGCGATGTTGTGCCATGCCCCAACATTTATGAACATTTCCTTTTATAGTAAATAACAGAAGGGAGCGTGAAATGTCTTATCAGGATAGTCATTATTCTGGTTATAACCCCCAAGGGGCCTTCTCCACTGTGATTATGGCTACATTAGTGATTGCCAGGACAGAAGTGCCCATAATCAGAGACTGTTACAATCTACAGACATAGTTTACTCAAACAACACTTTAAGAACAAGATATATCCTTTGCTGTCTACCTCTATACACTGTGGGCATATGAATCAATGTAAAAGAACACACATAAGACAGGAGTTCAAGATATTTTATTTATACTGCTGAAGCCGACAACCCCAGTGGACTGACTGACACTGTGGGCCAGTTGCCAGATTGTAGTAGATCCCACCATCAAGCATCAGCAAGTTGAGAAACACTTGTGTGTGTGTGGGTGTGTGTCTCTGTTCTCCTCACTATTTATGTGTGTGCAGCCTAGAAACATGTATATCTGTGTGTGAACCTGTGGGCGCGTACTGTTTCCACGAGCTCGCGATACAATCAATACAAGGTGCAGACTGAGAGACACAAAGATCATTGGGCTGTGATCATGAAGTCTCAGCTGCTTATAATCATTAGTCAGCTGCTAATGAACTTAGAATCCATGTTTGCTAATGAGCTCTCCTCTCTTTGAGTCCATCTCTGGGGATTAAAAAACAAACAAACACGTAATCACAGCGAGTACAGGACAAGAACACAACAAGGATGCAGCTTTGAAATGTAAATGTGGAAATGCGCATCACAACTTTGTGCAGGTTGTTGAAGATGCTCTCTTTCATAGACCTTCAATTTGCAGCTTTCTGCTACTTCTAGTACTTCAAGTTTTATAGATGCTATTAATGTCTGATTAATTTATTAGTCAACTAGCAGTAGCTTTAGTAGTTTAAGCTATTGATTGTTTCAGTTATATCAAAAAAATACATATATTATTTTCATCTCAGCAAATGTCAGTGTTTGCTGATTTTGTTTGTCGTGTATACCCATCAGCAACTTCATCAGGTATACCTGTTCAACTGCCCGTAAACGCCAATGTCTACAGTAGCAACTCAAAAAAGAGAGAATGCACAGACTGCTTCGAGTTGATAGGAAGGTAACAGTTATCCAAACATCCACTCATATAGGTATGCAGAAGAGCATCCCTGAATGCACAACACAATAGTCCTTGAAGCAGATAGGCAGCAGAAGACCACACTGGGTGCCACTCCTGTCAGCCAAGAACAGGAATCTGAGTTATTGGCTCACCAAAATTGGACAACAGAACATTGAGAAATCATCGCCTGGTCTAATTAATCTCAATTATTTCTGCAACCATCAGCTGGTAGTGTCAGAATTTGGTGTTAGCAACATGAAAGCATGGATAAATCCCTTAGATCAGCAGTTCAGATTCTTGTTGGTGGTGTAATGGTGTTGGGGATATTACTTGATATATTTTGAGAATGTTGGAATGTGGGGTGATGGGGAATTTGGATCTTTATTATTACTTTTTATTGATTTATTGTTAACATCTACAGAATCAATATATGTTAATCAAATATTGCTTTTGGATGTTGAATATTAGCAAGTGAATTGGAGATAAAGTACCTGACTTTCAGAGGCGGGACCACGCCTCCAAACACACTCCTTCCGGTTCTTATCTATATATTATCCCCCAGTTCTACAAGCTGTTTGTTCTCGTTTACGCGGCCCACCCTCCCTTCCCTTTTCAATTGTTTAGCAAGTGAAACAGCATTTAACCATGTGGATATGGTAGCTGTGTTACATCAGTTCTGCAATGGCTAAATGTTCAAAGATGACCAGCTAAGTGGGTCACTTTTTTTCTTAGATTAGATTTAGATTAAAGATTTCTTTGTTTCCCTCACAAAGGAAGAAAGTTTTAGTATAGTTTTGTAGGATAAACACTGGTATCCATCCAGATGTTCACAGTCGGTGCAGGAATGATTAGCTAAAGTTATATAGACCACTTTAACCAGTTATTTAAAAAAAATAATTAGGATATTCTTTTTGAGAATTATGAAATATTAAATTCCTTGGATTTGCTGGTTTTCACTACTGACTCATCATGAAAATGCTAAATGGAAGACGCTTGATTTGCTGTCTTTTTTTGTCATACAGTATTTTTATTAATTCATCTATTTCTACATCTTTATTCCCAAATGGCCACCTATAACCCTAAACATTTTTTGATGTTTGAATGATCCACATACTGATCTGCAACATCCCAACCAGAATCCATTAAACTTTACAGGCAGACATTCAGACTCGGGGATGAGAAGCAGGGGCAGAGTAGTGCACAGTACCCAGGGGAAGTGTGCTGAAGCTGGGTCAAGGGCTAGCTGGTGATAGCCCAAGGGCCTGGAGGAAGGCAACCTGTCACATTGGATATAAATCACCTGGTCACAGATACACAGAGAATTGTTTAGCCAGAGTGACAGCTACACTCTCTGAGGACAGTCTGAGTCTTGAAGATACAGTATCGCACGCCTCGATGCATATATACATACACAGGCGCACACAAGCGCAAATGCACTGGTTAGAAAACGAGAGCATGGAGAAAGCTCCGATGAGAGTTGGTTGGAGGGATTTCTGGCTGAGGACAGTCAGTCCGTGTGGCAGCTGAACAGGACATGAGGTCCCTTTGGAGGCTGTTAAACCAAAACTAGGTCTGAGTGCAGTTTCATGTCATTTGGAGGTGGGTATCGACATCAAAACAGCAAATATCACAACCATGTGGAACTTTTTCATTGATCTTAAGCAACGGAGTTTGGAAATGACTTCAAATAATACAGCAGGTGATGAAGTCACAGAAATGCCCTTTAAATAGGACTTAATTCTTCATCTTTTAGCTGCTCTCTTTAGGAGTAGATCATCTGCCTCCATCTCATCCAAACCCTTGGAGCTTCCTTTCTCACACCAACCCTTTGCATGTCTTGGTTCCTGAAGGAGGGCAAGTCCACCCTGTCTCTGCTTCACGCTCTTCTTCAACTCTCTGTCTGTTTCATTGAATGGTTGATCACAGGTATTTAAACTCATCTACCTTAACTACCTCTGCTCCTTGTTAGACCTGCCTCCCTCTCATTTCCACATATTGTACTGTCTTTCATTCTTCTTCTCTGCAGAGCAAACCTCCACCTTTCCAGGCTCTCTTCCACCTGTTTCCTACTCTCGCTACAGATCACAGTGTCGTCTGCAAACATTATAGTCCAACGAGACTCCTGCCTGACCTCATCGGTCAACCCGTCCAACATCACTGCAAACAATAAGGGCTCAGAGCCGATCCCTGATGTAACCCCATTAATCTATCTGTCGCTCCTACCACAGAGCTCACCACTTTCTCACTGTCCTCATACATGTCCTTCACCACCCTCACATACTTCTCTGACAGTCCCAACTTCCTCATGCAGTACCACAGTTCCTCTTTTGCCACCCTATCATATGTTTTCTCTAGATCCACAAAGACAAACTGAAGCTCCTGTTGACATTCCCCATATTTCTCCCTCAGTACTCTTCAAGGTCAAATGTCTTCAGCCAAGGTAGCACAGTTTTCACTGGCATCCTGTTAGCCAGATGGTTTTACTTAATCCCGGACTCTCTTGATGATTCATTAGGGAAAGATTTTTTTCCCTGGATGCCTTTCTTGACGCAACCCACCCATCCAGGTTTGGTATCAACAGTTGGAGAACTCTGGCTTATGCTGCCCCAGCCCAGATGGCTGCATTCAAACTTATGCTTAATTAAGCGGATTGTTAGGAGGATGGTTTTTGGATGGTTTATTTCAGTATTTCACGTTTACTGTAATAGTTTTCATTCTCATATAATCAATGAAACAGTCTTTATTGTACAATAGATACAATGCATTGTTGCTCTTTTTGAAAAATCTTAAACTATTAGATTGCTGTCTGACTAAAAACCTTATTCAAGCTTGACCTGTTTTTTTCTGGACTTTTATATATAAAAGAGCTAAACATTATGCTGTGGGGAATTAGATACCACACATACAGACGCTGAAAGAGATTAATCTCTCAAGAATCTCCTCACTCAACACATGTTAATTACTAAGCAGGGATAGTAGACACACTGTTATTACAACCAGGCCACACACATACACACACACACAATACAGAGGTGACACACACAGAGGCGTGGCAGGCAGTAACGGTCCAATCAAAGCCGGATTGATTTTCAGAGCTCACTGGGGATTCTGTTCAGTCAATAAAGGACTCTGTTAGACAACTGGAGGCATGATGGATCTACCATACATCTTTCCTTATAGTGTATCAGCTGCCATGTACTGGACTACAAAACAGAATGAAATTGAGCAGTGCTTAAATCATGGCAGGTTTGCTATGTGATGCATTACAAAGTACTCTGTAAAATATGCAATCACAAGTTTTAGTAGCCATCAACAAAAAAAACGAAAGAAAGAAATGAAAATATGAGAAAGAAAAAACACAATACACAATATATAACTAATATCTTCTTTCTGATACTGTCCTTGTATTGTAAATATTTTAAAGCCTTTTTTTTACAACCCTCAGTATTTTTGTACGGCCCACTAGAGGACCGCAAAACTTACACTTGAATGTCCAGTGGAAAAACACGTAGAGGTGGCTAATGTTTGCATCACTGTGCAAAAAAATACAATCAGGTACAGACAGAGAGACATTATCAGTCCCAAAAACTTTGGGGAGTTAATAGTTACAGCTAATTGCATGACCGCTAGCCACCTTCAACCTGTCCACCACTAGTGTGACAGTCACGGTGGCAATGATGCAGGGTAAAGTGAATAAGGCCCACAGGCCTACAGACCACTTTGTTACTCCCTGACAACCACCCATTGCTTTGGAAAAATGTGTATTCCGTGACTGGTTGGCAAATATCTCTATGTGATTTCTTTGGTGGCTAGCAGATGGCTGTGGTTGTCCATAGTTTGCATGATAGACACTGGCTTGTCTGCAAATACTTGCCAGGTACTTTTCGAATAGTAGTGAAACTGTGAAAAATGTGACACAAACCAGAAACAGGGACCATTATTAGTCTTCAATGACTTCACATGAAAAACCTCTATGGAAATCTATGACAAAAAAGTCCTTAATAAACTTGATCTCTCTAATTACTTTCCTTCCTTAGAGTGCTACTGAATTATTCATCATGTCATTTTTTGGTCATTTTGTCTTTCACCAAGGAGGTGGTTCTACTGTCAGCTTCATCCCTCTCATTACGTCCTTTATCAACACACCAAGATGGCTACAGTCAAAATGGTCATCTTCAAAACAGGACTTAACAAAGCAATGGATGACAGCACCGTAGCTACTTCCAGTTTAGCAAGAACAAACATAGTGGCTCAAATGGGCCGCTAGGTGTAATGAAATACATAGCTGTTAAATGTTACAGTAGTTACAAGTAGTGGGTGAGTGGATGAAAAGGTAAGCTAATAGTTGATAAGTGAGTATAATTCATAAATAATAAGTTGAAAGTTGTTCAGCTCCAGGTAAAAGTAAGTAAGATGTTATTAAGGAAGGTTTTTTTAGTCTTTCTGATTGGGTGTATTGTATGAAAAAGTTTGGAACCACTGATCTTTGGCTCCAAAGTGACTACACTATGAAAAAGCAATACCACGATGTTGTTTAGTAAAGACACTGTAAGTGTTAGCAAAGACAACCAATAAGGATGAAGCAGAGAGTGGCGGTCTACAGTCCAACGTGCATAACTACAAAGTAGCTGGACCATAAACCCCGGGGTACCCTGGTTGCACTCGGATAAACACGGGCAGGAAATTCTTCTGCAAATTTGTTAAAAAATATACCGCCGGCCGCTCTGTCAAATAACAGTTGTTGTTATTCTTAGCAGGGTTCCTTATTCCATATTGTAGAGCAGTAATGAGCTCACAGAAGAGTTTGGCCAGTCCTATAGGAACTAGCCCGCATTTGTGGCTGTTTCTGTCAAGATGTCAAATCTAATATTCTCCCTGTGTGCGTGGGGCTGATAAATTATTAATAGCGTGTATTTGAGGAGCTTTCTTAGAACCTGCTTCTTGCACGTCACTCAGCCTCTGCTCGTTACTCCTCTTTCCTCCCTCTGCTAACGTCACGCCTCACGACATTCATCTCCGTTTCCTTCTCCTTCCCTTTTCAGCCTTCGTCTCCTTTTGTGGATGTGATAATATTGGAATTGGAAGCTTTGCATCTGGACAACTCAATGCCTCACTTTGAGTGCGTGGGAGCTTTTCCTCCACTCTGCCTCTTTCCCCTTGCATCTAAATGGCTCTCTGCTCTGCTGCAAGCTACAGAAAAGTAGGGCAGATGCCTCATTTAACACTTGGGTGCAATCATTGAGCAGTGTGTATACATTACACAACCCCCCCCCCCAAAAAAGGCAAGAAATTCATCTCCTTCTCCAATAAAAGTGGTGCTGAAGCTAGGTTTGTAAAAAGCGAAAGCATCTGATGTGTCAATATGTCAACATGCAAAAGCTGTCGTTTCAAAAACGCCACATTTCACATGTTTAGGAAGACATGTTTGAATCTAATCTGATTTTATGCAACTATGCAAGAGAGAAATTCTTGTTTCCAATGTTTCCCCACATCAGGGATTGGCCTGCCCAACATTTGCTTAATTTCTTTTCTGTTTTGTTGGTATTTTGGTTTCTGCCCCTGGTTCCTGACACACTCAGTCAGTCCGTGATAGGAGAAGAAGTGAGCAGCACCAGATTAAATTATACAGGAGAACCCAGAAATAGCTCTAATGCCGAGGCCGCGTGGACTCGGCGCAAGAACATGGCGATGTAAGTCGCCACTGAGCAGTCAACTAGATTATCCCTGAATGCATCACAGCATAAAGCGGACTGCTGTAGGTTTGACTGCCGTGCAGCTATCCAGTGGGATGAGCTTGACCTTTGGTAACCAAAAAATATAAAAGACGCTAGAGGAGGGATCTAACATTCAGGGTGGATTAAAGGGCCATTAGACCTTTAAATTTTGGAGCAGTCACCTTCCAACTTCCAGCTACGTTAAACACGTAAAACAGAGGAAGCAGCTGAGCTGAACTGTCCACACCTTCACCCACCACATGTAAACACAACCACCCACATGACACCATCTAGAAAGGTCACAGAGCATGTAAAAAAAAAAAAAGATAAGTAAAACTTGAAGTTTGGAAACATCTCTGCCAAATATCACATCTCTTTTGTTGCTTACAGAAAGATTGATGCCTGAGACCTGCACGCATGCCCTTCTCCAATCTCTTACCCAAAACATGCAGGAGAGGCAAACCCAGGTCCTGGCCCTCCCTGCCAGAGCAGAGGGCATCGGCAGAGACACGGAGGGCATCCTGCAAAAAAGATGCCACTCGAGGGGGCTCCCCAGCCTCACAGCTGAAATCCACAGTATTCCCAGAAATTCCCGGCAGTTCCACACACGCCGCATAAATCCATGCCAGAAGTGCGAGGTGCACCGAGGGCGGGGAAGCAAACCCTGCTCTCGTTTTTCTCACTCTGATGGCCTTAAGTCTGTCTCTCTCATGTGAGCTCCCTCCCTCTCTTGCTTCTATCCCTGCTCCTTCTCACTCACTCACTCCTGCCTTCTTGAAGTGTGGTAACTTTATTCCGTGGAGCAAAGGGGGAGGTGAGTCTTTATTTTTTTCCCTCTCCCTTCCAAAACTCCCTTCTCCTCAAATGATCCTTGTTAACCCCTCCTTTCCCTCCTCTCCACACACATATACGCTCTATTCATTGACCACCCTCCACCCTCCCTCAGCTTCCTTACATGGCATACCTCACCTCTCTTCCCCCTCCACCTCTCTTCTTCTGCAAGCATGCTCGCTCATGTCTGCGCTAATGTCACTTCAATTTTTCATCGGCAACCCCCTTTCCTGTTTCCAGATCCTCTCGCTCTCTACTCCAAAATAACTGCAGGACTCGCCGGCTGTCATGACACAGCTGAGGGAGGCCAGGCAAACTGCTTACACAGAAAAAAAAACATAGCAGGTACTCGCTTCTGTCGCTGCACATGCAACCTCATGCGTACGTCCTTCAGGAGCCGAGGTGCACATATGCTCACAATAGTTAACATGTGGCAAAATTAGTATTAAGCCTCGTTCCAATGTCCCAAAAGTGCTAGGCTAGCAGTTTTCCCCACAAAGCTGGGTTCAGTTATGTGAAAGAAACATTGAAAAAAACACAAATGGTCATAATTAATGCAGCTAAGGGAGAGATGCCCAAACTAGTATGACACCAGAAATTCGCTTCCCCTTAAGACCCTTCTTGTCTGGCAAAAGCCTATTTTTAACATGTATTCCAATAAAAGTGTTTAATAGTGCCATATTTAAAAGAGACTTCTCAATGCAGTGGTTTTTCTTAAATATATATTATTTAATATATCCTTGTAATAAGGTCCTAAAATTGCCAGTCTAGTTGACCTGGTGTAGCATACCAAAAGTATTCACTAGTTTGCCTTCACACACATATAAACTTGAGTGACATCCCATGAAGTCAGATCACCCTTTGCAGCTATAACAGGTTCAACCCCTCTGGGAAGGCTTTCCACAGGTTTAGGAGTGTTTATGGCAATTTCTGTCCATTTTTCCAGAAGTGCTTTTGTGTGGTCAAACACTGATGTTGGACGAGAAGGCCTGGCCCACAGTCTCCGCTCTAATTCATCCCAAAGATGTTCTGTCGTGTTGAGGTCAGGGCTTTGCTCAGGCCAGTCAAGTTCTTCCACACCAAACTCACTCCTCCGTGTCTTTGTGGACCTTGCTTTGTGCACTGGTGTGCAGTCACATTGGAACAGGAAGGGACAATCCCCAAACTGTTTCCACAAAGTTAGAAACATGAAATTGTCCAAAATATCTTGGCATGCTAAAGCATTAAGAGTTTGTCCGACAACTACCGTTGTCCTGGCAACTGCCAAACCCAGACTCCTGTAGATAGAGAAGTCTGATTCGTCACTCCAGAGAACACGTCTCCACTGCTCTAGGGTCCAGTGATTCCGTGCTTTACATGACTCTGACCTTGGCATTTAGCCCCAAGTATCCGTGCACAGTTTCGGACACATATTTGCTCATACAAAATCACGTTGCAGGATATCGTCATTGTTGTTGTGACAATTTGCTTGTTATAGGGAATTAGCTCCATTTTCTTACCATGGAAGTGTACATCCTATGAAAACCTTTCGAACATGCTAGGCCTTGGTCCCTCAATTAATTCTCTATCTGAAACTCATTTTTGTTGCTTCATTTACCCCGCCTTTGAGCACAACTTTACTCGGATTGGCTGCCCACCGTAAACACAAAATTTGAATAGCAAATTTTGGTGGAAGTACTTTGGTTATTGAAATACTACATATCTAACAAATTGTGCAGGCTTTCCATCTTCCCGCCCCCACTTATGCCACACATTTCTATCTGCATGTATGTAAACATTGCACAGCACATGACAAGGGGGTTAGTACATGTATGTGTATGCAAACCGCAGCACTGGATCCACATTAAATCAGCAGTGGAGATGCATTACATCACTCCACAGTCAGATCCATAAAGGGCTAAGAGCCAATTCATTTTGAGAAAACACCCTCTATTGATCCCTGCTGCTCTCCATCACTTACACTGTAACAGTTACCTCAATCCATAGGCTAACCTGACACATAATCCGTGTGTGGGGGGGTTTATGTGTGGGTCTGCCTTTGCAAGTATTTTATTAACATAATGTCAGCAAACAGGACACATGGGGGAAATGCTGCAGGGTGTTCTATGGCTGTCCTGAACTCCTTTTTTAAAAATTGATTTCAGTGTCTGTGTTTGATACAAGACAACTTCCATTTCCCTCCACCCGACTGGTCTAAACTGGGTTGCTAGCAGCCTCTAGTGGCCTTCAACCAACCTTGAGACACACTTAGAAGAGCACCAGAAAGCATTTCTTAAATTTTGGGGCTCACGCATGCATCTCATGTTGTTCCTTTCTCCTCTGATGGAGCCAGAGTAGCCATTTAAGTGATACTTTACTACCTGCGAAGCACATTGATTTTGGCTCCGCTACTGGGAGTGCTGGATTTTCTCAGTACAACATTTTTGCACAGTTAGGTCAGGTTCTTATTCCCTTATTCCCACTGCAACATGCCGGAGCTCTTTCAAACAGGCAGACGGGCAGGCAGCACACAAGCGCGCGCACACACACTTTGGTTCCCACTGAATTGCACCCATGGAAAAGCAAATTTAGGCCATGGGACAGTAAAATCCCCTTTAAAAGACTACACTAAAGGCATTAGTGCACCACTGTACCTTTTTAAAGGTTGAAGGAACTCCGATTTTTGTGTATTTTCACTGATATGGTGACATTTGATCACTAGCTCCACTAATGTGAACAAACAGATGACAAAAAATTCAAAGGGGAAAGGAGAAAAGACAGAGAGAGAAAAAAGTCAAAGATATGAATTCCACATTGCCTCTTGAGTCTCTTCTTCTGTCGCTGGAGAATCCATCACATTAAAGCTTTAATGCTAGAATAACAAAGCATCCATCACGTTGAACGCCCCAGAATACAGAGAGCCATTCAGGGCAAAAGCCTGCAATTCCCTGGGTGCGGTACCTGTGTGCTGTTCGCCAAGCCTGGCCAACATTTAGTTTTTGTTTGTTTGCTGTGGAAGTTAGGAGCATGTGATAAATGCAACAAGCAATAAATTAGGTTTTTGTGCATATCCTACTGAGGCAGAGCCCAGAGAGCTGACTGACTGATGTGAATTTACGACTCAGGCTGACTTGAGTTAAACATATTCGAAGGGAAGTAAACAAAATATACAGGACAGGAGGGGGAGAAGGTGGAGGAGATAAATACGAGTGGACACGAGCGTAAACAGGAGCGAGAATAAAAGACAGAGAAGAAGAGGACAAAAGGAGATGACAGAAGAATCAACAGGAAGGAAACGAAAGGATGGGAAACGCAAGGTGAATCTGAGAATACGGAAGGAAAGGAAGAGGCAGCAAAAAGAAAACTAGCTAGATGAAATAGGAGGAAGGAGATGGGAGACTGGAGAAGGACATAAAGAAAGAAAATAAAAGGAGGAAGAGAGGAAAAGAGGACGGGGTATTGGAAAAGTGAGACATGGTTTAGTCAATTAAAATGAAAAAAGAAAGAAAGGGAAATATGTGTGAATGAGAGGAAGCTGCTTAACACAAAACATAGTAACACATACGACCAGCACAGCTTCCCTCACTCTCCCGACTCTTTCTTTCATTGTACGTTCACAGTCACACACGCACAAACCCGCAGTATCCCCAGCTGCATCTCCTGTAGTAACCCAGCCCCAATCCACGGCGACCGTGTGAGCCGGGTTACCATGGAAACTGAAAACCTCACATCAGTCCTCGGGGGGAAGGCGCACAGAGCCTTACCTTTCCACTTTCACCTCCCAGTCAGTCACATGACCAGCTCTAGTGCTGCAGCTGGAGCGACAGAGCGGCAGCAGCAGAAGTAACAACTCACTGAATGTGAATGCTGACTGCAGAAGATGAGACAACACTGGGATAATACAAACCTCTATCACAGAAGCCTTTTGTAAAAAAAAAGTTGCTTAAGGTGTTAAATTGTAGCTCTAATGGACACATAACTAAGAGACTGGTGATAAGATTTCCACCCGCTTATCCAACCAGGGATGCAGGGGGTTGGATCCTAGCCCAGTTCACACTGGATGAACAGGTCACCAAAAAAAAGAAAGACTAATCCGAATCCATATCTACAGCCAATTTAGCACACTTGGACTAAATTACCTGTGTGAAACACAAGCTGGAAGAAGGAGAACATGCAAACACAGCCCAGAAAAGTCCAAGATGGCCTGCAGGTTCAGATAAGGTGGAGGTGTTCCCAGGTAAAACATGTTGAACAAATTACGCCCTGTCAAGATGTCAAGGTGAGCCTAGGTTATAGCCTCCTACATGCCCAACTGGCTGTCTTATTGCCAGTGGGGCATAGAGCACACTGCTTCACCTGCTCACGGTTGCTGTGATTCTGCCAGCCACTCTGCAACCCAACTCCTCCTTCATGTCGTATCTGACTTAAATTCATATCTCTCGCCACTGATTTGTTCTACGTTATTTATGTAATTTTTTATCCATTAATTATGTAATCTTATTTTTTAAGATAATGGTCCTTAGTTGGTGGGCAGGAAGAGGTAGTACATGCTCACACTGTAGCTTATGCACCCAAAATACCTGCTGCAGCAGGAAGGATTCAAATCCACCCCAGAGACTTTAAAGCGTCCTTACATCTTCCTTGTGTCACACCTGCTCACCAATGAGGGATGCAAAAAAGCCCAATATCTTAAATTTTTTCTTTATTTGGTTGCTGTGGAGCCTGTTTTCTTAAAATAAGTGAAAACTACCTTCCCCATCTTTTTCAATTAATGATAGAAGTTTCTCGAAATAAGAGTCTATACAGAGGACGCTGCTACAGAGTCCAGAAGACGGTTCTGCTTAATTGCTCATTTACTTGAAACGATTTGAATGACATAGTTTAATTATGTAAAGTGCATGCATAGTCATATCCCTGATGACAAGCATTTATCCCCTGTTGCAGTAGGGATACAAGAACTGCAATATCCATAAAAGCTAGGGCCATTCAAAAAGAAAAATCTTCATTCACCGATTTATAGATTGTATTTATGGAGTGGATCTGAGACTGAAAGACATTCAGTTTTTTACTCTACAATGAAGACACAGCCGGCGCTGCCAGGACTGAGCAAAAGCGGCGTCTGAATAACCTCATGTATTGGAGATTCATTGTAGAAGCTCTAGCAAGCTTCACACACATTTACACACACATACAAGAGAGTGCGACGGTGGTGGTGTTGGTGGGGGGGGGAGTAAGCGCGGGTGTAGAGATAAGGAGCTGCGGCAGTGGGCTGTGGGGGTGGGGGGTTGTTGCTGGTATTGGCGCTGGTGGGAACGTGTTGGGGCTTGAAGAGATGGGAGGCTGCAGCAAGCTACGGTGTCACCAGGACCAAAAAACCCCACCGTCACCAGACTTTGCAATGCCGCTGCTGCCCTAATGGTTCTCACAGGAGCGCAGCACTGCAGCGCTCGAGCTGCAAAACCCTCTGACTGAGATGTGTGTCTGTGATCGAAGGCTTTCACGGTGCACGTTCAGCCAAAGACGATGACTGAAATGAAGGATGCGAGGGCATGTTAAAATTCCAAAAGGTGTCTTCTCCTTATGGGAACATTCTGGCTAGGAGACATATAATTTTACTGCTGAGGCTGCAGAGTGTTACGCTGTTTCTAGCCTTAGGACAACTGCTATGCAGTTTAAAAAACTATCAGGTAAAGAAAATGACCTTAAAAAAAAGATCACCACAAGCATTTTGTATGGTGTCTTCACATGTGTGTGGCTGTGGACATGAGGAAACAGTGCTATTTAAACATGTGAGAGTTGTTACACATGATTGATTATGTCCTAAAGGAAGTTACAGCTTATAAAACTGAGTGTGCATTTGGCCAATCTCATTCACCAACTTCCACATAAGCATCGGAATATGTCGTATGGATGAAAGCTTACAACCTCCTTTCCAGGATGGCATGCAATAGCATTAGATGAATTGGGGGTGGGGGGTGTATCAGAAGCTCTTTCACCCCACTGAATAATGGTGCATTACCATTCTGCTGCTATGAAAGCAAGGTGACCCGTATCAACCCTGAGGTCCAAGTGCTTGGTTCTAGAGGCAAATTCCCAACCTGATGCCCGTGATTCCATCTCTGTCGCCACCATTATTATCTGGAGCACCTGCCTGGAGATCTCTTGAAGATGTAACACTGACCTTGAAACAGCACTTAGAGAGAGGCACACCAACCGGTCTTCCAGGGCCCGCGGTCCAGGATCGGTCATCAAAAGCTCATTTTCACAGCTACGTCATTTGATGGTTTAGCCAAAGCCAGCTGTGTGCATGCTACAGCTGAGCGTGGCGATTCTTAGGAAGGCCTGTTCTTGTGAATATTTCATGCAGCGTGAGGATTTCAGACACACTCTTGTTGCCAATCTTTGCAGAAGAAAGGTCGAAGCGAGCCACAAAATACTACATGTGCAGAATTTGTCCTCTAAGTCTACTGAGTCCCTTCTCAGTCTCCCATTCCCAGCATCCTTCTCTCTCTCGCTCTCTCTCTCTCTCACTGTGTGAAGCCTTACCTTGTTTCGTTTGGCCCCCCGCAGAGGAAAGAAGCAGGCGAAGAGAAACTTGCCCCAGCTGATGACGGCAGCCAGGCACCAGTTGAGGCGAGCCATGCCTGCGTCTGTCCCGTCTTGTCTGCCAGCCTCTTATTGCTCTAGCCCCCCACCCCCCACCCCTCCAAGGTCTGGAATAGGATCTTGTAACCCCCAACTATGCCCACCTCCCACAAAAAAAAAGAAGAATGATATCAAGGAGGAAAAAGATCACAAAGAGTCACGAAACCTTCTCGTCCTAGTCCGTTGAGCAGGTGCGAAGTGAAAATGTTCCTTCAAGTCAGATGTAGTTTAGGGGTGGGGGGGGGGATTTATTTCTTTTTCTTTCTGTGGTGGTCTTTGGCAGTTTTCGGGAAACCTGTCTGGCTGTGTGTCTGCAATTCCAATTTGAAAGGGAAGTGGCGGTGGTGGCGGAGGTGACGGGGTAGATAACTGGGGCTACTGGCGTCCCACAAATGACTAGACCCTCAGATGGTCTAGAGGGATCCACAGCATTCAAAAGCCTAAAACTGAGTCCCTGTCTTCCCATCCATCCGTCTTTCCCACCATCACCTCCACTCTCACTCCTCCTCCGTTCTCTTGCTTTCCAAAGCCGGGTCTAGATGAGTCAGTCCTCAAAGTGTGATGAGCACCACCGGCTGCAAAACGCGAAGAGCCCGACGCTGATCGACGACACTGTTACACATACACGCGCACTGCCGCTGCTGCTGGCATGCCCACACTCACTTGTCTCTCACACGCGCACACATACGCTCGCCTGCAAATAACACTGTCCTGATGGTGCATACATCCACGGGCAGAAGAGCCCCCCTCTCTCATTACAAGGCTCCCCTCCAGGCTCAGGATCCCCCGGTGGTTCGCACTCACACTCCGCTTACACACACTTGTCCACCTCTCTCGCTCTGTGCTGCTCTCTCACACATACATCGATGCTGCAGCACTTACTCAGTCAGAGCGGGAGGAGGGGAGCAAAAGAGTGAAGAGGAAGAGGAGGAGGAGGAGGTGGAGGTGAGGAGCGGAGGAAGAAAGGGAAAAACGACTGGGAAGAGAAAGGGAAAAAAACGATAAGACAGAGGCTTTCTGTTGAGTGTGTTCATTCAGTGTTTATATTCCAGGGGTGACGCCAGAGTCAGCGAGCAGACGGAGAAGACGGTGATGTGCGCTTGTATGAACGAAAGTGCGCATCAACTAGTGATAGCTACGAGAGGTGGAGGAGTGACAGGAAGGACCGTGAGAGTGAACAGAGGAGTCAAAATGGATGGACGGGAGGCATCGGGGGAAGGAGGAGAATGACATTAAAAAAAAGGGAAAGCAGAGAGTGCGCAGCATATACAAACACACACACAAACGAAGGGACACGCGGCAGCCGTCATGGTGCAAGGCTGATACAAAGCAGGCACAGGGTGATGATTGTTTTGTGTGTGTGTGCATGTGTGTGCGCAGAACTGGGTCGAAGGGAGCTAAGGAGGGAGGAGAGGAGGAAGAAAGGATGGAGGATGAGTGAACAGGAGAGGAGTAGGGTGTTGAATCATTGTGTCTTGGGTGATTATTTCCCTTTCTCTCCCCCTTTTCTCATATGTACACACACACACACACACACACACATACACAGACGACTGCAGGTGGTGCACAGGCTCGTTCACTCTGCTGCAGTCTCTCTACGCTTCAGTGGGAGCACATTCTCACTGCAGAACGCTGCCACCCCCCCAAACCCCACAACCCATCCAATCCCCGACCCCTCCCACCCAGCACACCACTGCCACACCAACGCAATCACAACACATCAAAGCAATGAGCGAGGGAGATAAAGTGTAGAGAGGATGCTGTTCTGTCAACCAAAGCTAGCTGAAACTGAGGGGTGGTGGGGTGGGGTATAGATGTTTGGATGTTTGCTGGGGGGGGGGTGAAATAACAATAATAGTTGCTTGGCGATATCCAAATGTGACGGCGATAAAAGATAAGTATAAAAGTTGACTGATTGAAATCGATCTTGAGTCGGGTCTCGCTATGAAGTGCATCTAAAAGTGTAAAGCTTTATGCTCAGCATTACTGAATAAAGAAAGCTACATGACAGTTAATAAAATGTACTAATATCCTGTCAAAGGAAGTAATGCTTTTGAGCAAGGCAATATTTCCCAGATGTTACACTAACACCATGGAAAACAGTGTTTGCACACTGCAGCAGGACCAAAATCACTGTGACCTCGTGCAATGAACTCACTATCTCGTTGCCTTTGAAATGGATGCTTCGAAGATGCAGACCAGGTCTGCCCCCACTAGCAGTCAGTCGCTGTCTTCAAAGTAACTTTGGTGCATGGCAATAAGACAGTGTCAGTCTGCTATCAGTTTAAAATTGAATGGAGTCAAGTCTGCAATTACATGCTATAATGTAGGATTCATCCATGAGAAAGTGGCAAAAAGCACAAATTCATATAATCACAAATTCAAGAAGTTCATATTAAACTGTCCTGGTCTGTGGGTCTGGTTGGGTTGTTTTGAGTTTTCTGTTGAGACATCTTAGTCTGCAGTTGAGATTTCTTTCATTCTGTAATTTAGTCAGCATTTCGTGGTTGTAAGGGGTATATCCTTTTCTACTCTCACTAAGCACCCAAAGGACTTCCTGCTACCACCAGAAACTAGAGAAACCCAAGGAATCATCCTACCAACCTTCCAGTTGGTAGATGAACCACTCCACCTCCTGAGCTACTCACAACTCTTTCTTATGGCTTCTTGTTTCTGTTTAACTGCCTGACTCTGTCTTTAATTTGTTCTTGTTACATTTGTGACCTGATTTTAGAATACTATATATCTGATTCCTTGTATTTTACTTTCATCTGGTCTCCCAAGTGTTCTTTCCCCTTGTTAGGTCCGTGTCTCTGTTACACACTTCCCTTTAGATATAGTAGTTTCTGCTGTGTCTTGTTACCCCTGTGTTTCCCCTCTCCCCTGATTACCTCATGTGTGTATTTAAATCCTCAGTTTGCCTTAGTTCCTTGTTGAGTCATCCTGTGTTATCTGTTACCCATTCATTGTGTGTGTATGCAGTGGATTTGGAGTATATTTAGTAATTGCTTCATTTTGGATTATTTGCTTCACCTCGATAAAGATAAATTTATTGGTTTAAGAATTCTACCAGTGACGTTTGCGTTTGGGTCTGCAAACTGCATATGTCGACATAAACAGAAACTCAACTGACTATTTACATTCAGATTCCAGCCAGAAACTCACAGATTTGTGCTCCAACACTGACGTAGTTGATGCAGGATGGTAATTTAATTGGAAAATAACATAGATGCTGAGCAACCTTGCCTTTTATATAGGAATATAACCAGAATTCAAGTAGTAGGCAACCTTCCAGAACATTGCAGATAAGTCAGTGCAGACTTAGACTCAAACTGATTGCAGAGTGTTTGCAATATGTCTGAGTTTATAAATTAGAAGGCAATTAAATGCAAATCTGTCTGATTGTTTTGAGACAGGTTGAGGTTGCTGCACCCTCAAATGCTGGGTGGACAGTTCATTAGCACAATTACTTCCAATTGGTCTAAAGCAGCAAATATTCAAAGAAAGTTGCCATCCTACTCTTACTGTAGTGTGAGTGAGCTGTTACTGTTGAAGATGGAAAAATGGGATAAAGAAATGCAATCCTGCGGGGATGTAATATTCTTACGGCCCACTGTATATAGAAAAATTGGCATCGTAACCATGCCTTCCCCTACTGGTTTCTGTTTTCCATGTTTTGAATCACCCATTTAAGGTTTATGTTGAGTTTCCTGGTACTAAAGGTGACACCTCAGAGCAAGACAAAATAATTGTCAGAAAATTCTATTAACTATTGTTCAAACGGGTGAGTCCAGGATGGATTTCTTCCTCTTTATGCATAGGCTTTCTGCCACTACTCCACCGTCCTCCCACAGTCCAAAGACATGTATTTTAGGTTAATTGGTGATTCTAAATTTGTTGTAGGTGTGAATATGAGTGTGAATGGTTATCTGTCAGTATGTGTTAGCCCTCCAACAGATTGGTGACCCATAACGCTATGAGAACTGGCATAGGCTCCAGCCTATCCTGATTACCCTACTCTGATTTGGATAAGCATAAGAAAATGAATAGATGGATAGATGGATTCTCCAAAAGGTACTAGCACTTTCTTTTGCTGTAAAGGCATGACACTAGTAGAAATGGCATCTCTAAAGGAAGAATCCCTGAATGTCTGACTGACTGACTCCACACTCTGACATATATATGGATATGGACTGATGCATGGATGGGAAACCTCAGTGTAACATTGCACATATGACTGGCCACCAGTTTGCAGGTATAAGAAAAATGTTTCAGCCAAAAGCAAATGGACCAAGAAATGCAAAGCAACCAGTGTATTTCTCCTTTACGTCAAGATTATTGATGATGTCCTGTGGACCTTCCGCTTCTAAGCTGAACTGTTTTATTTTGCAAGGGCAGCAACACACCTAGAAGATTTTTACAGAGATATGAAATCACTTAGCAATGAAACCAAATATTAGGCTTTTGTTTAAGTTTGGAATAAAATTTTAAATATGTATGGGCTGGAATTATTTCGGTGTGTTGAAAGAGAACATTTCAGTTTCCTGCAGGACAGATTCATGAGGAATATGGAGGAGCTGGAGGAGGAATGTGCATTTGTGCATCGCGATATTCTACAACACTGTGTGCCGTACATCTCAGTGTGGGACTGGGCATGTGTCCCACTCTCTTGGCAATGCTGACCTTTCTCATTAGGCATAAGCAACTTGCATAATCACTGCTGACTTCTATTGACTGGCCTGTCACAATGTCTATCCGTTTGACTGGAAACCCTGTGAAAAAGTGCCGGCTGCCAAAAAACATCTCGCCCTGTGACTTCCTGCTGTATTGTGGAGCAGGATCAGTAACTAAGACTTTTCATTAACTATACACGTTATGTAACTTATGCGCAATTATATATTTTTTTCTTTTAGTTTTTTTAATAATATACTTTAGTCTTACTTTTTAAAAATGTGAGCAGTTTTACCCTCCAAATAAGTCTACGCACTGTTTCAAATTATAATTTTCACAGTAACACTTAATGCACATTTATAGGACAGGATTTATGTCGTTAATGGACTGCTGCTTATATAGTACTTTTCTACTATAAGTGAGCACTCAGAGTGCTTTTTACTACAAACCTCATTTGCCCAATCACACACACATTCACGGAAGTAGTGTTTTCTATATTTAAGTGTCTGGTCTACTATTCAGACATGCTTACGTTCAGATGAATGTAACGGGGAAACTCGGGGTCAGTAGAATACTTTGACTGGGGATCAAACTAACATTCTTTCTTTTTATGAAACTAGCAAACCCTAGCAAAAAATTAAGTTGAGATTAATATAGTGGTAAATTTACCAGAACAATACTGATTAAACAGTGTAAATATGTAAAATGAAGAATATATTAAGATAACATGAATATACATTGTAACATTAATGATGAATTATAGATGTAGAAGATTTAATATCCAATATGTTGCTTCATAAAGTGTCTCATGACATGCTGAAGCTCACACAAACTTCGTCTTCTTATCCCCACATTGTTGTCACTTTGTCTGCTCCACTATTTTCTAGACTTTTAGTATTTTTCTTGCCGATTATTTCAGTGATCGATAATCAGCGGCTGCTCAGCTGCACCAGGAATAAATAAAAATTGCGCTGACCATTAAAATACATGATTTAACAAATGAGAACGTGCACAAACCAATCAAACCTAGCATGCGCACACTAAAGGTCAACGAATGTGCCCATGGTGAGCCTCATTTTGGTGCTCAACTGAACTACCAAATATAAAAATATATATGACTGTGGGATTTGTATAAAATACTTGTATACACCATATAGATATTGGCATTCACACTGTCCTAGGCAAAGTTTATGGAAAGGTTTCATCAAGATATGGATCCTCATCCATACTTAGACTATAGCATCCAGTCTGTCCAAAGTCAAACATGAGAAGAACTGGATTCACTCGTTTAGAGTCTAGTGGACATTTAGCAGCAGGTCTTAGTCTCTGCGACAGTCCTAAACTGCCAGAGAGTGTGGGCTTTCTCAGCTAGCTGCAGGTATTAGGTCTCTAGTTCTTAGCATCACTTGATGCCTTTGATGAGGTAAGTGGTGTGGCAGACAGCAAGGCATGAGTCTGTCAGCACTAAGATGTCAGTATAAAACAAGGGCCAAGCCGGCGCAACGTCAGCTATTGTTTAGTAGGGTCCCAGTGAGAATTTCCGTTGTCGTCACATTGGTGTTTTAAGGGGCTGAGTAGGTGAGGGGTAAACAGTAAATACAACAGGAGCAGGAGCCAGGCCAGTTCTCTCATCTAGCCTGCTTTGTAATGCTTGTTCTGTGGACAATAATTTGGACTTGCTGGAGAATTTTTAAAAAGCCAGAACACCACTTTATTTGACATTCACACAACTTCTGGTAGCAATGTATATAAAATCATGTAAGTACCTGAATGATGCATTGTATGTATGAAAATTGATGTTTATTTATAGATTTTTTTTCTTACCGTTTCTACATTTATTTGATTTAAGTCGGCATTTAAACACTGCTGTGTGTTCATTATACAATGACAACAACCTTTAATGACTGTAGATGTGATGTTATAACACATTTATCTTCGGTTTTAAAGATTTGCCTGATAACCCATATCTTCTGTTTCTTTTTTTATTTGCTCGGAGCAAGGTTGGGTCAATTTTTCATTACAACATGCAAATAAAATCTGAGTGAATGTAATTAGAGGTTACGCTTTGGTTCTGACAAAAAGACATGAGGCCAAGCTGGAGGTGGCAGAGCTGAAGATGCTCAGATTTTCATTGGGAATGACCAGGATTAGTGTATGAGTACATCACGGGACAGCTTGGGTTGACATGGTTTGGACATGTGCAGAGGAGGGATAGTGGATACATAGGCAAGGTTCAAAGGATGTTGGGACTTCCATGGAGGCGGAAAAGAGAAAGACCAAAGAGAGGATTCATGGATGTAATGAAGGAGGACATGCAGAGGGTTGGTGTGATAGAAGAGGATGCTAGAGATAGAGGGCGATGGAGGTAGATAGAGGTAGATAATCTGCTATGTGAACCCATAAAGGTAGAAGCCAAAAGAAGAAGAAGAGAAAGAGGATAAGCTTTCTGTAACACAGATTGGTTAGTAACTTGCATGATGTTTCAAAGAGGCTTCAAAAATTTGACCCCAGTTTGAAAAAATGTTGAGAGAATTCTGCTTAGTCCGACTCATGTGACGCTCTTCTCTGCTAAAGTTAGACATGTTTGAATCTGTTTTTGATGATTTTGCAAAACATAAACGTTTGTTTGGCTATAAGCCTAATTGGAGATTAGAAAGTTAATTAACTCATGCTCTCCCAAGAGTTTTTAAAGGATTATTTCAGCATCTTTTGAAAGTACTTTCCCAGGATTTATACCATCAGCAGCAGTTAGCACTTGGTGCTAACTTCTGCGAAGGGGCGGATAGGGGCAGCTAGCCTGCTACCATCCAAATGTCACAAAATCCAAGCCCCTTGCAAAGGTGACATGTTGTATCTCATTTAACCCAATAAAAGGGGTTAAATAAATAGCTTTATAACAGGGCTTATGTGGAAAAAGTGCATGACCTAGAGGCTAGTTGACCATTTAACACTAGTATTAGGCTACCTGTGGACAAAGCCAAGCCAAATATAGTGCAAAGCTAAGCTAGCAAGCTTCAGTATTTAAACATGAGACTGGTATAAACTTTCTCTGCAAGAGGATATTTTTCACAATGTCAAACACGAGAATCATGGAGAAGCTGATTAGAAGATATTTTCATTTACTTTATGCATGTACCTGATTATTTTACATGATTTTGAAATCATTTGGACTGATCAAAGACAATTTCACATTACAAGGATTGAAAACATGATTCAGCAGTTGTGAAAAACTTCTGTTTCTAATGAAAGTACGCAATCAATATAATTAGCAAAACCAGCTCACGGCCAGAATTTGCTGGCTTGCTCGATGTCATAAAGACCACAGTGGAGGCAAATCGGGCACAGTTGTGAAGAATGACCGGACAGCCTGCTATATGAGCTGCAAGAGGAACAGGAGAGAGTGGGAGGTGCAGGGTTTAGTTTTCTGCACCAGCATCCCATTCACATTCAGTGCACAGAGTGGGCACTGTACTGAGCAGACAGCAGATTAGGTCCCATCACACACCTCATCATTCACTAACACGCAGACTCATCTGCCTTCCTTTTCTCTACCACTCGTCCTTAAATTACCTCTTTTCACTTTTGCCTCGTCTCCAGTCTCTCTCATGTGTTTTATTTCTCTCCCATTTCCCCCTTTCTCCTCCCTGGTTCGGTACATTTGTGGTGTTAAAAAAGTAATTAAATCTCACGATATGGAGTAACAGTCTCTAATGTCCTTCCACTGTAGGCATACCAGTCTCGACCCTGGGGTGCACGATGCCATACATCATGCAGAGTAATACATAATGATCGCGACACCTCGTTGTTTCAGAAATGTTCCTCTTCATCACATCTAATCCAAGTGAAAGCCCTGTGGAGGCAGGGGTGACCCCTATGGCCTGTGATCAATGATTCAGTCTATTAAATGAAGGTAGTTTGATCAGTAATTCTCTGGCACACTGGATCATACTAAATCTGTGACATTTTTATTCTCTAATCAGCTGTCTGAGGAATAATTGCATCTTATCATAATGATAGGAGAAAGCAAGGATAAATATCCTGTAGTATTGCATTCCCAGGGTTTGGAGTCCAAGCTTCTGCTTGGAAAAACCTCCAGGTGACAGGTTCATCTTTAGCAGGAGCAAATTATGTGCAGGGACAGGGAAGCCCTTGGATTCGCTTAGAGTGGAGGTCTATGAGCGGTGACACTTCCGGGGCCTGCTGCCAAGGGAAACTCAGTTATCTAGAAGCGTCTACCCTCCTCTCCTGGTGCACACATGCACTTCCAACCTTTCCTATGACCAAAGGGAGGAGGAACAATGGGAGAGGTGATGATGGAACTATTGACAGAGAAGTATATCTGCACTCCCAAAGCACATCTCCAACAACATAATCAATTTTTACTTGCATTTAGTTTTATTTACAGAACTGATTAGTGGTGCAAACATTAAAAGGCAATTCCAGGAAGTTTTAGCAGTTCTTGAAATAAATTATATCTGGGACAGGATAACAGAAGGAGCCCAAATGTTCAGACAGGTTCAATGAACCCAGTTAAGTCAGGACCAATATATCTTGATGCATGCTCAATTATCCAGGCAAGGAAATCCCTAAAAGTTGATTCTGTTCATCTGAAAGTAGCGTTTTCAGTGGGAGAAACATTTCATCACTCATCCAAGTGACTTCTTCAATCTCAGCTGACTGCAGGCTTTTTACCAACCTTATCAACAGTACATTTGCATGATAACCATTAATCGGGGCCATTATGGTCAACAGATGATTGTTATTTCCATTTGCTGTAATTTATATTTGGCAGTGTGCCACTCTGAGTCCTGTGGCCTCCCCACCTAAAGATGGGATTGAGGTGGGTTGTAAAGCAGCTTGCTGATGCACAGCAACTATAGGCTGGCTAAAGAAACTGATTGTGTGCTGCACTGGAGAAAAGGTCTTTGCCCCTTCGTGATTTCTTAGTATATTGCATATTTGTTTAAATCATGGGCCAAATGAAATATTAGACAGCGATACAGTATCTAATATAACTAAAGTAATGCAACATGCAGTTTTTTAAATGATGATTTATTATTTTAAATGGAAAAAAATCAACTGTGATTAGCTACATATTTTGAAAAGCCGAGTTCAATTTCATTAGCCACACCCAGGCCTGATTAGTGCCAGACCTGTTGAATCAAGAAATCACGTAAATAGAGCCTGTCTGTTAAGTGAAGTAGGCTAAATGATCTCAAAAATCATGTCACAATCTAAAGAAACAGGTGAGAAACAAAGTCATTGACATTTATCAGCCTGGAAAGGGTTACAAAGACATTTCTGAGTCTTTGGGACTCCACACATGGAGAAAAAAGTGGTAAACTTCCCAAGAGTTGTCAACCTACCATGAGTTGACGACTCATTTTTGTATTGAGTATTCTGTATTTACTCAAGTTATCTTTGTCTAATAATAATACTCATATATAATGTTGAAGATCTGAAACATTTAAGTGCGACAAATATGCTGAAGATATAAGGATAAGTGTATGCTCAGTATTACCGATGTCATTTGTTCCCTATTACACAATAAATAAATGTGCAGCATTGACTTTTGATGAAAGTTGAATGAGAAAACTGCTCTCTTAACTTTTACCCTAAGTATGCAGTCCCCTATCTGTTAATGCTGACAAGTGTTCTGTTTTTCTTCTATTGTATTTTCCTTTTCATTGCTGCATCACATTCTCAAGTCATCTGCTCTACCATCACTAGGCTTTATTTTAGTTTTACTGTCTTACAGTTGGGACAAGGACAGCAGATTTGGGTTTGGCCATTGAAGGCAAGAGGTAATCAGTGATGCAAACGTCCCTGATAAGCTGTAATCAGGTATCAGCCAGACGACAGTAGCTTAATGCAACTCAACAGCACCTTTATCGTCGCAATCAGCTGCAGTCCGAGTCCAAATTAGAATCGACCCCAGCTCTCCACTCCATACCTTTAAATCATCCGCAATGTGCAGCTTTTACCCTGACAAGGCTTAAGGGCAGAAGAACAGGTTGATTCTTATTAGGCTTTTTTGGAAACTGTCAAAAAGCAAAGAAAGGAAGTGGGAACCATGGAAAATAAGGTCACTTCTTGAACCTTTGCAGCAGTGCTCTCTAAGATACTGTTGAGGTACTCTTGAGTATTTGTGGTTTGTACCTCTTTAAAGTCTAGAGACTACCTACTTCACATCTCCACTTACCATCCTTGGAAAGAAAAAGGGGGCCTAGGTTTGAACATTTAGAATGGACCTTACAATGTGGTATTACACTAACAGGACGTTTGATTTGAGTTTTATCACAGCTAGAGCTGTTTACATATTATTTTCTCATCACTTCCACTCCCCAATCATGCCCTCTAAGAATGAAATTACCACATTAAAATGGGGAAAAACAAAACTGCTTGTGGTTATTTAACTGTAAAAATCTGACAATATGGCTAAAAAAATCTCCCCTTTAGAACGCCTAACTTACTCTAAGACCTACTTTAGCTCATCGTTTTATGAGTGCCTGGAACACAACAGCAGGCACCTGTATTGTGGCTATTTTCATTTGGAGCAATCTTGGAACAAGCCTGAGGGAGGCTATCCACCACCACCCCCCCTTATGTCCAAACATCCAACTCATAGCTCACATCCCGCTGCTGACTTGGCTGTCCTCCAGTAGGGTCTGTGGTGTGCTTTTAGCCCCGCTAATGTAGCTACCAATGTAGGTTAAAGACCCCCTCGTGGTCGACAAACACGCCAGTGCCAGGGGAGACATCTCAAGGTGAACACAGTGTTCAGCTGATATTCTCCCCCTTCAGATGTGGCAGTAATAATAAATAGGACAGAAACAACAATGTCAGAGAGTCACATCTCAGCTGTGATTGATTTATTCAGAGTCAGACGGGACAAAGAACACACTGAACCAGAACAAAAAAGAAAAAAAAGGGTCTGGGTTTTCCTTTATTGTAAAATCTAACATCCAACATTAGAATTTCTGCAAGTAACTGTAGGCAGGAAGGCTGGTTTTTCTCCCTGAAAGATGGGATCTGCGTTTAATCCCCTCGTCCTGTCTGCTGTGCTTAGGAATTTGCAGACCCTTTAATTCCCTAAATGAGGAAAGAAATCGATAGGAAGACTATGGGCCTTTACTCAGTCTAATTATACGCATTTATCACCAATCACAGCCTTGAATTTGAAGGGACTGCAGAGACTCTGTAAGGCAAAGTGACAGTTCAGCGCAATCCAGTTCATCCATGAAAAAAAAAGACTCAGCAATGTGACATCAGGATAGGGGCAATTTGCTGTGCGGATGATAAAGATTAGAGAAAATAGCCATGAAACCAGAGGGAGAGAACACCGAGTAGAGAACCACTGTGTTCTGGATAATCATAGGACATGCATTTTAGATTGCATGAGGCTGGCCAAAACACACTGGGAAAAAAATAATAATAAGGCCTTAAATGGCGGCTCTCATTAGTGTTTCTCGCACAAGTATATTCCTTACACTAACTTTATGTTTACTCAACAGCATGGGGAACAAAAGTGAGTCACTTTGAACACGCCATGGTTGTTGGTCTCAAATGGGCTGATTTGAATATTTCACAAACCGCTGATCTTTTGGGATTTTTCCACACAATCATCTCGAGAGTTTATAGTGGATGGTTTGAAAAAGAGAAAATATCCCATGAGCGACAGTACTCTGGGGAAAAAAGGCCTAGTAAATGTCAGAGGTCAAAAGAGAATGGCCAGACTACTTTGTGCTGATAGCAAGACAACAGTAACTCCCATAGCCACTTGTTGCAACCAGAAGAGCATCTCTGAATATACAGCACGTTAAACCTCGAAGCAGAAGGACTACACCAGCTGCCACTCATGTCAGCTAAGAACAGGCGGCTGATGCTACAACTCAAATGGGTTCACCCAAATTGGCGCAGTAGCAACTTTATCCCAAACTACCAGCTGTTTCTGAGTGTGTTGTTTTTCATGCTTAAAGATACCACATTGCGGTCCTTCATATTTATGCCAATAGTTCCTTCATATCCTGAAGCTCTAATGTAATTTGTTGTTTTAAATTTTAAGCCATTTCAAAAACAGTGATTCAATGGATGATATTTGTCCATGAGTAAAAGGATGGAACCTATTGGGGTCATTTTAGGCCAAATTCAAAATAACTGAAATCAACACGCGACCAGCAAGCCCAGAGACGTGCCTGCCTGAAACACCTGCTTAGATGTCCAAACCACCTCAAATGACTCATTTTGATGTGGAGGAGTAGTGGCTCTATTCTGAGCTCCTCCCAAGTGACCGAGGCAGAGCACAAACACCCTTCAGAGGAAGCTTATCTCTACCCCTTCTATCTGTGGTCTTATTCTTTCAGCTGCTGCCTAGACCTTGTGGATACAGGGGAGACTATAGGTCAGCCAGTAAATTGACAGATTCACTCAAACACTTAGCTCTCTCTTCACCACACCAAACCAGTTTAACATCTGTATCATTGGCAGTACCGCACCAATCCATCTGTCAGTGTCCCAGTCTACTCTATCCTCATTTGTGAACAAACACCAAGATGCTTAAACTTCTAGACTTGGGGAAATAAGTCATTCCCAACCTGAAGTGGGTATTTCAATCTTTTCTGGCTAAGAACCGCAGCCTCAGACTTGGAGGTGCTCATTCTCATCCCAGCCCTTTCACACTTAGCTATAAACTGACCCACTGCAGCCTGAAGGTCATGGCTTAGTGAAGCCAACAAAACCACACCACAATCTGCAAAAAACAGACATCAGACCAAAACCACTGAATCCAACACCCTCCACCCTTTACCCCTAGAAATTGTTGCTAGAATTTCTGCCCATAAATGACGACTAAGGGGAGCCCCAGCAGACACCAACACCCATTAGAACATGTTTAGCTTATTGCTGGCAATGAAAACCACTCAATCCCACAACTTTCTTTCTTTTCTTTTTTTTTTTAAATCCAAAGAAATTTGAAACTTTCTTGCAATGTGGTAATAACAGCTCTCCTTTTCATGTGTGCTCCAGCTGTCTCAGGTAGATCTGGCATCATCTCAGGTAGATCTAGCACCGTCTCCACCATTCTGATAGCTTTCAGTCTGGGAAGTCCCCGGTGCAGGTGATGAATGGATCAACAGCAAGAGTTTTTCTTCTCTATAAATACTGACAGATACTGTGTGATACCATAGTTTATGACCCACGGCATGGCAAACATTAGCTGAAGAAATAGTTCAATTTTTTAAAACTTCAAAGGAAGAATTGGATGTTTTTGGCTGGGTTCAAGGTGCTAATGAAAGCAGAAATAGAAAACAACGATGTTACATTATTAGAAACAAAGTGAGTGACAAAGTCATACAATAAAAAATAAAATTACCTATGAAATATGACAAAAAAATATACCTCTAAAGTTTACCCCAGGTTTATTGAAGGTTTTAATTACAAAACAAGCTTGTCCACAACACAAAAGAGAGTTTCAAGTAACAAGTCTCTCTTGCTTCTTGCTATCCTTCCTGTTACAACAGATGCAGAACTGGAATTTCTTTCAACAGCAAGTACATTGTGGCCTTGAGAAGGGATAAAAAAGAAAGTTCAAAGTAAATGAGAGAAAGAAGACATACTGAACATGGCCAAGACTTAAATTTACACAGTGGCACTGAAATCAGACTGTTTCCTAATCAAAAAGGTGCAAATGGATTAAAAACAAAATAAGCAAAGGCAAAACATTTCCCACCCGTCAGACACTGGAGCCTTTCTAAATCTCCTTATCTCAGCTGAGAGTCAGAGGAAAGAAAGCAAAGGGACAAACAGGAAAGGACAAAACAAAGCAGACAGAAACAGAGAGAAAAAAGCTTAGAGAGGAGAGAAGAGGTCATATTAACAAGCAGAAAGTGAAGGTGGGGGAAAGAGTTATGAGGAAAAAAGGCTGCTGAAATAGTCAAAGTGAAGGAGAAAAAATGCCAAAGGTGTCATAAAAATGAGAAAGGCCTTTTTCCACATTGTTACCTTGTTTTCTTTCTGGGTAACCATCATACATTTTATGAGATAGTTAGGCAAAATGCTGGTGGAAAATCACTTAAAGTGTCACAGTCATGAAGTAATGAGTTAGTGTTATTTTTGGACACTTTTTTCTATATCTGCCATTTACAGAGCAGCATAACCCTTTCTTTTGGAGTCATGTTTGTGTCTATATCTAAGTCCAAAAACTGCTCTCTTCTACCTTTGCTTTTAGTCTCCACCATCTAAGCGGGGAAATACCTGGCTTTTTTACAGGAGCAGAAAGCAGCTGGAGTTTGGCATCAAGCTCCAGGTTAATTGCTAGCCACAAATAGAGTGTGATGAAAGCCAGCACGTGGATGTAAGGATGGTGGAGAGGTTGAAACAGCAGGGAAGCAGAGTCACTGACACACCAGAGGAAAAAATGGAAAATGTTGAGGTTTAGACTGCATTCATTATTCTCCAAATGTGTCTGTCTGTCTCCAAAATCCGGAGTCTGCTGAATGCCAATTGGTTGACAATGGGCCAGAATAGGAAAGGACGTGACATCAGAGTTCACTGGGAACAGGACAAGCACAAAATAAACACTGCAGATCAAAAACTACAACATAATCAGCACAGACAGTGCCGTTGTATGTCAGAGCTTCGTAATTATCCGCAGCTGGTTGACGAAACAACAACGGCACAATCGAGAGTGGCCCAAAAATCGGTTTTACCACATACTTTTACAACAGAGGTGTGTGCAGGTGAACGGGTGAATATGCTACCCCTGACGAAACATAGGTTCTGCTTTAAGCACAAAATGGTAATCTCTTGGGTTCCAACACCTGAGCTCCTCCCTGATAGACTGTGCGGTGCTAGAACACTGTCACATCATTAATCACACAGCCACAAGAAGGAGACGTGAACATAAGAGGGAGTTTAACCCACCAGTGGTGTGGATTTTTGTTGTGTTTTTGTTCAAGGATGGTTTCTGTGTCACTATGTTTTGCCATTTTAAACATTTGATGTGGTGTCACATCTTAGTACAAAGCAAGGTGACCTGAACTGCATCATTCTTGGGTGACAAAGTGTTTATTATTCAGTGGGCTTTGGGCCTTTTTTCAGACAGCTAATTAATCTTCCTATAACCCCAAAACTGTGGGCATGTGAATGCCAAATGTGGTCACATCCTTTTGTATGTTTAGGCACTGGAAACTCTAAATATGTCTAATGCAAGCCGCTACACACTATCTGAACAGCCAATCAAATTGCTGTACTGGATGTACATACTTCTGGTACAAAATTATGCAGGCAGGATAGCAAAGTCCATACAAAATTCCACTTGAGCCCCATAACAGCACTGACACATCTGACCTCTCTCATTGACAGAAGATGTTTAATATATATTACTACAGACTCTTCATGGACAACAGCAAGCAAGAGAGAGACCTCCACTATCCTTCAGAGTCAAAGCCATGAGAGACAGTGAGAAATGTGTCTCTCCCGAGGGAATTATGGGAAATGAACCATTCCAAAGGCCCACTATATTCAATGGGACACAACTTCAGGCATCGCTGCCAACTGTCACAACATTGGCAGGCCACAAAACACTCAAGTACACAAGCACACAGAGACTACGCTGGGCTACATGAACATAGAAGGAGCATCCATTGAGTGCCATTGAGTTTTCTAGCAAATCAGAGATGTAAGATGTATATGCATTATTTTTTAATAACCATGATAAATCAGTCACCTTTCAGTGTCCAAATCTGATGATTTTAAAGGATTATTTAAACATTTTGCAGACACAGGAAACACATTGCTGTAAACGCCTGGCTTAAAAAGCCAGCTGACGCTCAGCTGACCAGAATGGCGATGATGTTTTCCGGTGACGGCTCTTCCCCCTGCTTTCGCCTGGCGCCAGTGCACTGTTGCTATGGGAGATGTTTATGTAAGCCATGCCTAATCCTGTTAACTGTTACTGCGGCTGCTGAGCAGCATAAGTGTTCAGCAATAATGCACTGAAAAAAAAAAAGTCCTTTCACGGAGTGTTTAGATTTATTTTTATTTTCTTGAAACAAGTGAATCGAGAAAATGGAACGGGATTATGTTAGGCTTTGATTGAGGAGAAGAGAAGGAAAAAAGCAAGAGGACACATTTCATTGAACGATTTTTTTCACTACAACAGCCATGAACCAGTAAATGTTGCTCTAAAATCAGCTGAATTTGAAAAAATGGAGTTAAAACTATCTATTTGCTGTTTAAGCTGATTAAAAGTAAAAAGACGTGCCCTTAAGCTCTTAAAGAGTGCTCATTTTTTTATTCCATTGCCTTACATATTTTCTTTTAAGCTTTTGCTTCTGAAAATTCTGACCTTTGCTACACTTGATCAATATCTTGTTAGGAACAGGAGAGAAAATGGGACGAGAAAAGGCAGAATTCATGCAAATCTGAGCAGAACCCTGTGACGCAGCCTCGTAACCTCGTCTCATTTCCTGCTGTCGAGTGCACTGCTGTCACTAAAATGGATTTTGTTCTGGACAAACTAAGACATCATGGACCATAAACCCCTTCCTTACTGCCTCGTCTTCAACCTTCACTGCTATTAAATATTTTTAGATGATTATCCTTCAGTAATAAGAGAATAATTTAGCACACACATTCCACTGTCTTCTGTAGGAAAGGAATGGCAAGGGAGAAGCCTAAGCCTAATTATCCCGATTAAAAAGCAGAGTGTATGAACGAGTCATACAAAAGAGGATTATGCAGACATGAAAGAAGAGAGAGTCGAAGAGAAGGAGGATGACAGAGAAATGGAAGAGCGCCGGTAAAGGCTGACATGGATGGCAAGATATCATATAGGTGCAGCCTTTATGTCACAGACAGCAGGCTGGACTAGAAAAATATGCATCCCTGGTCTCCTCCCCCTATTCTCACTACTCTTTCTTTGCTCCATTAGCTTTATTACTGTCTCTTAGCTGAAGAATCAGGCTATTGTACAGTCACTTGATCACAAAGGTCAACAAAAGATCCATTTCAGCTTTGATAATGTTTGGTAGACAGCACTAGGGGTTTCCACAAGCCACTAATAGACCTCTACCGTCAGTGGCTAAGGCTATGCCTCTATCAATTGATAGTAGAAGTCAATCGCTAGGGACATAGCAGCCATTGTTGTAGTAACGATAATGGTATATGATAAACATCTGCATGATGCTATTGACATTGTTTACATGTTCATCATTCGGCCTTGTTAAATATATATTTAGAAAGAAAACATTTTATTTTTAGAATAGTGTTACGTGTTTTTATTACGAAGACAAGATTAAAACAGAATGGCCAAATTGTAAATGTTACAGTTCTACAAACCCCTTTTGAACTCTTTACTTTATATTATAAATGTCTCATTTCCAAGCCGGTATTAAAATAACTGTGCACAACAAGTTTCTTTGAGAGTTTAAATCGATCCCATGCACATATAGCTGCTGTCATGGTCCTGGGTCTTTAACCCAGTGCTTTGAGTTTCTGTAATTTTATTTTCCCTGTGTTAGTTCCCTATTGTTCCCTTGTTATTATATTATGTGTCTTGTTTAGTTATAAATGACTTTAATTTTATTAGTTCCCAAGTTCGTGTGTCTTAGTCTTTGTCTCAATGGTTATGTTTCCTGTTTTATTGTGATAGTCTTTGTCATGTTTGATTTGCTTCCTGATGGTTAGATTCTGTTCAGCTGTGTTCCCCAGGTGTATCCTTTCAGCGCTCAGCTCCCCCTGTGTATTTAAACCCCCAGTTTGCTTCTTTTCTTTGTTGTGTCCTCTGTCATGCCCTGACTCCTTATGCTGTCTGTTTTTCTTGAGTCTAAGATTTCAGGCTGTTTAACTCCTGCCCTGCCTTTTTTTGTTACTGTCAGTTACTAGCTAATAGCTAATAGTTACTAGCTAGCAGCAAGTCTTGCATCTGGCTCTCGTCTATGTTCGCCACACAATGTTTCATGGCAGATACTTTCACATGCTCAATACTAGGTAACTCCATAGTGTAGTGGTTTACACATTTGCCTAAGAAGTGAAAGAAAAAGGACACACAACTCCCTTTGGGGTGGTGTCAGGAACGTCATGTCGTCTGGCATGCAAATCTGCTAACTTAAAATACTTGGGCTACCTGCTGCGGCAAACACTTAAGAATAAGGGAGATTCCAAAAGTAGCTTTGCTTTACATGCTCAATAGTACTTTGAACGGTAAATAAACTCAAATTTATTAAGAACACAACAAAAAGATTATTACAGATATATAAAGGATTTCTTACAGTTTGCCATCATTGTTAAACAAACACTCCCATTTCACCTGCACCTCCCTGTGCTCTGATCCAGCAAAGCACAGCAGCTCAGCCTCTAGCCCATTAAACAGTTTTGTTTGTACTCAGCATGCTATCATCACTCTGATGCGTCTGCTGATAACAGTGCGCAGAGGAACATTAAAACACAAGCCCTGCTTATCACCAGGGGACCACTGAATCCAAAACCTACCAGCACTTCTCTCTTTCTAAGTCTCTCTTCACACCTTTAGTTCAGTTGGACCTCTCTTGAACAGGAAAGAAGCACCAGAAGGTGCTTGGATGTCAGCTATCCGTCCTTGGATCATAGACGAACACAACCGGTATTTGACCTTATAATCAAAGAACAAAATGTTTCTAAAGGCTAGATCATACTCTATGATTTAACATTAATTATAATTATGATAGGACCGTTGTAACTGTCAGCAGAAATTCATCTTCAAATGAAATGGTTTTATGTAAGCAAATTGGTATTTAATCCCTATGTGTTGTAAAACATTTTTAAACTACCTTGTCTGTATTTTTTGCCTTGCGCTGCCTATTGAAGTAATGTCAAAACATCAAGGACTAAAACATGAACATGACCTTGGCAATAGCCAGCTTACTGCAGATTAAAAAAAGAGAATTAAATGGTTGGTAATTGGCTTTTTTTACAATGTCTCTCATATATCCATGCTTCACTCTTCTGCTATTAGACCAAAACATTTCAATATAGTCATTTGACTTATTGAATGATGACTGTTAAAAAAACATGAAGTTAAAGTTTTTAAACATGATACCAAAAGCTGTACCTTGCCTCTCGCCCTATTACAGTCGGGATAGGCCCCGACCCTCCTGCGACCTTGATAAGGATAAGCGGAAGAGAATGGGTGGATGGATGGATTGGGAACTTAGGTACTCTGAAAATAGCAACCTTTAGCTGTGAAGACGGTAAATAAATGTGTTGTTAGAGTAATGCTTGTTAGTGAATTTGTTAAAGTATAAATGTTCTTGTATTTTTTAAGTGATCTTGAGCGTTAGCTCTCCAGGCTTTCAAAGTCCTCTTTGGAAATTAGCTGTTTTTTTGTTTTGTTTTGTTGTTTCACTCATTTTCTATGATTATTAAACCACATAATACTGACCTATGAGTCATTTAAGCATAAAAACACATACCAGTGCTGTGTTTACAAATGTAGCCAACATCCAAAGAAGAGCACTAAATGTCCTTCAAGAAGCCTGGAGACCTGTTCCTGAAGACTACTTAAAGAAATGATGAGAAACCTTGTCTAAGAGGTCACACTGTGTTTAAGAATAAAGGTGGTCATACCAAATACTGACTTTCAAGTTTGTTAGAATTGTACAAACTTTAGTGTTTTTAAAGAGAGGAAGAGTTTTTTTGTCGTTTTGTTTTAGTTGTCTTTACCATCTTTCTTATAGTAAAAGCCTGCAGCATGGTTTCGTGGGTTAACATGAAAAGAGCCATAATTTTTCCACTCCTAAATATCAAAATGCATTTGACTCTACTTTGGATGCAGCTGTCTTTTGGCATCTGTCTAATGTCTGGTTTAACAGCGACAGACAGGCTTTCCTGGTATTTGTTTTTTGGATGCCAGAGGCCAGGGGTGCAAAACAAGATTTGAATCATTCACCAAGCTCATTAAAGGAGAGACAAACCAGCAGCAGTCTAATACCATTCCTGCGCCAGCTCAGCAGCACCAACAGCGGGCCGCCAAAGTTGAAATGGAAGCGTTGCCATGAGAAGGAACTTGCCATGTAATGGGTTTGGATCAGAAACTCAAGCAAAATAATGCAGAAAACCAAACATGAAACAAATTCACATGAAATTCAATTTAAACATTGTTATTTAAACTATAATCCACAATACTTTTGTGTAACTTTTGGTTCCATACAACTGACAATCTTTGTTGAAAAAAATCAAACACAAGAAACTAAGAGAATCAAACAAAAGCTACGGTAGACCTACATAAACCCAACATTGTAGCTGGTTATCCCAGCTGACAGTCGCCAAAAAATGTGCTACCCCTACAACTGTGCCCCTCTCCTCAAACCCAACACACATGCATTAATATATTTCACTAGCTGGGCCCACGTCCTCATTTTAGGTTTGACAGCGTTTTAGTAGGTAAAGGTGAATGCTTGGACATGAATTGAGCTGCAGTTTGGGGAAGGCCTTGAAGGGGATTGGCGACGGCTCCCGGGCCTGGCAGATCCCTGTGTACTAAATAGGAGTGAAGAAGTTAAAGAATTGAGAACAAGGAGGGAGGGAGGGTGGGGCATGTAAACGAGAATGAACAGCTTGCAGAACTGGGGGAACCTATATAGATGACAACCGGAGCGTGTTTGGAGGCGTGGTCCCACTCCTGAAATTCCAATGCATAATCTCCAAAACAAAAGTTAAGATTGTTGAAATGGAATAATTCAAAAAATATAAATAAAGGGATGAAACAATAATTAGCAGATTACACATGATGTACTTAACTGACAAAGACAGTGTTGGTGCTCTTAGATGAATTCAAGGCCAGAGAAAGTTTCCTGCAAATCTCAGACAAAGCAGGCTATTTCAGCTGCTTTAGCCAGCCCAGTGTTACAAGCTGCTTTGCAATCCAGCTCCTTTGCATGCTCTCCCTGAATTCAGTGTCCTCTCTGCTTTCCACCAATGCAAATGAAAAGAATAGAACCATACAGACAAATATAAACTATGTTTTCTGTATAAAGGTCCTATCTGAAATGCGACAGTGGTGTAATTAATTACCATTCACGAAGAAGCTGTTATCATAAACACCAACATGCCATGTGCAAATTGCAGAGGCACCTTTTCAGGGACTGGCAGGTGGATCAGAGCAGCATGGAAGCCGTGTGAGTTACATCCTTCCAGACCAGCTTAATTAACAGTGCCATCTATTTCCTCATCTATCTTCCGCATGGGAAAGTGGCTTCCACTGTGCTGTTGGGAAAAGGATTTGTGGTCAATACACTTGGCATTAATCTGCAGTGCTTTAAGAAAGGAAGGAAAGCATATGAATTCCTACTTGAGCAGGAAACATTGAAAGACATTAAATTTTCATCAATAGGTAAACATCCTGATAATATGTTGGTCTAACTCTGATTTGCTCTATGTTAACTGATGTGCAAATCTTGAGATATTTATAGCAATATTTATAGGAGTATATTTCATAATCATTATACCTAGTTTCATATCCATTATTCAAGGGAAATAAACATTTATGATCCAGTTGTGCCACAGTTTTGCCTTTTGCTGCTTGAGGAAACCATCACAGCAACACTATCACTCCACGCACAGAAAAACACAGAAATGCACCAGCAATACCCTCGTCGCAAACATTCTGTGCAGATCAGCAGCAGCACTGCTTTGACATTGTACAGCTGAAGAGTGTGTGATATGAAGAGTGACCTGAGTGTGTGGAGGGTAAACGGAGTGACTCCCTGGGGCTGCGACGTGTTCTCTCTAGCCCTCTTTTAGAGTTCAGACAAGTCCCACGATGCTGGGAGATTAATGAAGCTGCACTGGCACTATGATCCCTACAGGACGTCCACACACACACACACACACACACAGTCATCGGTGTAAATGCACACACACTGTTCATCTCAGATTATGACAGTTTTCTTGTACCCACCCTGATATGAGCTTTACAGGATGCACCGAGCATGGTACTCAGGTTGTGAAAAGGTTAAATGTTGTCATATAGAAGACTGCGCTTATTCAGTCAACAAAATACAAGAAAAATCTCATCAGCGTGTGCAGATGTAACAATAGACTTCAATAGAATCACCTAAATAAAATCTGGTAGAAGATTTACCTTTGAGTAAGATGTGTCTTATACTAATGGAAACATCTAACCATGCACCCTGCCTATTGGTCACTAATGCTACTTCAAAAATGCATCATTAGAAACGCTTAAAAAAAAGGCATCAGCAAATTTTTTGCTCCTTGGACAAAAGAGGCCTGGTTGAGTCGCTATCCTCTGGTCTGGCGATGATACAAGCAAGCTGCACCAAAACTCAGAGTCAGGAGGATGTCGCATTAACACATGGACCACTCTCACACCTGCAGTCAGCTCGGCTGTCTTACACACTGCTGCACTGCCCCTTAGAGGTCAAAAATGGGTACTACTTGTTCATTCCATGCAGGCATTTCAGTCTGGACAAGAGGGCTGGACTAATCAAATTCAGCTGGCACTGTCACCCATATAATCATATTTTGTATGTAATTTAAGACATTTAATTTATGTATGTATAGCTGTGATAAGAAATGTACATACACCCATCATGGACAAATGTGTGCATATAGATTCAAATATATACATATAGAAACCTGAATCTTTTAATAAGTGCTGCTTAAGGTTCTACACTGTATTTTCACTTGAAAGGACCAAGGGCTATTAACTTCTCGTTAATGATCATGATGGACTACAACTGGTAGTTTCTCATTGCAGCATAAAAAGGATTTGTTTCACAGTAGCCATCGGACTGATCAATACTCCAGTCCAAGGAACTCCATGAAAATCTAAAAAGGAGGAGTGCAGATTTACACAAGTTGGGAAGGTCTCTTGGAGCCATTTCTAAACAACTGTACCTAATTACAAGTTATTCTGATGTGTCAACACACAAGATTAGAGGAAACTGGTTAGGATGTTCAGGAACAACTCAGAAACCGCAGAGGCTCAAGCCTTCATTTTGAAGCTGCTGGAACATCAATGTCATTGTCCACAATGAAGCCAGTTCTCCATCATCATGGGCTGAGAGGGTGCCGACCAAGAAAGAAGCTTCTGCTCCAAAACTGACATCATCAAGCCCAGCTGAAATTTGCAGCTGCCCACATGGATAGGACTTTTCTGGAGAAAGGTCTTATGCTCAGATAAGACAAGTTGGCAACAAATACAAGAGGTATATTTGGAGGAGTAAAGGCAAGGCTTTGGTAGCATCGTGCTTTTGGTCTGTTTTGCTGCGAGTAGTACTGGTACATTTAACAAAGTGGATGAAATAATAAACAAGGACAAATACATACTTCTGTGTAAGTAAAAATTTCAAGATACTAACTGGAAACTTTGACTTGGTGATGGCAATTGTTTCTCCTTTTTTCTGTGCTGGAAACGAGCTTCCATAGATATCAGTAGCTTTCACAAAACAGAAGTATTTGATTCTGTGGGAAAAAACAATCTACTGGCTTTGTAATTTCATTCATTTATTATGTCCCATTAACCAAGAATATCCATTACTGCCATTCAGTCATAATATCATTCTCCTTATATACAGCATTAATCAAGGAAAGAAATTCACACATCTAATGACTGTCAGCGGTTTAGTTGTGTAGATGTAGTCGCCATGTTATCCATCTCCAGTTCTCTCTTCTGGTCAACTTGACATGTTTCCTTTCGAATCTCGTCAGCATTCCACCTCTGCCATCACTGCAGAGTAGGATTCATGGTGAAAGAGTATCTGCCTAATCTGTTCCATCTCCTTGTTCCAGATGGAAAGAAAAGCTATACTGATGCAGGACCCTTCTATTTTAAAGCACTGGTGCCACTATGGGACTGATCATCCTACAGGAGGATGCTGTTCTCTTCACTACCATTGTAAAAATGACAAAAAATATCTTTGATGACAACTGCAGCAAAAACAATAAAAAAGAGTCTCATGGAGTTGCATGATTCATGCACCCATAGTTATAGCAGATGGCCAATTTTTTTTTTTTTTTTTTTTTTTTAATTAAGACAGTATGAGATTCAGAAAGCGGCATGTGATATGTTCCTTTATAGTGACAGCATTGCACAGGAGTCTGGTGGTTTGCTGCTGGAAGTCATGCTTTAAATTGCTTGGCATCAACATCAGTGAAAGCTCACTGCCACACTGACCATCCAAATGAGTCCTATGGTAATGTGAACACTGCAGTCGGTGATGATCCTGAGGCCGGATGCCAATGCAAATGAATACGTAGCGTTCTTCAGCCATCAACACCAGGGTCATCTGGAATAAGGAAAACGCAACACAGGATACAAAACTATGTTATGCAGTTCAACTTCAGTTCAGTTTTATTTAAATAGCACCAAATCACAACAACAGTCACCTCAAGGCGCTTTATGTCGTAAGGCAAGAGAAACCCCAACAATCAAACAACCTCTTTTGATCAAGTGCTTGGTGACAGTGGGAAGGAGAAACTCTGTTTTAATAGGAAGAAACCTCCAGCAGAACCAGGCTCAGGGAGGGGTGGCCATCTGATCCCCAGACCACAAACTGATAAGTTTTGTAGTAGAATATATACTGTGATTGCCACAGCAGCTGTTTATACCTTGATGTTAGAACCAAGAGGAATCAATTTACTTCAACTGAGAAGAGCAAACTTACAAAAAGCACAAGAAAAAGGTTTTTTTAGAAGAAGAAAAGTTTCAGGAAGAACAGCTGCACATACCGCCATACTGATGCCAGCCATCTAGTATATTGGATGGATTAAAGACAGAGCTGTTTGAAGAGCTAAAACGCAGTTTACTTACAGCTGCATGTTCGTTGTACATGTTCATTCACAATAAAAGGCTATTCTATTCTGTGTTGAACTACCAAAGAAAAGGAAAAATTGACAGAGGTTACTAGGAGACAATACCCATTCACTTCATTTTCTTAGCATAAAAATCTGCTTAGAAAAGACTCACAGTATCAGGTTTGACTCATATTATTTTTTTTAATATAAGTACTAATATTTTATGGTCAAATATCTAGAATCACTTGATATTAATCAATTAATTATCGGTATCAAGGATTCTCTTGTTGACTTTTATGCCTTCAAACTTAGATGTTTCTTATACCATGTTGTGTATACTAAACGTCCATTCAAAAGAAAAACTACATGTGTATCTTGCGATTCATATAGACACTGATGTTACCTGGCAACTGCATCAAAAGGAATGAGTTATTACTATTGTTACATAATAAAAATAACAATCACTTTTCTCCTTGAATTTTGTAACTTATGAAACAGGTGCACTTCAGGGATGGGATGACTATAGATGAGGCGTGATTGTGAACAGATCGGAGAAGAGATCCTTCTCTCTCACTGCTATCCTAGTCTCACTTTCAGAAGCAAAGACAGCTGGTATTTAGAGAAGCAGCCCTAAAAAACCCATAGGGTGCCAGCATAGTTATTTTTGAATTTCCTGTTCTGTTCTCTCAAAGTCAAAGGACTTTATGAATTTTCCATTAGATGCCTAACATAAAGTCTGCAATTAACATAAGCTTTAGACATTTTCAAGTTTTGTTGTTCTAAAACTTAAAATATTTTAATTAAATATCCCACTTGGGAACTCAGAGACAGTGAATAAACAAGACAACAGAAATTTGTGGGGACATTCGGTTCTGTGGTGTCCAACCCAGGAGCTTCGTGGTGATGGCAAAGTCATGTGACTGACCTAAATGATTCTGCCCTCATCAGTTCAAATGTAAGATATTTCCAACATGACCACAAATGGAGATTGAAGAATTTGATATGTAACATATCACAGTCATTAAGCAATTAATTTCAAAAATAAAGTTTAAAGGCCTTACCTGTACAATTTTCTCAGGTAGAGAAATTACTGATGGTATGCATGCATTCTGAAAAGACGATGCCAGTATGTGCATGAAACCAGCAGCCAGATACTAATCAGTACCAATCTTTTGTCCACATCGGATTCTCTTTCTTGCTTTTGTTCAAAAGGACTCCTTACCTTTGATTCCCGCGTGCTAGCCAGATGTCTTGGGTCTCTGAATTGCTTTATATGAATCATATTTATTCCTTCATACCAAATTTTTATGGCAAGAGAAATGCATCACCTTATCTTGGTGAATGATGCACAGCACTACAAACACAAGATAAGTCTCAAGTCTATGCTCATTTCTTCAACTCTTCAAAACAGTGCTGTGAAAACATAATTTGTTCCATTTCTTTAGTTGAAGCTTTGAAAAATGCCAAAGATAACAGAGTTTGACATAAAATTGTATTTTATATCCCAGCATGGTGCGTAGTGTGTTCTTTAAAAAAAAATGAGGAAAATTTGAAGTATCAGGACTAAACATTATCAGCAGTTGAACATAAATTCATGTCCTTAAGAAACAGGAAAGAAATCCAGCAAAGACCTGACACAGGACCTGAGAGATGCCTCCGGACTTTCAGTTAATCCATCTACTGTTCACTAAAACCTCATCAAACAAGGAGAAAATGCTGAGGTATGAAAATTACACAAGAACTGGACTGAAAATCAGTGACAACAGGTCTAATGGTATGATGAAAACACATTTGACATTTTTAGTTCAAATCTTCATCAATATGTTTTGAGGAGGTCAGGGGAGAGGTACAACAATGAGTGTCTACAGCCATCTGTGAAACACGGTGGAGGCTCTGTCAGGGAGTGAGCTGCATGTCAGCCAGTGGTGTTGCAGATCTTGTCAAAATTTCTGAATTCATAATTTATTTAAAAGTACCATCAGATATTGATCCACCATGCAATATCATCTGGAAAACATGATTGGCAACAGCTTCATTTTCCAGGACAACAATGATCCCAAACCAAAATGCCAATGCAGTAAAGTCATACTTGGATAGAAAAACACACAGTGGATGGATCAGTCATGGATCGGCCTCCCCAGAGCCCAGACGTCAACATTATTGAAGCAGTGTGGGATCATGTTGACTGAGAACAGAACAAAAGGCAGAAACATCCAAAGAAGAGCTTTGAATGTCCTTCAAGAAGCCTGGAGAACTATTCCTGAAGACTACTTAAAGACATGACAAGAAAGCTGCCTAAGAGAGTTCAGACTGTGCTGAAGAATAAAGGTGGTCACACAAAATATTGACTTTCAGGTTGTTATTACTGTATAAACTCTGTTTTTGCCTTACATGCTGCCACATATCATACACAAGACCTTATATCTTACGCTATTAACTTATACCTTATATGCATTGTTTGGTTCCCAAAGCCGTGGGCAAGCTCTGCACCGTCACCACCTCTGTGCTAGAGGTGCACTGAAATGATCAACTTGAGAGAGCTCACATCTTCCACAAACAAAAAACCACCATGATATACTTTCCCACTTAAACAGCATGAATTTGAAACAGCGAGTGAAATTTATTTAAATTAAATAAAATCTTGTACATTTCACAGCTATAGGGGCCTACATAGTAAGCAAAATAAAGTCTACTCTTTGTCCATGTGCAGAACTACACCACAGGGTAGCTCCAAAACAGTCTGTCATCATTTGAATATAGGAGAGGGAGTTTGCTTGGTGGAAGAAGATGGCCATAGCCAGATCCTACTCCCCAAAAGACTGGATGATGTAAAAAAAAAAAATGTGTGGCTATGTGTGGTTATGTGTGGCTTCTGGTAGTGCTTTCATGCTGATTCCTTCCAGCTGTAGACATCCACCTTTAAAATACAACATATTTTCACCATATCACCATGCTTTAAAGGCAGTTAGCCAAAGTTCCTTGTAATGAACACATAAAGACTGATTTCATTATATTGTAGTGATACTGTACGGTAAATCGTTTGTTCCTCTCCAAAATGAGCACATAAGCTTTTGTAATGAAACTTATCAGCTGCTGATATTAATGCAATCTACTTTGGAAATGTCTCTCAGCATGTGTGGCATCATATCCTGTAGATCTTGCAGTCTGCTCCAATGATAGATAGCTGTCACAGACTTAAGACAGGACGGCCTGTGCAGTCTTGATGCCAACTAGGTTGTCTGCACTGACAGACCTTCTCATGGCCGATTTACTCAAGTCCTTATACTTGTCCTCACATAGCCTGGAGATAGCCTACAAAAAAGAGAAAGATAATAACAATAAAAAATAATAATAATCAGAAGAACCATCAAACTGTTACGACAGAACAAGCAGAGCAGCCACAGCATAACAAGTTCTACCAACATTTACATTATCAGTTAAGCAGTTGGAATATATACATTTCCAAACTGCAAAATAAAATCAGCCCTGGAAAATTACTCACCTCTAGTTTTTGGGCCCGCTTAGTACTGAGTGGCTCCAGAGGGAAACTGAGGTTGTTGTCATCAGCCAGTGAGCGCAGGTCAAAGTAGTACTTGGCGTAGACGCTGGCTGGGACATTAATGTTGAACTGGAGCAGCTCCAAAAAGTGACGCTCCATCTCATTCCTGCAAAACAGTTCGGAAAGGTTCACAATCATTTATTAAAAAAACAAAAGGTCCTTTCCAGGCTGCAGGAACCTTTTGAGGGCTTTCCTATAACTCATAGAGGTGGTCCCCACTTTCCGTGTGTTTGCACTGTGTGAACTAGAAACTACACTGCTTAAAAAATTAAAGGAACACTTTGAAAATGCATCAATCTCAATGGGGGGAAAAAAAACACGTATGTATACTCTTATGCACTGGTATTCAGAAAAAAAAAAATCACAATGCCACTTTGATGGAAATGAAAATAATCAACCTACAGAGGGCTAAATTCAAAGTGAAAGTGAAACAGTGAGTCAAGTGAACATGCGGGCCAGGCAATGGTATCAATTCCTTTAACCTCCAGGAACTGCTTGCATACTCTTGCCACATGAGGCACTGTTGTGCACCAAGAGGAACCCAGTACCCACTGCATCAGCGTAGGGTCTGACAATGGGTCCAATGATACCTAACAGTAGTCAGGGTGTTGTTGCCTAGCCTGTAGAGGTCTGTGCGTTCCTCCATGGATATGCCTCCACAGACTGTCACTGACCCACTACCAAACCAGTCATGCTGAACAATGTTACAGGCAGCAGAATTTTCTCCACAGCTTCTCCAGACCCTTTCACATCTATCACGCGTGCTCAGGGGGAACCTGCTCTCATCTGTGAAAAGCACAGGGCGCCAGTAGTGGACCTGCTAATTCTGGTACTCTATGGCAAATGCTAATCGGGCTTCACAATGCCGGGCAGAGATCACAGGGCCCACTAGAGGATGTCAGGCCCTCAGGCCACCCTCATTAAGTCTATTTATGATGGTCTGGTCAGAGACACTGACACGAGTGGCCTGCTGGAGGTCATTTTGTAGATCTGGCAGTGCTATACAAAAACTGCTGTAATACTTACATGTCCTCCACGGTGATATCTTTGAGGATCTGGCAGTAATCGACATTCCACACAGCCTGATCATCCCAGACCTTGGAGGCCAGTAAGATGGCACCAAGAACAATGCGCTTCCAGTTACAAGGACAAATGTCCATCTCAGCATACGTTAACAGCCTTTCCAGATACACCTAAAGCAGCAGACACCCATCCATTCACACAAGCAGAAAGAGTGATAGGTTCTCAATATTTCTTTACATCATTCAACACTTTCTGCAGTGTAGTAGATGTTTGAACTTACCAGAGTGACGATGGCGCACTCGGCGGTGAGCTGAGCAGAGCTGAAGAGCGTTCTTATGAAGCGGTAGATGAGTTTGTGTTCTGGGTCAACCACAGAGTAGTCATCTGGAACCTTTTCTCGCTGTTGGGCAGAAGGTCATCATCAGTGGTCCACTAACATAGTAAATATCACTGCTTGGCGTAATCAACCACCTCAACTCACCGACAGAGGGTGCTTCTTCTCGTCGAATATATCCAGTGAGCGGTTTGAATCTCTGTAGATGCAACAAGCCACTGTTAAATATACGTAATATGTAACTTCTCATGGTTTGAAACTACCATCGCTTATTCACTGGCGTTTCATGGTGTTAGATATCACAACAATTATTTATCTTTGGTTGAGTCCTACAAATACTTTGTATATTATAACCACTGATGTGCAAATTAACAAACATTTTGTTTCCTATATTATTAAGTACCTGACTCACTGATGTCCAAAAAACTGATCTGATTTTCCACCTGACCATCAACACTGGCCACCTGCTGTGAAAAAGTATTTGCCCCCTTCCTGATTTCTTAGTTTTTTTGTTGTGTATTCGTCACACTTAAATGTTTCAGATAATCAAACAAATTTTAATGTTAAAGATAATAAGTACATTTAACATCTAGTTTTTAAATGAAAAAAGTTAATACAAACCTACCTGGTCCTATGTTAAAAAGGAATTGACCCCTAAACCTAGCAAGTGGTTGTGTCACCGTTGCCAAAAGAATGGGAATCGAGTGTTTCTGAGAACTGTGAAGGAATTTTGCTCCACTCTTCTTCGTACAGTTGTTTTAATTCAGTCACACTGAAGGGTCTTCTAGCATGAACGGCCTGTTTAAGGTCACGCCAAAGTAATGCCATCTGATTTAAATCTGCATTTCGATTAAGTCGCTGAAAAACTTTCTTTTGTTTCAGAGGTGGACATGCTGGTGTGTTTCTGATCATTGTCCTGCTGTATAACCCAAGTGCTCTTGAGCTTCAGGCCATGAACTGATGGTTGGACATCCGCCTTCAGGATTTTCTGGTAGAGAGCAGAATTCATGGTTCCATCAGTTACAGCAAGTCGTCCTGAAGCAGCAAAGCAGCCCCATCACACTACCACCACCATGTTTGACTGTTGTTGTGATGATCTTTTTATGAAATGCTGTTAGTTTTATGTCAGATGTAACGGGACTCAAACCTTCCACAAGGCTCAGCTTTTGTCTCGTCAGTCCACAGAATATTTTCTTGGGGATCATCCAGATGTTTTTGGTAAATGTGAGACGAGCCTTTGTGATCCTTTTGGTCAGCAGTGGTTTTCTCCTTGAACTCTTCCACTCTTCATTTTTTCCCAGTCTCTGTCTTATTGTTGAATCATGAACTCTGACCTAAGCTGAGACAAGTGAGTCCTGCAGTTCTTTAGATGTTGTTTTGGTGGTTTTTGCGACCCAAAAGTGAAACTGTCGCTGCGCTCTTGGAGTAATTTGGATAGGCCGGTCACTCCTGGGAGGGTTCGCCACTGTTCCAATTTTTCTTCATTTTTGGATAATGGCTCTCACTGTGGATCCAATCCATGTTCTGTGGATCAAGTGGGGCCAATTACTTTTTTCCCCACACAGGATGAGTGGATGATCTCATTGTACAACTGTATAGTGACAATAAAGGCATTCTATTCTATTCTATTCTATTCTATGAGGATGAAGTAGGCTTGGATAACTTTTTTTGCCTTAATAAACAAAGTCATTTAAAAACTGTATTTTGTATTTACTCAGGCTATGTTGGTCTAATATTCAAATTAGCTTGATGATCTGTAACCTGTAAGTTTGACAAATATGCAAAAAACTAAGAAATCAGAGAGGGGCAAATACTTCTTCACCACACTGTATCTATTCTTTGAGTTGCCACCACCAAGTGCTGTGACTCTGCCTAATTTGGGTCAAGTACGGTTTGGAGTTTTATGGCCAAAGTTGCATCCTTGGATCACTTCCAAGAACACGACTTTAGGGAAAGTAGCTCCTACTTTCCCTAAAGTCGTGTTTTGACAGTTACTACATTTGAAATGCAAATACATTTCATTTCAAACTGAGATGATCCAAACAGAGAACTCAATGTTCAACGTATTATGGGCAGACATGAGATGGAAAAAACTGTTAATTTTAAAAAAGCAATCACAATCTCTTTTTTTTTATAATTTCTTTTGCAATTCTGACCTGATGCAAGCCACCTTCTGGTTTGTTTGTTAATCAGAGCTAAATCTCTGGCTCTCATTACCAGTGATGATCTTTAAAAGCTGTACCCATCTGGCACTTAAGATGATATCCACCTTCTGCATACGTCTGTCATTCATGCATGATGTATTTAGCAATAAGACAAGGCAAGTAGCATTTCCTATAGGACTTAGATGAAGTAATTAAAAATTAGCCTAAGTACTAAAAGCAGTCTTTCTTACAAACTTGATGACTAATGTTTGTAAATATCTTTGTAAATGTTTGTAAATATCGAAGTACTGGTTACAACAATGAAGAAAACGTTGCACTACCAAGAGACAATACTTCTGACATTTCCTACCTGTTTTTTATGTGGTAGTATATGGCCAGTGCAACACTGCAAGAGACAGAAATCAACAAAGAATAAAACACTAGAGCTGGATTTTCCCTTTTACAGCTTTTTATTTTTAAAAATAATTATTTTTACTTCTACTTTACAAATAGATATTTAGATCTTTACAACTGCAGCTATTTGGCGACTTTAAAAGTTACCTGCATTTCAGGAAAAACAAACAGAAACATTTGGCAAATAATTAAACAGTAGACTGACAACATGTCAGTAACATAATTGTGTATAAGAAGAGGATCTTAAAGGGGGCGGAGTTTCTCAGAAGTAAAGATGGGCCAAGGTTTAGTAATCTCCAAAAAAACCCAAAAACCTATGTACAAATTGGGGAACAAATTTAGAATAATGTGCATATGAGGAGACTTTGAATATCTAATAATATTCAGTACATAGTGATACTAAACAATTCACAGAATCTGAAGAAATATCTGTGCACAAAGGACAAGGCTAAAAATCAGTGCCCGTGATCTTCAGGTGGCACTGAATTAAAAACAGGAATATCTCTGTTATGGAAATTACTGTATGAGCTCAGGAAAAAATCCACAAATCACTGTTAAAAGTTCACCATGCCATCCACAAAGGGGGTTAAGCTCTATCATCCAAAGAAGACGTCATATGTGAACATGATCCAGAAACACTGCTGGGGTCAAATCTCACTAAAGAGGAGCAGAACCATCCAGCTTGCCTCTAAGATGGTACGAGGGGCGCATCAGTGCCTATTGAATTGGTAGCTTGGACATCTGGAAAAGCACCATCAATGCTGAAACGCATAATATGGCTTTAGAGCAAGATATGCTGCCGTCCAGAGAGCTTCTTCAAGGAAGTTTTTGCATATTTCAGTAAGACAGTGCTAAACCACATACTGCATGTATTACAAGAGCATGACTTCCTGGTAGAGAAGTCCAGATGCTGAACTTTTCACCAGCTGAAAGCAGCAGCTAGAATCTTATATCAGGACATCATTCCTCTCTCAAATGTCCAGCAGCTGCTCTCTTTAGTTTCCACACTTTTATTAAAAGAAGAGGGGATGCTACACAGCGTTAAACGTGGCCGTGATGCTGCCATCAAATTCAAAATAAACATCTGATAAGTTTAGAATGTTTTAAAGTGAATCAAATCTGTGTTTGTGGAATTTGCAAACCATTGAACTCTGTTTTTTATTCACATTTTACACAGCGTCCCAACTTCTTTTGTACTTGCGCTTGCAGCAGGACTGAGGTGAGGTCGCTCACTTACCATTTAATGGTGCTCTTGAGATTGGGCTGGCTGACTGTGCTGTCATCGAGGAATATGGTTGAACACGAGCTGTACTTTTTAGAAAGGAGTCCCGGGGACATCTGGCATCGAAAGCGTGACAATGTTTAGAGACAGAATGGAGGGAAAAACGGGTTTTAGAAACACATTCAACCCCAGAGAAATGAGATGTATGATTGTGAGTCATTTCAGCAACAAAAAGACCCATGAAGAACACACAGAGCCGTAACTTACGTGATTCATGTAGTTGCTTTTCCTTTTCTCGCGGACTGAAATTGGATAAAAAACAAAATCAAAGAGATGTAGGAGTTTCAGAAGAGAATGGGGTAAAATATTAAAGCATTAGAGAAATACTGACCATCTGTCTGAGACTTGTTGAGGAATAGAGTACTTGCTCTGGGGTGGTCGGATGGGTTGGCCTCTTGGGCCAGCTCTGTAGAAGGAAAGTGTTAAAAGTCTTCATATAAGACTACAGTGTTTGTCTAGGAGCTGCCACCCTGTTGCTGATTTAATGCTAAACGGCTCTTAAAGCATGTAAAACATTTAAACTGAATCACACTGAAGTGTGTGAATGTGTGTGTGAATGGGTGGATGACTGGTTGTGTAAAGCGCTTTGGGGTCCTTAGAGACTAGTAAAGCGCTATACAAATACATTTACCACTTGCAGTAAACCGGCACCAGGACAGGGCAACATCACCGCATGCAATCACATCTCCAAAAATAGCAAACTAATCTTCACACACCATCTGGAAGCTCCCTGTCGCTGATGTGCTGCAGATACGTCCCAGTGTCCTCGCTCACATCTTCGGTAGTAGTGATGGGACACTCCTCCAGCTCCAGCTCTCTCCTGTGAATCTTGGGGCTCTCTCCAGGAGAGATGCAGCAGGACACCGAACCTCCCATCGCTGACCTGCAAAAGTCCTGCAACAGCCGGCGCCGCTTGCCATACAATTGGGGAGAGACCACCTGCTAGTCTGGCAATTCTGAAGCTGCAGGAAGGTCTGCAAGAACTTTAACCCAAACCTTACAAGGGGTTGTTAGGAAATGTACATAAAACACTAGTTTTGCTCTGCCTTGGCGAGATCAGGTTCAATCACAACCTGGAAGTGTTCGGATTATTTGAAAATGTGCATGTTGTGGACCAGCACAGGCCTTGTGTTTTTGCTGCAAAGTGAACGATCTCGCTTCAGAGCAGAACGGGATCTATGCAAGGACAGCCAAGTGGGTATCTGCGGTATTTGCAGGACGGCTGACATATTCAGGGTGTGTGCGCAACTCACGGGTGGCGCACTTTAATATGAACTGCGTGCGTGGGCTGCATGGTTTTGGGCTGAGAATAACCGCTACCAAGTCATTTTACGGAAAACAGTCTAACGAGACAAAGTCAGCCGTTCCTCTGCCTCCCTCCATGGCTAGCCGGCTAACGCTAGCTTCCGCACCTCAGTCCACTGCTGGCTCCTCCAGCAGCGTGACTCAATCCATTTTCACTCCGGCTCAAGTCTGTGTCACCGCTGCGGCCCTTTCAGCGAGAGCACCGGGCGAATTCACCAGCCGGAAGGGTTTTTAGAGGAAACGGGGAAAGTGAACGGCCAGCGGATATCAAAGAGGTGTCCGGAGGTGGCGTTCATCTCGTCGCACTAGCGGGACACAAGCTTTAGATGTCAAAGCGACCGTAGCAGGTAAGTTCAGAGGTAATTTCCTGCTTTGGGTTTTCAAAGTAAAAGTCCGCTGGTGGTAACATCAAAAGCACGTGTGAAACTGTTAAAAAAACCAGATAGAAAATAACTAATAAAATATTTATTAAACCTATTCAAGCTGTCTGCTTAAAATAAAATAAAAGTGTAAGCTGTTGAATTAAAAATAAAATAAAAAACTTAGTGAAAAGAAAACTTCAAATGATTTGTTGTTCATATAAATAAAAACGTTTATGCTGAACACTCTTTCTTAACAGACACCTATAAAAGATAATAAGTCTTAAAATAATTTAAGCAACAGCCCATTTCAATACAGTTTTCATAAGTTTCTCTTGTTTTATCTATTTATTTTTATTTCAGATTTATTTCCAAATCTTTGCTCAAAAACACCATGCATGTAATAATTCAACAACCTTTTCAACAACTAGGTTTTCATTTTTGTCTAATTTACTCAACCAAGGCATGTTTCAGTATTTTTTGTGCATCAGTTATTTTCAGTATTATCAATAGATAGCTGCCATGGACCCGTAGCTGCAATAGATGCCAGTGGTGGCAGGTTCTTACTAAGAAAATATCCACCACTGTGCAGCCTTTTCATATTCGATGAAAATATGTATTTTTTTTTCTTTTTTATTTCTTATGTCTATACCAGGGGTCCCCAATCTCAGTCCACGAGGGCCGGTGTCCCTGCAGGTTTTAGATGTGTCCTTGATCCATCACAGCTGATTTAAATGGATAAATTACCTTCTCAACATGTCTTGAAGTTCTCCAATGAGTTAATCATGTGATTCAGGTGTGTTGACCCAGGGTGAGATCTAAAACCTGCAGGGACACCGGCCCTCGTGGACTGAGATTGGGGACCCCTGGTCTATACTGTCAGCACAGAGTCTCTTCACGCAGATCAAAAACCCTTTATTTGCAGTACACCGGAAGCTACATCGCTGCTATGTGTTGCTACCTTTACAGACCTGCTGGGTTTTTTTCAGACCACGCCCCCCTCGATTTTAGCTAAAACACAACACCGTTAAGAAAATCTTGCAGACACGCCCATCACAAAGACTTACTCTTTTCCCATTGGTCACTTTTAGCTGAGCTGTTACGTGATTGGCTAAATTTGTTCGTTGACGTCAACACGGGTTGCCGTCTTCAGTTGCTTGAAAGCGAATAGGTCTCTCGCTCTTCAGTATTTATTAAAGAAAATAAGCAAACTATCAACACTTTGCCAACCGCCAATAACATTTAAGAAGAAGAAGAACTATCAACGCTAAAAGTTGGTTCATATACCGTAAGAACATTCTTTAACAAACGAATGAAATAATAGCTATATAATAACTCCAGAAGATGGCGGAAACGAATCAATGAGCCAGCCAGGTACGAGGGAAAGCGTCGAAGAAGGAGGAACGCACTGCGCATGTGTAAACGAGTGTAGTTTTATTTATTTCAAAGCATGGCTCTCGTTCCATATGTAGAAAACCCGTTGCCCGCGCTTTCCAAACTCCACAATTCATCAGCACAGTTTAGGTTTGCCAACCGCGACCTCCGACTCGCTCAGGACTGGAAAAAGCTCGGTGTGGCGGCAGTTGTGTGGGATGCGGTACGTTACAACAGTGGCAGCAGTGCTTAGCTTCAATAATTCCTCCATGTTTCATTAGATATATACATTACTATTGCATTTATGTGTTATTGCCCAGGCGGTGGTCATGTGTATGTACTTGGAGCTGGGAAAAGTGGAGCTAAAGGGGAAGAAAGCAATTGAATTGGGAGCTGGCACTGGTCTGGTGGGCATTGTAGCAGCTCTGCTGGGTGAGTGCATAATTACTAACCACCAAAAAACTGGAGGTGGGCGGATCACTCCAAATATCAGTAGTATCAGTACCAATGCTGCTATTGGTATTAGAATGATACTAGCCGAAAAGGATCAGCACTTTGTTTCAAACCTTTAAGTTCTGTATGTACACAAAAGAACTGTGTTAAATAAATTAATATAAAATAATGAAAAATATACACACATATATAACACATTTTTTGGAGTTTTTTGGAGACCTTGAATTTAAATGTGCATGTGTTAAAACACTGTAGGTCAGCTTAAGTTGTTTAAATGTGCTGCTACAGGCTTTAAATCACAGAGACGTCACAGTATGTATCGATCCTATTGTGCTGGTATCGAAGGATATTAATACCATCGATATTTGGGTTAATCTGCCCACCTTTATCCAAAAACTGAAGTTGTTTTTTTGTTGTGTTAACTCATTATCGTGGAAAATTAAAATGAAATTGATTTAGTGGTCATTAAAATTCGTTCAGGATTCATCTCATAAATCATGACACGCTACTCTTCGCTACATAATCTCCCTTAATAGGTTTAAAGTATCCATATTGATATCAGCAATACTGGCCCTGTATTTACTATGTATCAGACCGATACCAAAATTTGCAGTATCTCACAGCACTATCAAAAAGCCTTCTGAGTGCGCGTCAGGTGAACAAGGAAAGCTGTGATAGTCCCACAACTCTAACCCTTCCGTAGGTGCCAGAGTGACCATCACTGACAGAGAGCCTGCGCTGGACTTCCTCTCCACCAACGTGAAAGCAAACCTGCCCCCAGATTCCCAACAATCAGTGGTGGTCTCCGAGTTGACCTGGGGCGAGGGCCTCGAGCAATACCCAGCCGGAGGGTTTGATGTGGTTCTGGGTGCAGATATCGTTTACCTGGAAGACACGTTTTTGCCTCTGCTGGAAACACTGGAGCACCTGAGCTCAGACACCACTGTGGTGTTACTGGCCTGCAAGCTCCGCTATGAGCGAGACACAAACTTCCTAGGCATGCTTAAGCGGCGCTTCACCGTCGAAGAAGTCCACTACGACAAACAAAGAGACATACACCTATACAAGGCTTGCAAACTGACACAGAGGAGAGACTTGTGAACATTTGTTTGTTTTAATATATGAAATAAAATGTTTTAAAATCAGATTACCAGAAACACATTTATTTATTAACAGCTGCCAAAAGTGTCATATCTGAATAGCTCTAACGTAATGCACTGTATTATTATACAAGTTGTTGCTGACATTTAGAAATAGTGAATACAAAAAAAAAAAAAATGAGAAGCAACATAAAAAGCATACTATATCATGACTATACATAATACCTAAAGAATACAATATGGCATCCCATTATCACAAAAATATTTTTTCTTTCAGAATGCACCAACACCACCTGATCTTATAGTCATTTCACAAAGTGGGTGCAGTTGAGTTGTATCTGGTGAGCTTTGATGCTCCATTTACAAAAAAAAAAAAAACAAGTGATCAAACACATTGATGCAACAGCACTTGATTAACTGCAGATGAGCGGTAGATTTACCCAGAAAGCGTTGAAATGCTGAAGGATTGTAAATGCAAAGAAAGTGCACATGCTAGCTCATAACTATAAACAGAATTAAGAGACGGCGACCGAGGCCTCGACACACAGAGGGGCCCGGTATGGCAAATTTCCCCCTATGATCTAATTCCATGATTCCAGTGCTTTATCCACTTGTCTCTGAATTCTGCTTAAAAACTCTTTCATTGCATAACAAGTAAGGCTCATTAAGTTTTTGGTTATTGTTCAAAAATAATCCATGAGTCTATGGAGGGGGAAAAAAAAAAAAAAAGGTTTTGCTTACAGTATATAATCTCTGATAAACGGGCAGCAGCTTATTTATCCATTATTCCCACTTCCTGTACTGTTGAAGGCCCATTTTGCCTTTGTTTGTTTTTACCACCAAACTCTGGTAATTAACAGGACGCCATTACGCAATTTTCCACTTAATGTTTCTGAAGCTTAAAAAAAAATGAAGACAAAAAGTCAAACATTTCTAGGGCTCTGTTAGAAGACCCTCCCCCCACCCACTTCACTGCTGCCCAACTTCTACCATCTCCTCACTGTGCTGCAGTTAACATGAAAAAAACCATTTTACAACTAAATGGTTAGCTTTTTGTTCACGTTGTATAAAAGCAAAAATATACTTGGGTAAAACAAAGAAAAAAAGAAACATGGCATTGTAGAAGCATAATCTAATTCAGAACAAACCAAAACACACATCTTAAAAGATAAAAACGTCCAAGACACAGGCCACCTATAAGTTTGAAGCATTAATAAGTAACAGATGTTAATTCGAGAGTTACAGATAGAAATGTTTTACGTGAAGTTACACTCTCCCAAAGAAAAAAAGAAAAAGTTCCATCATCATCATTATCGGTGGTGCTTGCGGTCAGTTCCCCCATTGCTGGTGATGTTGCCCAGGTAGTCCGGGCACCAGTGACTGGAATGCTTCCCTTCGGTGGTGTCCTTGGCGAGAACAGCTAGTTTCCCTGCTCTGTCACCTTGCCACGCAGACCCTGTTTAAGTTGCAGTCTCCTCCACGTTCACTGTGAGCACCGCCTCATCCTTTTAATGGGGGAAAACTGATGGTTGATTTCAAATTGCTCAAATGGGACAAAGTTTCAATTTACCAAAGTGGGATGGGGCTTTTTTTGTTTTTTCATACCTGGTGAGTCACGTTCACATATTTTTCAGCAGTTTTTAAAAAGAAAGCAGAAGAGTAGAAAAGAGGAGGGGGCATCCAGATGCATGGCTCTGTGCTGAGTCTCTGTACACAAGTGCTGGGGATCACCTGTCAAACCACCGGCAGGTGTATTCTACTCTGATTTGTGGCAGTACAAGTCTTTGAGGGCTTTCAGTTCCTCAATGAGGGTTTTGTTCTGGTTTTCCAGCACGGCCACGCGGTTCTCCAGACACTTCACGTACTCCTTCTTCTTCCTACGGCACTCGCGGGCTGCCTCCCTGTGAGACAAGAGGATGTGGGTACATGAAGGTACAGCACATCAGCTTCACACCTACAGAAGCAATTCAGTACGAGTTGCTAATTAACCTCGCCATACCTGTTTTTCATCAGTCGGACCTCCCGTTTGCGTGTAACTTCCTCAGTGGCTCCTGATCCGCTGATTGTGGGTGGAGTTGCCATGACCACCCCAGGAGTGATGGTGCTAGTGGGGGCTGTGCGGATTTGATAGGCCTGGACATCACCAGAAGCAGCTGGTGAACAAAGATAGACAAACAGTCAGTGCTTTATTCAGCAAAGCTTTACAAATCGTGTAGTTTCAGAATCAGAATCGTGTTTATTGGCCAAGTATATGTGCAGACAAATACAAGGAATTTGGTTCCGGTAGATGGTGGCTCTCGAGCACAGCAATGTAAATCACACACACGTATCTATATATACATTACACATGCATACACATACATACAGTTTTAGTGTAACTTCACTTCTAAACACTGTGGAAACCATTTTCCCACCTTGCACGACCACCTGGTTACTGGGCACGAGGATCTGCTGCCCGTCGCTGGTCTGAGCATACTGCAGGATGGTGGCGCCAGGCTGGGCTGCAGCAGTGTTGGCCATGGTGAGCGTCTGCAGGCCCTGCACTCCATCCGTGCCATTATTGGCCAGCTGAATGGCTCCACCTTGGGTAATGGCAACTGCAGAAGGATAAAATTGTGCATTAGGATTTTTAACCAATTGCTTTCTGTGTTGTTCTCCTACATCCAATACTGTAAACATTACTGGATATGTGGCTCCACACAAACTGTCATATCACAAATATTGTTTTTGTAGGAGGAAAAGAAGGAAAATACTGGACTTAACATCATTCATTCATAATATCCACAGGTTTTCTAAACTGCATTAAGTCTGTACAGGTCAAGGATAATCTTAACACTGTTCTTTAATGTTGGAAACATTAAACAGGGTCTGAATCAAAGCATCAAATGTGGCCTTTTTGCTGATTGGCCATCCCTGAAAAACAGGTTTGAAAAGCAGGTGATGGGGCTTTGACACGTGCAGCAAGAGTTGTGCATTTAGGGATATTCCATCTCTATGACATCATAGGATCTAACAGTAGGGGGGAAAAAAAACCTCACTCATAGGGATTACTTGTTTAACATGAGCATCCACCACTGTAACAGCATGTAGAAAAAGCATAATAGGTTCCCTGTCTGCTTAATCTGTTTATCAAGTCATTTGATTTAGCAAATTTAGATAGTCTCACTGCACGACAGCAGAAGTAGAATGCTCGATTACGATAACACCGACTTATTTTTAAGAAAAAACACCAGCTATCTGTGTCTCAAAGTACTTACTGTACTGGCCACTGCTGGTCTGATATATGGGAGTGGGCATGGTGACCGTGGTGATAGCAGGGGCTGAGTCATCTTCTGATTTCTCTTCCTCAATTCGAGGCACTGCCGGAGCATCTGATGATAAGTCATTCAAGATCTTTCTGTAGGAGGAACATTCACAGAAAAATCTTAGCAACCTTTTATTTTCTCCTCCTTTCATATCTGCAAATAGTCAATTCATAGCTGATAAAAGTGAAAGAGTGTCAGTCATTGTCTTCTAAGCTTTGAACACGTCGTACAGACACAAAATGGAAGCAGTACAATTTAAGGAGATGCTGTTTGCATCTGCAGTTTCTCAGCGTGTCACACAGACCTGTAGGAAGGCCGCCTGGACAGAATCTCTCTCCTCTTCTGAGAATCTGTCACGCTGTCGACAGATTCCTGAGAGTCCTCGCTCTCAGCGACAGTCGAAATCTGTAAGGAAATCATCTCAAATTCAATTTTAATTCATTTACAAAATTCAAAGCCAACCATGTTCAGCTCATATCCCCTACTGCAGTCATTACTTGTAAGATGAAGTTTCCCCTCTCCTCTTACCTGTACCGTCTGTACCTGTGGGGACTGAATGACCGAAGGCTGAGCGGCTTGGATCACACCGTGCACTTGGACTGTTTGACCATTGGGTAACTGGACAAGAGTGACTGTGGGACTACTGGAGGACACCTGGGCTGCTGCTATGGATGCCTGAAAATATAAAAAAAAAACAACGTGTAACCACACATTGCCCATGTGCATAGTTACAAACAGCCCACAACAACTGGTATTATTTTACTTTTGGGTAACCTCAATCTTAATCCCATCTCAAATCCACATGGGCCCTTGTGCTCGACCATCTTAGATCTACATAAACAATTCATAGTGCTAAGTTTAGATATGTAAGATATCAAATACTTTCCAAGATATATACATCTTTTAAAAATGGTCCGTTGACCCACTTCAGGTTTGTTTTTTCACACCCTGAAATCTGAGGTCATGTTTGAACATTAATATCTCAAGGACCACTAAAGAGAGAAGCTTTAAATTTTCACTTTCTTGAATCATGAATAAGGATACGTAATTTGGTACAGCAGATACAACCTAGTATTGTGACAGTTTGCATGGTGACAATACATCAATACAGGGACACCAAATATCAACATTTTATTAAATTAATTAAAATAGTTGGAGAACACTACGAGCTACCGCAGGCTCATCTCATGCATGATCCTGAGATAACGCTAGCCGAGCAAACTTACATTTAATCAGCATTTCAGAATTTCTGACTTTGTAGACAGCAACACACATGTGCCAATTTATCTCAGTTAACTGCTGTATTATCAGAAAGACAGACCGCATTCACTTACAGACAGATAACAGACTGATAACTTTATCTTACTGGATAATACAGATATTTACAAAGTTTCAACTTTGAGGGCATAATTTCCAGTTGAAAAAGGATAAATCACAGTATTTGTTATTGCAATGCTCAGCATAACTGCAGAAACTGCTACAATATATCATGGTGTCTTTGCTGAATCTCACCTGTAGTATTTGATATATGAAGCCAACATCTCACAGCACAAAACTATGAACCGTATCATTTTCACACAAACTGAAAATGGTCGAGCATTAAAACTGAAATTCATACTCCTTGCACTAGTTCTGCACTCTTTGCATGAGAATAAAAAGCACTACCTGTGCCAAGGTGATCTGCTGGGCCTCAGACTCCGAAACAGCCGTTTCACCACTTTGCTGTGTGTCTGCAGCCGCTTCCATGGTCATTTAAAATCTGGCTGATGGAGGGAAAACAAAAGTGAGAAACGGCTTATTTGTGAATGCAACAGCATGCTGGGAACACCAGACTCATTCAAAAACTTGCTCGGTCTTAAAGGAGGGTGTGGCTTAGCTTAACATGCTAGCATATAGCTCATTTTCAACGGTTTCCTTGTTGGCTGAAATTATTTAAAAAAATGACGCAGGAGGGGACGTTATACTTATGGCTCAACAACATTAACTCGAACTGAAATGAGCCGCTACTTGTTTATCCAGGCTCACGCTTGCAGATAACGCCGGAGGCTAACGCTAAGGCTAGTGTTACCAAGTTAAGAGTTAGCGTGCTAGTTCTCAGGCAGAATGAGCTTCTATGAGCATGCTAACATGCTAACGGGAGTGCAACACAAACTTCACATTTATCGTGTCTCAATTTCAACTCTTTAATTTCAAATCCTGTCGCTGTTTAAGGCTTTTCTGAAAGGATAAACTTGTAGTCCAAACAAGTCTGCACTAGCAATTTCCATTAGGTTGCTAGCTGTGGGTTTTTATGGAGGGAAATGTCTGCATTGTATGCTTCTTTTTTTTTTTGGAGCAACTAGGAGACATCACTTTCACTAACTAGTTAATTAACTGATATTGGGTTTTTTTTAAATTAATATTAAACACTGGTTTTACATGACGTGGGTGTAACTTTAAGCGGCTAGCTGCTTCTGTGACTTATTTCTAGACAAGTTTGATTAAAAAAAAAGATCCAAGCCCACTCCCACATTAATACCTATGTCTGCTGTGTTGCGAGCCTTGCAGAGACTGACTCATTTTGTGAGCCTCTGCAACACCGCCGCCATGATCTCTTTGTTGGCTCTGTGCGGATATTTTGGCGCAAATAACCTCTCTGGGCAGCCGTCTATCTGTTTAGCAAACATCGGATGCGTATCCTCTTACCAACACGGACTCGCTTCGTCACTCCCGGGTCTACGGAGCTCCACTTTTATTCAGACCGACACGTAAGAGACCGCGTCAGGCTACACCTCCGTCGCGTCACCGAGAACAACAACACGGAGAGGAGGACGAGGGAGACGACGACAACGAAAAATCAGCTTCTCCGGAAGGACTCGAGTGGACACGGTGAGGGGCGGAAGTTTACGGAAACTGCCGAAGGACACGGGAGGGGGGAGGAAGCCACGGAGATTGACGAGGAAAACGACTGTCTGAACTTGTCCGAGCATGCGCAGTGTTTTCCGTTCATGAATTTGCGACTGGCTTGATAGAAAAAGGTTGGAGAGATTATTAAATTGATTAAAATGCATAAAATAGAAAACGTAGGACAACATATATGTGAATAATATTAATCCCACTTTGACTTGTATACAAGGGCAGTCATTTGGTTTGCGCTGCCTGCTAGCATCTTGAACACTGCTGTCATGTGCTGGATTGTCTCAGGGGCATCTTTGCACAGCATGAACCTGGGGTCTTGCCTGGTGTGGTTGACCCCAGCCTCTATGGATGTTGTGCCGAGAGCTTGTTCCTGTGCTGCCATGATCAGTGCCTCTGCGCTCTCTTTCAAACCAGCTTTGTCCACCCGTTGGTAGGATTTCTTGATACTGGACAAATCTTCTGTCTCTCTATGAATGCTGTTGAATGCTCCAGGTGCATTCATCTGAGTATGTGTGTTAGATAGAAAGCACTTGGATGTGATTTTAAAGTATGTATGTGAATGGGTAGTGAGGCATGCTCAGTTAGAGCAAAAAAGGACTTTACAATGCACCCTAAAGGGAGCAGCACAATGACGCATGTGTTCGGTGGAAGTTTGACACCTACGGTGTGGAAGTTTATTTGTAGTTCTTCTTTTTATTAAATTAAATGTCTCTTTACTTTTAAATTAGTTTTATTTTCTATTCATTTGATTATAAAATTCGATGTTAGTTTTAATTTATAAAACATGGATAAATTTACAGTTTACTGACTGCATTTCTCTTGCGGTGCACACGGTGGCAGCAAAATCCTTCTTAATTTCTTTCCAACTCCACCTTCAGCATCGACGCTGCTCCCGTAATCTTATGTTTGGCCACGTTTCCCTTTTATTGTAGCTCAATATGATTAGTTATCTGTGAATTTGATTAGCGCTAACAGTGGTTTCAGCTTCGTACCACCAAACAGCAGTGTGATTTTAATGAGAAAACTCTGCTTTGTCGTCCCTGCTTTACTTATTATACTTATTTACAACCGCTCTCATTCGCATCACATTTGCTTCTCCTTGGTCGTTGACTCCTGCCATAAAATGTACTCATTAACTCTGTCACTTTGCGCGCAGGGACGGGCGCTGTTGTGAAACGGGTTCAAAGCTGTGGCAGGTGGTCAAAATCCTGTGGGGAAAATGAGACTTCAGACCAATTTATGGCTATAATCTCTATGTGCGAGGTCATTTCGGAGGCCTTTAAATACGCACAAGCACACACACACACACACAGATGTCAAACATACACATCTTCACCTATTGAGTGATTGACTAAGCCACTGGTGCAAACATATGCACTGCTGACCAAACCAATCTCCTGTCCTTTGCCATAAAATCAGCCCGAATAGAAGCTGCCAGCGAAAACCTTCCAAGCACCAGTAGTGAACCAGCAGTCGCCTATTCATTATTAAAACCTCTCATAGCAAATGTAATAAATATTTGTCACAAAGCGGCCTTTTTTATCTGATCCAGAGTCCCCGTTAAGGACTTGATTGGACATTGATTTCCCTTGATAATGACCACCACCATAGGATAGCCTTAGCAAACCGTAATTAGCCTGCATCAGCAGGTAGGCTTCATTAGTTATCAATGAATGTGCACTTGGCTTTGCAAGCTGTGCATCTTTAGGATTGTGTGTAGTGTTTCTGAGAAAATGAGTCTCTTTATATGCCTGTGATTGTTTTGCATTTGCAGAAACAGATGACACACACAGCGCACCGAGAGAACATGAAATCAAGCATGTGCACGACAGTTTGAATATTTCCAGGATTTTTTTTTATCGCAGTTTGCTTGTTTGCATCATTCTTTCTGACACATGTAGTAGTCACATTACTGAATGTTGCTACAGACAGGGAGAAAAACTGAATTATTTAATGATGGTGATTATTTGCTTGACTAATTATTTAGCAGGGAATCTGTTACTCTTTACTTTATTTCCCTTCATATCTGTATCCTTGTCATTACAATGGTGGATGCCATTAAATGTCTATTAGGCATGGACAAATTGGACTGCTTGCTCCTGCAAATATCTAATCAGCCAATCGCACATCAGCAACTCAACCTGCTAAGTTGCAAACTGAGCATCAGAATATAGAAGAAAGGAGATTTAAGTGACTTTGTTGGAGCATTTCAGAAACTGCTGATTTACTGGGAATTTTCCACACAACCATCTCTAGGATTTTTAGAGAATGGATCAAATAGGAGGAAATATCCAGTGAGCAGCAGTTCTCTGGGTGATGCAGAAGAGCACAACAAAACATGTCAGACGTTGAAAGGAACAGACTAGAGGAGTGTCACACCTGTAAACTAAGAACAATAAACCGAGGCTAAAATTTACATGGGTTCACCAGAATCAGAGTGGACAGGAAAAACACCCCCTGCTTTGAAGAGACTCAACATTCAGATGGTAGGGTCAGAATTTGGTGTAAAGAACATGAAAGCACGAATCCATCTTGCATGGTGGTGATTTAATAGTGTGGGCGATATTTTCTTGGCACACTGGGCTCCTTAGCATCAGCTGAGCGTCATCACCTGAGTATTGTTGCTGACCATGTCCATCACACAGTGTATCACCACAGTGATAATCTTCTGATGGCTGCTTCCATAACACACCATGTCACAGAGCTCAGATCATCTCAAACTAGTTTCTTGAACATGTTAATGAATTCTCTGTACTCAAATGGCCTCCACAGTCACCGGATATCAATCCAATAAAGCACCTTTGGGATGTGGTGGAACAAAAATCTCTCAGGAATTTTTCCAGCATCTTGTTCAATACATGGCAAGAAGAGTTAAGGGAGAGTCCAACCAGGTACTAGATATGATATGGCTAGTGAGTGTAGGTACTCTGGCTGTCTAAAAACCTTAGCAGAGGATGGTTTCGATCCATCGACCTCTGGGTTATGGGCCCAGCACGCTTCCGCTGCGCCACTCTGCTGGAAATCACCCCAGATGGGACTCGAACCCACAATCCCTGGCTTAGGAGGCCAGTGCCTTATCCATTAGGCCACTGGGGCTGCACACAGTGAGCCTAAACATGCTGCATATTGTTCAGTGTACAGCTAATCCATTCTGAATAGCAGCACAATGGAGATGCTATTTGTTTGGTGGTGTTTCTGTTGTCTATGGAGATTCATGAAACCACACGAGGACCAGAGAGTAACTAAGATCTGGATCACTGGCTCTAGTTACATTAAGCTCGAACTCTTAAAGAATCTTTGAAGCATCTTGCTTCATTTATGTCAAAAAGAGTTAAGACAGTGAAAGGGGTTTCTTGCACACTTTGGGCCCCTTAATACCAACTGAGCATTGTTTAAACTCCACAACCTACCTGAGTATTGTTGCTGACCATGTCCATCCCTTTATGACTACAGTGTACCCATGTTCGAGCAGGATAACACACCATGTCACAAAGCTCAAATCATCTCAAACTGGTTTCTTGAACATAACAATGAGTTAACTGTGGGGGGCCCAGTATCCATGGCAACCCCAGCCATGTGCTCATTTTCACGTGCAATTCAGGTAATTCAACCTACAATGAAAAAAATGCAATATAAGGTCACGGGCCATCTAACAACCTTCTGATTGGTAGACTACCTGCTCTACCTTCTTAGCTACAGCCACCCATGAATGAATGATTGTTGCAGAAGAATCCAAGAAAAATGCAAAACTTGAAATGAACATAACAGGCCCCATTTGTTATTGAAAAATGCAGACAGAACATGAAACTACGTTTTAAAGACACATAAATCCAAATCTGAAAGATGGTCAATTTTTCTTTTTGTGAAAGATGAAGCTCAAGAGGATACATAATGAGATATGAGAAGCTAGAACCAGAAAATGTGTGGTATTTTTGCCTTAAATACCACAAATCCACAATTTGAATCAATCCTTTATTAATCCCACTGATTACATTTCTATGACTCAATTAACCTTCTTTGCTTTCATCTCTGTATGAATAAACATGAATTTTTCCATATTAAATTTGAAAGCAGGCACAAGCACAATTATTCACTGCACAGCTCACTTCTTTGTCACATAGCCATCACATTTTCTCATCTGCGGCATGCCTGGTGATTGTACCAAAATCTGAATCTGGCTGTTAACGCTGGTGAGCTTCAAATGCAGAATATTTGGTTGCGAAAGTAGAGCTTCGCCACAGCAACGACCCTGACTGTAAATCACTGCTGAAACACCCACAAACAGCAGAGTAAAATGATGCCACAGACGTCCAAACTGGTGTAGGAGGAGGAGGATGGGAGATTAATCTTCAGAATATGAAGTAGAGACCTGACTTCAACCCGCAGCCCTTTCCTCTCCTTGCTTAAACCGAGCTGTCAAAGCCCCTGGCTTAACACAAGTCTCCAAAACCCCCATCGACAGAGAGCCCTTACGTCGCTCCCTCTTTGCCCAGTTTTTTTCCTGCCTGTTTTCACCTCTTTCTCTGTTTCAGTGCATATATACCTGCATGTGATTTTTTTTTTTAATCGTGCAGTTGAATGAAAAATCATGACCCTCCCATCCCCACTCCCACCATACCACGGCCTGAGGCGGTGCGTGTAACAAGCACACCTCTGAGCCCTGGCATGTCTCCTCTGCGTGGTGCTATAATATTGACTGAATTAATACCATACCTGATACAGTCTGTCAACACTGTTGTTAAATGCAGTACTCAATCAAACCGTGTGGAAATATCATACCTGCCACTCAACCGGGGCATTGTGGGAGAGGTCAGCTCATACGGGGCGTGCAGAGGGCCGCCATCCACGGAGAAGCTGAATATGAATACAGGGGGGAGGGAGACATGCAGCGCATTTGAATACCAGTGACCTTATATGCATGCTTTTCATTGTAAGTTGAATTACCTGAATTGCATATGAACCTGAGCACCTGGCTGGGGTTGCCATGGATACTGGGCCCCCACAGTCTGTCTGTCTCTCGCTCTTTCTTGCTCTCTCTATCGTGCACACATAGGCGGCGGTTTGCAAATCTGAAGATGTGACTTTCAGAGATATCAAGTAAAATATTGTGCTGCTGAGGTGCGGTATCAAGCTGCAGCTGCCAGGCAGGAAAGTTATCTAACACGGAGAGATTGTGCTGACCCGGACCTCTCGCTAATCTAGGCTGTAGGCAACACCGTGTATTGGGCAATCTCAATCGATCCATCAAAGTGTCAGCCGCCCCCACCTTTTCCCCCCATGCAAGGATTTTTTTCATTCTCTCTCCTCCCCCCGCCTCTTCCATCTGACCATCTAATCGTTCATACTTTTTTATTCTTAAAGGTTAGATGTTTTCATCTCTAATCCCATGGCCGTAAGTAGATTCATAAAGTTATCACCGACTGAATGTTTGCTCACATGTTTCATTTATCCATCCATCCTTCCATCCATCTTCTTAATTAAGCGCATATCTAAATGAGGGTGGTGGGAGGGTGGGAAGGTATCTTCTAATTATCCCTTTCTGTTTGAAGTCCGCTTAATAATGTGCAATCATGCAGGCTTTGAATGCAGTTGAAGGGTCCATGTGGAGAGCAAAATAATGCACACGTAAAACAACTGTCTATCAGCTGAATACAGTTTAGTTTTACATAAGCTTTAAAGAAATCAAAATCATGACATGCTTCAGGAACAGGAAGCCCAGACTGCAGTAGTTCCAGAATTAACTGGAACTACTGGCTGCCATTCTCACTAACAGTATAAAAGATACACGTAACTATCATGACGATTCTCATTGGTTTTGGACTTTGAATTTTAAACTATCGATGTTAGCACTCTGGGTAGCACTATATTTTTGTTTTTGCTTGTTTGTTTTTATCTAAGCCAGAAGTTACCTTGTGTGGAAGAGAAAGTGTAACACCAATTTATCATTAACACTAAGCTAGCAACTTCATAGACAGTATAAAGCTATTGTGACGTTGCAGATTGGTTTTGGACACCGTATTTTTAAGCTTCGGTGTTAGCATTTTGGCTACCACTGTTTTGGTTTTGTTGAAGGATATGGTTTCTGATCGCTACATCACTGCAATTCACTTCCATCATAGATGCAGCTCAGCCAAAGAGATTAGGCCATGGATTCTGAGATTACTAAATCAAATGGGTATCCTGGTATCCTTCAAATGGATGGTCCTTTTTGTGGATTTCCCCTTACTGTATGGACAGAATTTTCTTGCTGAGCTCTAACGGAGGGATATATCGAGGTTTGTTGTAGGGTCAGAACATTGCCAATAAACCTAAATGCAGCTGCTAGGGGGAAGGACGCCTAATTAAATGCACAGAATAAGTACCTTGGATTGATATTAGCAGCTCAAGATGAAACCAGTCCACAACAAATGACACTTCTTCCCAGTTTCATTATAAAACATCACTCCTTCTAGTAGCTGTTACATTTATTCAAGCCTGAAAGTATAATTTATTTCTACATCCACACGTGGCTTTAGTTTAAAGATAAAAAATAATTTCCGTTTCATGCAATGAGGTGCATCGATTTTACGTTTGGAGAAAAGAGCAGTGATAAGGGACCTGTATTTGGCATCAGCAGACATCCTAGTTTAAAGAGAAATAAGGTTGGACTGTTGCAATCGAAGCTGATTTAGCCTTGTAAAAAATATACTATTAAACCGGGCACAGCTTCAACCATAGTGCAGTGCAATCACACGCTGTTTTCCATACATGTATCACAGCCTTGAACTTTTCTAGACATTACCCAATGAAGGCCTGTGTGAAAACACTGATGTCTAAATCAGTCAGATAGGACATTAAATTGGATTACTTTAACTCGTTATGTTTTGGACTAAGCAAAACGCTAACAGCACAACTTCAGTTTGTTTAAAATGCTGCTACACACCTGACAGGTGCATGAAGGCGTAATCATATTTAGCTTTCTAATTCCTGAATTGTTCCACTGTCCTTCCTGTGAAGTACAGGATAAATTCTAAAGTATCATTGCTCACTTATAAGCGCTTACATAGGCTCGCTCCACGTGACTGAACAGAATTTTTACAGTCCTATGTCCTATGACGCATACTTACATCTGTTGATCACCACCTTCTAGACATTCTGAATTTTCGATTGGCCTCCAGTGACACCCCCAAAACTCTAGATAATAATGTGTATGTGTTAGTCCCCGTAGGGAAATGACTCCTCTGCATTTAACCCATTCACCCTGTGAAGCAGTGGGCAGCCACCAATGCAGCACCTGGGGAGCAGTGTGTAGAGACGGTACCTTGCTCAGGGGTACCTCAGGGTAGCCATTCAGTGGAGTCAAACCCCCCCGACCTTCCGATCATGGGGAAGCTGTCCCTGCCCTCACTGAGCTATCCCGGCCCTCATCTCCCTCGCCAGATTAGGTCATTTACCTCAGTAAAACACTGACTACATACTTGTTTTTATTCAGACTAGCTTTAAGTTATGGATTCGTTTTCTCCTTTACATCTCTTTTACGTTTATTATTTACTGCTATCAGTTTGTATTTTCTTACCCACATTTTTTTTTGTTTGAACTCTTTAACGCCCAGTGTATTGTATTTGATTCACATATCAAATATGTTTTTGTAAGCTTCTGAGACTTCTACACCATGAAAGTGACTTTTTTCTTCACGAAAAACCAAAATAAATGGTAGAATAGATTTTGAGGCAGTAAATTGCAAAAAAAAAAGAGCCAGATATAACAAGTGTGATACAAATTAAAACTCACAAATGCAAATTAATATTTATTTGATTTACAAAAAGGTTTTCGGAAGGTTCAATAAATGCTCCATTTCATGCTTTAAATGGTTAAATCATTTGGATGGTTTTTGATGATTTCACATTTGATGTTGTAAATATAATATATATATAAATAAACTTGTTTGAAAAGTCTGGTTGTACCTGTGACAGGCTGATGAATTCACCGTGTACAGACATCATGTGTAATCACGTGTTCTGCCCCTCGCAGTACGAATGCATTTAAAGCAGGGTGTCTCCTGTTAGTACAACAGGACTGATGTGGACAATATCCAAATCCCATTCTGCTGACACTTGCTGGAGCTCGCGTGTGAAAGATAAAATATTTGCTACTGTGATAACTTTCCAAAGTTGTTGTGCTATAAATAGGTGTGCAGTTTCTTATGGGACACAGAGTCACAGATGTGTACAGTCAAACCGGTCGTTCATCATCTCACCTGAAACACCTGGCACCTGAAAAAACATGAGCCTAACAGCACGAGATGTAGTGAAGGTTGCCAATTCTCATTTATTTTAAGAACCACGTTTTTTTCTCTTTTCCCTATTTTCGATTTTTGGCTTTTGATTGCTGAGAGTTTGAAGCCAGTCTCTGTTGTTTCTGCTTCACTTTGAGTTTCAGCTGAAGCCATTTCACTCTGTGAAGAAACCAAAAGTGCGCAATGAGACCTGAATATTTTCCTTAATTAGGGTTCTGTGGGAAGAGATGACTGCTCATACATGTATGCGTGCTTGGAGGTAAAACACGTAGTCCAAACCCTGCAAGAATCATATGGATGTAAAGGAAGTTCTACTCCAATGGACACAACATTTTAAAAATACTGTATGATCTGGCAAAGAAAAAAAAAGGAAAGAAGGAAGAAACATCGTGTTAGAACAGGTGATAACAGCCTGCTGTCTTTTATGTCTCGTTCAACATCGGTTCAATGTCAAAACATCTGATTTGAGATGTGAGGAAGAACAAAAAAAACCATCCTTGCGGTGAAAGAACAGAAGTGCTTTTACATACTTTCAGCTTCTGATCTCTGACTTTTTTCAGCTTGTTTTCTCTGCTAAGTGGAAATCGACATTCAATCGCCCCCTGTTGCCTTTTTTCTTTCAGCCAGCCGGCGGGAGGGCGAGACAGTGGTAAAGGCAACCACGCACATATGATGGGCTAGATCTTCGAGTGTGTGTGCTTGATGCGCTGCTCCCCTCTCTCTCTCGATCATAACGTGTCATTCAGGACTCTATTACTCCCAGCAGAGCCCCACGACACGGGGCGTGAGGTCATCTGTCACGCAGAGGAGACGAGTGTGCACTTGCGTGTCAGTGCCCTTGTATATCTCCGCCATCTAGACCGGCTGTATACGTGGTTTTTGTGTTTTTACAGCTTGGATGTGACTGGGTCTTTGTGTGTCTGTGGAGAGACCACGGGAAGCTGTCACTCATGCCGTTACCATACCTACCCCGCTCTCATCCCTTCACCTTCTCTCGCTGCAGAGTTCAAAGGTTGCCATATCCCCAGTGGGAACACAATGCGCTCTGCCCTCGAGCCATCGGTGCAGGCGCGCTTGGCAGGTGGGGAAGATACTCTAACCTTTGACCCAGTGAGGTCTTAGCAGTGAAGAAGAGGAGGGGTGGGGTGGTGGGAGGCTGCGCTGGCTTGTAGATTCAATTGATCCTGGCTGAGGACTGCCATATAGAGGTTGTGGGCGGAGTGGCCTTAGAGCTTCAGAGCTCAGCGACTCGTGCTGACTGCCTCCTGGATTTCAGATGGCCCTGGGCGAGAGAGATAGCCGCTCTCTAATCCGCAGTCTCTCTCACCTCGCCTCCTCCGTGTTTCCAAGATAGCGGATCTTTTGTGTCAGATCTTTGCAGCTGTCACCACTGTTGCTTGCAAGGATGATGCTGGCTTTGTGCGTGTTTGTGTGTCTGTATGTGTGTGTGTGTGTGTGTGTGTGTGTGAGTGAGTGACAAATACACATAAAAACTGATAGATGTGAGAGGTGCCTTTACAAAGCGCCCCCCTAAAATAGGGGTACCCATGGGGCAGGAAGTGTCACAAATATCATGTAAATTTAAAAGAATGTATTCAGGACAAGGGTCTGTCTTATGCCTTATTTTTGACAGAGATGAGAATACTTGGTTAAATTTATTTCTTTATAATATGTAAAGAGATGCACATTCAAATTTCACTTAGTTTTATTTTCGTTCTGTTTAGTTGTTTATTTTATTTGAAAATTAGACTCAAGATGAAAAATCTCTTTTACTAGTGTCCAACAAAAACAGCAGTAAGAGTAGCTCTAGGGGGTAAAACAGGTCATATACTAATTGGAAGGTTAGCGGTTCGATCCCCAGCTGCTCCAGTTTGCATGCCAAAGTGTCCTTGGGCAAAATAGTGAACCTCAGGTTGCTCTCTGATGCTTCAGAAGTATGAAAGTGTGTTAATGTTAGATAGAAAGCTATTAGCAATGAAAAAGTGCTTGTATGAATGTTGTTGGAAAAGCATTTTGAGAGCTCCAGTAGAGGAGAAAAGCTCTATATAAGAACCAGTCCATTTTCCTGTAAGTTGCATAAATTAGTAGCGCATACACATATAAATATACAAATCCATGGACCAGTTAAATGCAGAGTGTCAAAATGTGCAAACCTGAAACATCTGCATTATCTGATGCACACGGGGCAATTTTACCCCTTCTGACACAATCAAAACTAAAACATTTGAGACAAAATTACAATTTATGTCCAAAGAATTTACGCTGAAATTCCATCTCAAGTACTTAGCTCAGCTTAGCCGTCTTTCAGAAGAAAGGAATCATAAAATATGTGTGCGGAGAAAGAGCAGCCAGGTTTTGTGTTTGTGTGTGTGTGTGTGTGTGTGTGTGCGTGTGAGTGTGTGTCTGTGTTGGCGTTTCCATGTATGCATAGGGGAATAACAGGGGACAGTCGGGAGCAGGGTTATTTACTGTGCGGCCCAGGCGACCTGTCCGTCCTCACGTCCAGCCCCAGCAGATTAAGATGCAGCTGCTGGCGGCTGCCAGAGCGGGCTGAGATTGATGGGGAACACGGGGGCCGCGGAGGCCCCGCAGAATTCTGAACAGAGCCTGAGCGCACCGGCCGGCTATGCTGCCAGCAGACGCCAGCTCCTCTCCCCTCTCTCTTGTCACCCCTTTTTCTATCTTTTTTTCCCCTGACTTTTCTTTATCGCTCTATTGCTCTTCCTGCCATTCCCCCCCCCCTCTTTCTTTCTGTCACTCTGACACTTCCTGCATTCCTGTTTTTCTGTTTTTCTGTCACTCTTTGCGCCCCCCCCCCTAAACCAGTCTCACAACCGCCCTCCACCTTCCACTCACCAACCCAACTCAAGACGCTGTCTCAGCAGCTTTAGCAGATTTGGATGTCATGAAACTGCAGGTGTGTCAGTGCTGTGTGTGTGTGTGTGTGTAGGAGTGAGGAGATATATGCTCACAATAAATAATTCTCTGTTTAAGATGGGTGGCAGGGAAGTTAGCTGGGAGATGAATGCCCCTGTGAATATGCGCGAGTGTGTTTATGAGTGCCAGCATGGATCTCGTTCAGCCTGCAAGTTTCAGCCGACAGAAAAAAATAAAAACAAAACAGCAATTATCTGGACGTGTCAACACGTGCGTGCGTTTGTGTTCGCCGGTTCCTCTGAAATAACTCTGATGTGGCAGTGATGCAAGAGGGAAAAGATGGATGCTTGTCTGGATGCTGTGTGTGTCTGCAAATGTGTGTGCATGCTGAACAAACTGCACTGGCAGGATTTTTGTTGGGGTCCCCAGGGCCGGAGATGCATGAGTCAGCGGCCAGTAGGATTTATAGCCAATTGATTAAATTAGCATTTGTTCTCCTACTGGGGCAGCAGCCTGTCAGTACAAACATAGAAGGGAAACACACACGCGCACCCAGGCGGGGAAGAAACAAGCGCACACCTGTACACCGACTGCTGTAGGGAACACAGAGGGTGAAAGGAACCACACAGCAGAGAAGAAGGGTGGAAAAAAGCAGCAGACAATTAGCAGTGATGTCAGTAAGTCAGCATGATTAACATCCGGATTGCTGGGATGTAAATACTTAAAGTAACACATAGTGCACTCCTGTGAGACTCCTTTCTGAGCGGCTCCTTCATGCGACGCGGCGAGCAAGCGAGGGGGTCGCGTACACATGGCTTGCTGACAAGCCTTTTTTATGACATTCATCAAAGCCATCTGCCATTTTCCGCTCAATTAATTTGTTATGGGAAGTGGGATCAATTAAGTGCGCGCAGTAATGGCTTTATATCCTTGTTTCCCTTTTATAGCCCAATATTTTCTGTGCTCCACTCTGGCATGAAAAGGGGAAATCGATATCCCCAGCTATTTTCCCCTCCTGTGGACTAATTTGTTTTTGCCACTCTCTTCCTGGCATGATAAACTGGCTGTAATGAGGGGTTAGGGCGAGGGGACAGACTAAACATAAACCTGCACTCGAGCCAACAAGCCGAGCGGGCATGCTTTTTCCGGTGCGTTTACTTGATCCAAGAAACAGACTCTACCAAGAGCTGGATGTCGATATTGGGAGTGTGCTGCTTCAAACTTAACTAGAGACACAGTGGTATCAAGACGGATTGACCTTCGGCCTGTTATCATTTGATGTGTCGGCCACCTGTAGGGACAGTGAGTGGCTTAGCTGAGGGTGGAGATGATGGATGGTAAGGGCAGAGTCGAGACAGTGACGAGTGAAGCATTGTTAGTTTGCGTTACCATTAGCATGGGTGTCACGAGCCCTGCCCGGCTCGCCCTGACCCCTGCGATGCATCGATCCCTTCCTCGTTAAGCCTCCTGATGGGCTCGATGATATGATGAAGAAGTGGGGGAGCGACGAGGGGGCATTTGAGCATGTGCGTGTGCATGTCTTTAGAGCAGGTTTAGACCATCATTCGTCCAGAAGAAGGCCTGATGACATTGGCGTATTGATTTTGACATCATCTGGTTTGGATGTGCTTTAGAGGGTGGGTCTTAAACCGAGGCGACCGGAGTGTCACCTTGTTTGTGTCAGCAGGCTTACGGGGTCACTGAGGTCCCAACTGTGCAGCCAAGCTGTTGTATTTAACAGAGAAGTCAGACAAGTTGTTTTTGCTGATGAAGGTAAAGGTTGATTTCACAATGTAATTGCTGTAGCATCATGACACTATTGGCAATTAGATCAGCTTCCTATAAGGAAGATGCATTTCTGTCTGCCACCTGGTATTAAATCTCCATCGCTCCAAGTCTGTGGGTACATTTTCCCAGGTAGCTGAAATCCTGGATAACAGACTAACTGCATCAACTGTGGAAACTTTATTATGCATAAGAGGACGGGGAAAGGCAAAGTGATAGACACCTAAAGTAAAAGAAGAGTAATCCTTTAACACAGAGGTTTCCAAAGTGTGGGGCCCGCCCCCTAGGGGGGGGCGCAGAGCGATTGCAGGGGGGGCGCGGTATGAAAAGAAAAAAAAAAAGAGCGCTTGGACACAGTGTTGCCAACTCCTCAGTAAGGAAAATCGCTATTGGCTGTCCTAAAAGTCGCTAGAAGTCGCTAAATGACGTCATCACCTAATTTGCATAATTGGTCATGCTAATATAATTGTAACCTATGTTGTTGGAGAGAGAAATAACATCGTGGAAGAGACAAAGTGAGTAAAAAACGTCCTAAATGCATTTAGAGTTTATTTAGAACTACAAATTAAATTTCTTTTAGCAATTATTGTTTTTTTAATGTCACAATTCCAACCCTGCTCCTTTACCCGGGCTTGGACCGGCAAAAGTGACCCAAAATAGGCACTCTGGTGGAGTTACTTTGTGTGTGTGTGTTTATAAGTAGTTTTAAACCTTGTGATCCACAAAACAGCATAAGAGTAAAAGAGTAAAGAAGAACTGACTGTGTTACAGCACCCGCTGCTTGTTGAGAGTAAAGGATACGTGCTTTCACGTCTTTTTTAGCGACTTTTTTAAGAAAAAAAGTCGCTAGGGGGTCTGAAAACTCGCTAAATATAGCGACAAAGTCGCTAAGTTGGCAACACTGCTTGGACACTGTGGACAGGTTTTTGACGGGGTTCCCACACAAACGCAAAGCAGGAGATGAAGCATCGCTGAATATGTTTCCAAACCAACTTCCTTCCAAGCCAAAGACTAGAAAATATGGTGAAGCACATCTTCCCTTTGGCTTCACCTGCACAAGTGCCAAGGTAGGTCTCCCCTGCAAAATTAGTTTTCCCTGCGTTGGGAGCAGCGCTGGGCTCTCCAAATCACGGACAAACAGTATCCTACATTGTTGATTTTTAGTTCACAAACACTTCTTGTAATAACTAACTACTCCTGACATTTTGGACATGTTAGCTCTTTATGCAGTAAAGTTACAGCGGGATACAAATAATATCAGGCTGATCCTGCCGTAATTTGTTCCCCCGGTTCAAATCACGGACAAACAGTATCCCACAGCTGTTTTTGTTTTTGAGCCCATTTTGCACAGAGAGACATTTTTTGAAAAATGTATTGACAGCAATGTTGAATATTATTACACATGAAAAAAAGAACAACTACACTTAAAATAATTACACCGTGACGCCTCTGCCTTTCTAAATGGAGGGACAGTAACTGCGCGTGTATGTAAGCGTGTAAAAACTGAAGATAGAGACAAAATACTGTTACTGTTAATCTGACTATCTGCCATTCTGCAATTCATCTCATGTAAACAATAACGTGGCGCACAGCGTGATGTGAAAAGAGGCACATACCTTTGTCGTTGCGTGACGAACTCTGTAATCCTCGTCCACATGTAAACGCAAAAAGGGAGTTTTAAATGATCTCCGTTTTCGGTGAATCGCAACGCCGTTTACGTGTTGACGAAAAGCCCAAACGCATAGAAACAGCTGCGTTTTCAAAAGTACCCGTGTGGACGTAGCGTAAAAGAGTTAGTAGTGTGTTTTATTACTACCTGTAATCAGGGCCGTTGCTAGCCATTTGGGTGCCCTAAGCACAAATGCTTTATGGTGCCCCCCCCCCCCGCCACTTAAAAAAAAAAAAAAAAACATTAATACTTTTGAATTTCTCAGTGGAATTTGTTTAATTAAATAACAACAAACATGACAGTTAAACAAATAAATAAGGTTAAAGGAGGTTAAAAATACTGTTACAAATAAATACTCAGGCCCCTTTGGAAAATTAAAATCAGAGCTGACATTAAAAGGACCTCTCCGTACAATTTCAACACGATCAGCATCTACAATGTGAGCTGGCCAAAGAGCAGGATCGGTTGAAGGGGCACACATGTCTCCACAGTGTCACTTTCTGATAGTCTCTCAGTGACAGGACTCTCAGTGGTACTTGTGTATGGAACTGTACCTGAACTGGTGGTTGATGGTTCTTGTTCTTCTTGGCTAGGGATTGTTGCAGGGTCTACAATGGCTGGTGGTTGATGTCCAGGGATGGCACTACTACTGGATGGTTCATCCTGTCCTTGAGATCCTCCTTGAACATATTTAAGCATTGACCCTGCATACAAGAGAAAATATTCAGGGATTTTACAGAAATACAATTTTGAATCTACAGTAGGCCTCACGAAAAATTGCATTATAAGACTAATAAATTAAGTAAGTCGCTGGTACATTTAAAAATTACTAACTATATTTTACATGTATAGATTTTCATAATGGCAAATGGCAATATAAACATGCTGTACATAATTTGATATAAATGCTATAAGTAGGAAATCTATATTACTGGAAGATATAGGTTTCATATTACACTGTAATATGAAACCTATATCTTATTTATGCCGCATAAATAAGATATGCGTCTTTATAGATATCCTGAAATGCAGCAACATACAAAGTAATCTTGTCTAATCTGATAATAATACTTGACTGCATCACTGACCTATCCCAAAGTTAAGGTTAATCAGTAGCATGCATGACGTTAGCCAGCTAGCAACCTGAGGAGGAAATGCTAGTCTCACGATTGCTAACGTTATCTGAAAACCGTCAATTGAGTGACCATGATGAGTTGCTTTTAGTAGTCCATTCTATATTCATATCCACAACGTAAACAAACTACCCAACATCAATCATTTGCAACATTTGTTAACACAGTATGAACACTGCTAACAGGAGCTATCACAGAGTTAACGGACATGAGCGTGCAAGCAAGGGCTACAATAATGAACTTTTTTATTGTTATTATTTAAACATTGCCTTACCGGCAAGCGGCGCCTGAGTTTCATCACGCTTCCTCTTCTTCTTTCTTTTCTCCGCTCCCGACTCCTGTTGCCGTTTTCGAGGCCATGTTCAAACAGGTGTTTACCAATACCGAATTGAGGCATTATAGAACAGACCACTGGGAGTGGGGGGCACCAGGAGGAGACTGGAGACAGGGCACAAAGCAGATTCACCCCTTTTCTCGGGAAAATTGTTTTATGTTGCTTTTGTATTGTTTAACCATATTAATGCATATGATATTTATAGTATTAATATGGTTTACTTTTTTTTTTTTTACGACCCTGATTTTTTTGGTGCCCTACCGGCCATTTGGTGCCCTACGCAGTGTGCGTTATGTGCGTTTGCGGAGCTACGGCGCTGCCTGTAATTTATTGCCGTTTACTTGTATTTGCTTAATTGTTTACTAAATGTTTGAGGTGTGAAATAAACCGCAATGGAGTTTGAAAACAAAATATGGGCGTGTGTGTTTGGAGGATGTGTTTTTGGGGGGGTTAGGTGGTGGGTGGGCGAGAACATTTTTCTTGTAAAACAAAGGGGGGCCTGGCAAAAAAGGTTTGGGAACCACTGCTTTAACAGTTGGCCACTCAGTTCTAGAGTTCCTAAGTTCTAGATTTAAGAAATCTTGAATTTAGAATTTGTCTCCTTATTATTTCAATACAGGCAGGTGTTTCAAAACAGAAGTAATCCCATCTTTGGAACAGCGAAGCAACGGGCGTGGTTAGGGGTAAATTATATATTGCCACTTTATTACATATATAGCACTTAATGGCTCTTGTTTTTGTAGCTGATGAATATTCATGGTGCTGGTTGGATGCTTGAAGACAGGTTGCCTATGACACATTGCACACATCACCTTGCTGGTCACCCAGAGGTTCGGGGTTCTACTGGCCCAAAGCAGCAAGTCTTTTTTTTAACCATAGCTATCACCATCTAATGGCTTTCTAATGGAATGCAGGTTTAAGGCACTTCTGAATTTTTTCATTCCACTAGCTCCATTCACATTTTATGCTAATTTTAAATTAGTGCTAATTCATCACAGCTGGTTAGCTAGCATGCCTGAAACATGGTTAAGAAGTCCAGGGCTGTGTACTTTCATGCAACCTAAAAATATAATTTATAAATAATTTATTTTACACTAGTATTTAAAAGGTAGAAGAAGTACCGGTATTTTATTACACTAGTATTTTATAGGCATAAGTAGAGAATTCACTATCACAGAAACTTGTAAAAAGAATGACAGATGACACAGGAAAACTTTGCACTAACCCTAAAATATTTAAATGCTGACTATAACTCAAAATGATGAATAATGTAACCCTTATTATTGTTCCCTTTTAAAACCTATGAAAAATAGAAGGACTACTCTACCGCTACGACTATGTGTCCCACAGCAGGGTAGCCTTCCAGCCCGGAGGTCAAAGTCTCCCATTGTTTTCAAAAGTGCACTAAAGCAGTTACCACACGAGAAAATGCAATTCATCACTTGATGGATGATGACCCTTTTAATTTTCACCAACCTAGCTTCAGATCCATAAAGTCACAAACATTTCGTTTTGTATTGAAAGTAACACCACTCTACTGGAACTGGAAACGAAGAAATCAATGCACGTCTCCACCTACATTTGCTTGCCACTCTGCCTTGAGTTTTTGTTATGACAGTCAAAAGAAGTATGTAATGTAGCACTGTAATAGGAAAAATGAAAAAGATGCCCATTAATGGATTTTTTTGAAAACAATGGGTGGCTGGGAGCTCTAGGAAGTAAGACGAACCTGCAGGGGTGAACGTACGATAGATCCAGAGAAAGAAAATCCACTGGTGGGCTCAGACCTTGTTTAGTGTCTGCAAGCCCAAATAAATGACTCTGGTGTTATCTATTAAATATCAATGCATCATTACTGCATTGATTAATTGAGTCATTTGCTAAATTACAATGAACAAATGAGACCAATTACCAGCCCCTGCATTGCATTTCTATTGTGGGCCACTAAGCCAGACTGCACAATATTGCTTTACAGCAGAAAGTTAGCAGTTTCGCTAATTTAAACAGAAAGTAATAAGTACAGTGGATCAAATGACTGCTGGCCCAGCAGCAGCTTTACAGTTAGGATATGATTTACATGTTTCCTTAAGTTTTCCCTTCAGTCTTTTTGGGAGGATAAAGGATAGAAATGACAAAGTGGAGCAAAACTGAAAAGACTTTGTCTGTGTTTGGTTTGTGTGTGCCGGTGTGGGTTTGGTCACCTTTGGAAGCGTCCTCACCTGCCTCTCGTCAGCACCATGTCGTCTACCTCTGCTCTCAACCATTCCTCTAGCTTCTACCTCTGTGGTAACACTGGCCGAGTCAAACTTAAACAGTGCTCCAGGTGACTCTGTTCTACAGTTTCTTCTTGTTTACCGCTCTCTCCTGTACTCCATTACATGCCCATCTATCCGCTTGTTCACTTGGCACCTGCAAACAGCCTCAAACTACCTCAGCGGGCCACGCTCTTAATTCACTCCTCACCCACGCCAGCTCCAACCTTCATTAGCCACCTCTCGCTGCTTTGAACCTCACCTCCAACCATCAGGTACACCTGTGCTCCATGAAACATGTAAAATATGAAGCTGTGTTGAAAGATTTAGTTTTTGGGCTTTTTTAAAATAAATATATAATGGAATGGACAACAAGCTGTAAATACCCAGCAGAGACAACATACCATATGAAGCTGATAAGGACAAAAATTACTTACTAATATTCAGAAGACGTTAAGCAACCAGTTGGGTTGCTGTGGAGAAAAAGATTTTACTTACTGCATTAGCTTTTGGTATTCATTTGATAAAGACTGTAAGACTAACCCCACTTTTATGCCCCACAATAAGCATAGAGTATTTCAAGCGTATTATTTGCAGAACAGAGAGGTGTTATTGTAATCTTCGTTGTTGTGGATGTCTGTGCTGTCTACTTTCATATTCCTCACACTCAAGCTCGAACCTCTTTGGATGATGATAGCAATGCCATGTAGTCAGACAGGGGAGAAACTGCCATTTCAAGAGCGGTTGAATTTGGAGAGGCAAGGTGAGAGGGAGGCAATAGCAATAAGCTACAAATGGATGAACTGAGGCGATGTATCAAAGGTCAGTGTGACAAAATGACGATTAAAGTTCAGGAAACAAATGTAAAAAAATAAGAATGGTAAGAAACATTACCATTCTTATTCATTTATTTCTCATGGGAAATACAAGAACTACATGAAAGAGGATTAGGGCCACTGAAAAACTATACTGGGTGGTATCCTTCTTTTTTTTCAGAATTCCTAAACTAATGGTAGAATTGTAGAATAATACCTTCAATCTCAAATCTCAGAATCTTCTCATTAAAATGAGAATTCTGATTTTTTTTTCCCCACTGAGAATGTTTTTTTTTAAAGACAAATTAATAAATTCAATTTTTATTTTTACTTTCACTTCACAGCACACCTAAACAGTTCAGGTTGAAAACCTCAACCTTTTCACATGCAGTTGCATACGTCAGTGCAGCCCGTACATCTATCAAAAATATTTTACGTGAAAAATATTTATTTACAAAAATTCTGCAAAACACAGACATGAAATTTTTTTTTCCAATTTTAAATCTGAGAATTTGGATTTTGAACTCAGAATTCAGAATTTAAAACAGAATTCTGAAAGAAAAATTACCCCAAGACATGTATTTTTTTCAGTGACACTAATCTTCTGTTGAACTGTGTCCACTTAGTTTGTGTTTGCTGATCCTGGTTGAGCTGTTTTAAAAGATCCATTTGAAATTACATTCTGCAACAAATGTCATTCTGCTTAATACTGAAGTACACACTTCAAACACAACTTTGATGTTTGCACCATCACAGGGACAAGAAGTAAAAAAAGGGCAGGTGTTGAGGGTTTAAGCAGGACCATGGGATGTTGTTTTCTTGAGCAAGTACCTACATACTGTCAGCTGGAAGCAACATCGGGCTGCAGTATAGGAAAAACTGATCACACCAATCCAGATCATTTGATGGTTATGACTCTCTGTTGTCACTACACTTTACCTTGTTTGCATTTCACGTAATCCCCCAACCTTGAAGAAAAGTAGAAAAAAAATTCCCTCTGTGTTTAGTGCCTGGCTCAAAGATGTGTAGGGTCAGCCTGCCGGACACCAGTTTCATTCATAATCAGGCAGCCAACACTGGCTGCGAATGGTGGGCGGGAGGGGGGAGCAAGATTTGGCTGCCTGTCAAGACCGGCCGCAGATTAAAACTCCATCGATCCGACTGTAATTTATTTATCAATTCAAGTAAAAATTAAACATTGACCTCGTTCTTTGAAAATCCCTCCTTTTAATCTTGCTGGACGTAGTGACTTGAATACCAACGAGTCAAATTTTGGGTCTTTTATTGTGGAAAAAGTTAAACAAGTCATGGCAAAGATGCAGGTTTCTCCTTTCTTCCTCCGGCTTTAGAGTTCAAAAAAAGACTGTTAAAAGCTGCAACTCTAGCTTTTTCTGCATCTCCCAGACCCCGAGGAGTTTTACTTCTAACAATAAACAACTCATACATTTCTCATCGCTGCACCAAACCCCTTAGTTCCTCTCTCCACCATCTGTATTCTTGTCACTCCACCTACTCTTCTGATCTTTTCTTCCCTCTCTGGCTATCACTGAGTCTTTCTTTCCAGCTCTTATTTTAATCACAAATGCCAAAACATACCTACATACTGTAACTTTCGTATTGCAACATCAAAGCCTAGTATCTTCTCCACTCCAGCCTTCCTTCTTCTCACCCTCCTCCCTCTCCTTACTTCCCCTGAGCCTGTTACAGATGTGCCAAGTTTCTCGTAAGGCCCACATCCTGCTGACTCAAAAAAAATAAACACTCGTGGCATCGTTATGAAAGCTTCAGCCTTTCCCTCGTATCCCGTGCTCCAACTACCTCCCTCAGATGAAATAATAAGGTTACCTGGCTCACGCTCATGTTAAACAGCTCCTTTCCCCCGTCCCCTCACCTTACCCCTCGCTCTGTGATGTCCTCCTCACCCCTTCCTGAACCCTCCCCGTGACCGAGCCTGTAATCCAATTAAAAGCACATTAGGGCCAAATGAATAGCGGTAGATTTAATTAGCTGCTGACGAAGGTTGGCCGGATTGCTCGCTGGCTGACTGGCTGGCAGTCGGGTGGGTGCCATGATAAAGAGATGATCAGTGGGTAGACTGGGTGCAGAGGCTCATTGGGGGAGACGAGCATTGTTTGCCTTCAACCTGTCGATGTTGACGGCGTGAGCAGCGTTTGCTGACAAGCTGGCAGAGGTTTGCGTGCACTGCTACTGTGTGAGAAATGGATTTTATGTGTTCAGCCTGTAAACGTTGAAGGATTGATCTTGTGTGCTGGATATACTAAAGGAGTAGAATTAGTCACTGTAATGATTCCTCTTTCTCTTTACTAAGCTGCAGCAGATCTGGTGACCCAAAGAGGGAATTTGTACTAATGTGATCAGAACTTTGTAAGATGGACCCTGAATGTACTTAGAACAACCGATTAACTCTTTGAATGTGCAGACTGGCGTGTCAGTATAATCTTAAGACAGACTGTTTATACTGGACAGGTATAACATTTTGACTGCTTGCCTAATATTGTGTTCGTCCCCTTTTGCTGCCAAAACGGTAACACACTGTGATGCACTGCGTATTCTGACACCTTTCTATCAGAATCAGCATGAGTTTTTTGGTAATTGGAGCTACAGTAGCTCATCTCTTGGATCTGACCACATGGGCCAGCCTTTGATCCTCACGTGCATGACTGAGCCATGGCCACCCACATTCCTCACCAATGTTCAACACTGTTGAACCATTTTTGATAGATACTGACCACAAGTGCTGCAACTCACTCAAATCCTTACACTTTTTTCCCATTTTCCCAGCTTCTAACACATCAACTTTGATGACAAAATGTTCACCTGCTCCTTAATGTATCCCACCCACTAACACGTGCCATAATTTGCAATTCTAAAATGACTCTAGATGTGAAAGTGAGTGTGATCTGTCTCTCTGTGTTAGCCCTGTCATCTACCCATGACCTGTCCAGGTTGTATCTGCCTTTTGCCCTACAACAAATTCAGAAGTCAAAGAAAATAAAACAACCCACATAGCAAGCAGGTCTGGCCCAGATCTGGTATCAAGCCGACACTGCTGGCTGACTTCTGTCATGATAAGACGTATGTCATCCAGATATGGGCCAGGCCTGGCAATGATGTCACTGTCTATGCGGTGGCATGCCATATCTAGCTCAATTGTGGTTTGGTTTATGTGGCCCAGGCCCATAGAAAACAGGTCTGGCACGGATCCGGCATCAAGCTGGCACTTCTGACTCACTGGTGTCATGGCAGGGTGTATGTCAACCAGATGTGGGCCATGTCTGGCAATGATGGCACTATTTATGTTCCTATTTTCCTATTTTAGTTAGAAGACCCAAATGCCATTTTGCAATACTAAACAGCTATGGTAGCCAACGTTTCAAATGCAGGTTTGACAGGTTTGTGAGTGTACACTTTGTCCAAAACCTAGTGACGGTTTACTCATCTTTGCCAGTGGGTGGCTGTAACTCAGGAGGTAGAGCAGGTCACCTACTGATTGGAAGGTTAGTGGTTCGATCCCTGGCTCCTCCAGTCTGCATGTCAAGAGTGTGAATGTAGTTGGGAAGCACTCAATTTAGAGAAAGTGTGTGATTAGGTGGCATGTTGTATAGAGCACTTTGAGTAGTCTGGGGGAGTAGAAAAGCGTTATGTAAGAATCAGTCCATTCACTGTCTGAAACGAGTTTCTTTTGCGCTTTCATGTTCCGGCACATGTTGTTATTACATGGCTTGATTAATGTACACATTAGGCTGACATCTAGGGCCATACCAATTTTGCTATGTGGGTTTGTGGTGTCATCTGTTGGTCTTGAATCGTGGATCTCACACTATAGTGCATTAGGAATCCAATTAACATTTTTAATGTGTGCAGTGGTCCATTAGAGTTTAATAATGGTCCTTTTGCATTTAAAATGCAGTAGCACTGAAAAATCTGAAGAGACGTATGGTAGGAGAACAGAAAATAGTTGCAGCGATTCACTCAAACATTTACAAACACACATCTAAATACAATATATGAGGCAAAAACAGAGTTTTTACAACTAATTAGCTTGAAAGTCAATATTTGGTGTGACCACCTTTATTCTTCAGCACAGTCTGAACTCTCTTAAGCAGCTTTCTTGTCATTTCTTTAAGTAGTCTTCAGGAATAGTTCTCCAGGCTTCTTGAAGGACATTCAAAGCTCTTCTTTGGATGTTTCTGCCTTTTGTTCTGTTCTCTGTCAGCATGATCCCACACTGCTTCAATAATGTTGAGGTCCGGGCTCTGGGGAGGCCAATCCATGACTGATAGTGATCCACTGTGTGTTTTTCTATCCAGGTGTGATTTTACTGCATTGGCAGTGTGTTTGGGATCATTGTCATGCTGAAAAATGAAGCTGCTGCCATTCAAAATATTGGCTGAAATGCCAGTGGTGCCATCACAGATGGCTGTAGACACTCACTGTTGTACCTCTGTCCTGATCTCCTCTCTACATACTGATGATCATTTGAACCAAAATTTTCAACTTTGAAATATTTCCAATAAACTCAAGATTTTTGCACAGTAGTTTACAGTCAGTTTTTGAAGAAAAACACAAAAGACACAAATGTATCTTTTAATGTTGTATACTTCATAATACTTTGACAAAAAATCTTTTGAAAGCCACACATTGAGCAGGTTTAGGCTTCAAAGACGCTCTCACGCTGTCAGTTCATATGGTAAGCTTGCTACAGAAGGGAACTTCCTTACAACACATGGTATGCAAACACCATATCTCAATGGTGTGCTGCTGAAGAAGTAAACCAGTTTACTGGGTTTTTCTTTTTTTTTTCAAAGTTTTAGGATTTGTCTTGCTGTGCTGCAGCACAACATACAGCACATCTCATTTCTGCCTCCTTCCCTTAACTCCAGAAACTGGATGCAACCTTTCCTGCTGCAGCCTCCCAATGTGCACAGTCAGCAGAGTAGTCAGCGTAACCCACTGTGGCATTTGCATCATGCCCCTCAGTGACTGTGTGTGAGTGTGTGTACTGTATGGGTGTGCACTCAGCTCCTAATGAAGAGAGACAGACTCTGCTGGGGTCTCTTTTTCCAAGCCATGAGAGTGCTCTGGTACAGTAGGTGGACAGTTGGTGTATGTTTTTTTTTTTTTTTTTTGCACGCTTGAACACATGTTCGTTTGCTCATCTGGTCATGCATGACTGATTTGTTTTATTATTATTATCATTATTATGATGTCTGGATGCATGCAAGCCTATGAATGAGCACACCACACCATACTGTACACGAACGTGCGAGTGTTTGAAATGAGATCCAGGTCCCGGCCTCTCCATCTTTCTCTGCAGGTAATAAAAATATAGAGTGCCCTCCAGATCCCTTTATAGAGAGAGAGTTGAGACCGCAGCGAAATCTAGGACAGGCTCCATTGATTTGGAGGCTACAGTATTACTAGCCATCACAGCCAAGGCAATATGAGAGGCCTTTTTTAAATCACACAGCTACCCCGAGCCCAGAGGGACAGAAAGAAGGTACAGCGAGAGGAGAGGGGGGGAGTTGGGGGATAATTGGGAAAACTATCCTTTACTTTGTTTCCTCTCCCTGCCACCCCTGTTACATTGTGTGGATTTTATCATGGGGGAGAAATAACATATTTCACACTTCTGCTTGCATTTTCTTCTTCTGCTTTTACAATCAAATCTCCACAGTGCAGCACTCGTGTTACACAGAAGATGTAAGACGAGTGCTGCACTGCTCCTGCAGTCGCTGCATGTCATGGACATGGTTTCTTTTTTTTATTTGTTTTACTCGTTTAAAATTTACATTTTTATTTAGTGAGTCCAGTGAACATGCCAGGGTGTGTTATACCACTCTTGGGTCCATTAAATGTGTTAAAAGCCCATTGTCTGATTCCCCCAAATGTCAATCACAGACAGGGGTGGGTGGGGGGTAAAAAAACAAAAAAGCATTCTGCTCTCGATTTGGTTTTCATCCAACAGCAGTGATTGGTACCATTTCAACAGCTGGGCTTTTTACACTTCAAAGGTGTGGACAAATGGAGGAAAAAAATGTTTTCATGGTGTCTCCTTCTCCTGGATTGGGCTCTTCCAGATCTCAGGAGAGCAGTGGAGTGTTCTGGGTCGGGCCAGGAACCGACCTCCTCTGTCTGGCTAAATAAGATAAGACCCTGTCATTGTATCCCTTCACTCCACAGCCCTGACCACATCAAATATTCATGGGCCACAGCAGACTCTTAAGTAAACTGGCCAATTTGTTGCGGAAGACGTGCATTAAGATTGGGTGGGCTGATACGCGATTGGGGCCCCCCGGGGGGGACGGGCCAGACAGTAATGGGCGGCTGCCATTTTGGATCTCCCTGTCTCTATTGTTGCCACCCGGCGGAGCGGTGAGGGGAAAAGGGAGGGAGGGGCAGCAGCACGTGGCGGTCTGGCTGACGGTAAGAGGCCGGTGAGGGACGGAGGGAGGGAGGGGAGAGCAGGGATGGGGGAGGAGATAAGAGGAGGTCACCAGAAGCTGTCTTTCATCTGGACGCATGTCGAGAGCGAGTTAAGGAGAAGGATGTGCGATGGCCACGGTGCACACATAAATGATAGCAACTTGATAGATCATATCAAAAGGGATAAACACAGTGTACAAGTGTGGCGTGTGCACACCGACACTTTTGAAAGATGGCTCGAGCAGCATCTCCAAACAATAGTTTCCAAGGATAGCCCGTCTTCACATTATATCTCCCCGAGGACACAAGTTGACAAATCACTAAAGCGCATTTTTATTTTGCTTTATGAGCGCCGAAGTTGAGCGGCGTCTAGGGATAGACACAACTTTACGCTCGGCGATTCCCTGTAGGGCATCCGATGGAAATGAGCTGAGAAAGCTGTCTGTGGAAACGTCTGTTAGAGTAAAAAAGAAGAGGAGGAAGAAGGGGGGGATAAGAAGATGAAGCTCATAAAAACCACCCAACTCGTAAAACTGTTGAGCCGATCTGAGAAAGTAAGGATTCCTCGAGGCAGGAGAAAAAGCGGGCGAAGAAGACGAGGGAGGGGAGGGCTGTAATCCTCGATGGCAGCGGGGTGAGATGGTGATCTGTGGCCGCCGAGAGGGCGCCGGCGACAGAGGTGGCAGGGGCCTGGCACGGTTATTAGGTCACTTCCGCAGAGGACCGACGGGTGTTTAGAGAATGACCGGTTTGCCGGGTGACCCCTGACAGCCTGCTCGTCATCTGGCACAGAGGAACTCTGGGGGACTGGCAAGAAGCTTGTTGTGAATATTAAATGTGACATTCTGTCTTTCGCTTGCAGAGAGAGAAGAAAAGAGTAAGAGGGAATAATAATTTGGGGTAAAAACGGCCACCGTTTATTTCCTGCCAAGATCATATCGTTCTTTGCCACGTTTAATCACTCCTCCTTGAATCGTAGTTGAAATTCGCCACACAAAACTATATTTAAATCATCTTGAAACCTGCATTCGCAGCATGCAGAGAGCTTATTTTTCACACCCTCTGAGAGGTTTGATTGTTGCCTCAATGGGCTACACGGAGAATGAGGCCATTTACATGCTAATAGCCGAGCAGTGCAATTTTCTTATCATGTATGTAAATGAACACACATGCTGGATCAATTTCGTCCAAATATAAACAGCCAACAATATGCTGACTTCATGTTAACGTTTCACTTTATTTATTCGCTCGGTAATTAAACGCTGCCGACGCACACGATTCCTCGTTGATAGCCTCGTTAGCATTAATTAAGTCTAATTAAGAAAACAAACCGATCTTTCGCACCTGTGGTTTTGCCTACACGTCTTCAGGATTCAGTGCGTCCAGCATCTATAATTGGATCTGTAAAGAAAACCAGCTCAACCTTCTATAAGTGCAGACATATGGCGAGAGTATGCGTGCATCCCATGTGTGGGAGTTTTGAAGCCTGCATTACCGGAGCAGTTATTAAAGTAGGAGTTGAAAATGTATCAGAGGGGAAAGAGAAAAAAAAGCTATGTACAAAGGCAGAGTGTGTGTGGGTGCAGATGAGGATTATTCCGAGTTCTGCCATCTGTAAACAGGCGGACAGGTTTGTTTCCAGAATGATGAGACGGAGCAAGTAAAAACAGCATAAACAAATAAAGTCAGCAGATGGCAGACTTCAGATGAGGATAATGACTGTATTCCTGGATTTTTTTTCCTTTTGTTGTTGTTGAGATTTTTTGTCTGTTCCTTTTACCTTTTGCATGTAAGAACTGAATAAAACCCCCTTTCCAATCTCTGTGCCACAACGGTATCGCTGAATGTGGCATTGTGTGATCTTGTTCAATGCAACCACAGTTTAGGACGAAATTGAACTATGCAAAAAAAAACTTGCGCACACTCCTCTATGACATGACCCAGATCCATTACAGACCCCTTGTCACATAAAAAAACCCACAATACACAACTTTGTAGTTTGTAAAGCATCTGTATTGTCGTATTGTACATCCCTACTGAAGCTGTGTGATGTTTACACCAATTTTTTTTTAATGGCTGCACCATTTGAGCAAATGACAGAATGCAAATGTCTCGTGCATCATTTTAAACACATTTCCAGTAAATTAAGCCTAATGTATTTGGTATCTTTAGAAACTTTATTAGAAATGAGCATAACGTGCTGTCAGACTGAACAATGCTTGGCCTCACAGCATGAGCCTGTAATGACTGAGCTGCTGGTAGGCCAGCGGAGTGGAAGGGTTATTAACCAGCAGCACTGCTGTCTTTAACATTGTGTATGTTTGCTGCTACTAAAGCCTTAAGAGCAATTTGGTTTCTCTGTTTTTTTGTTTGTTTTTACAAACTCATCAGTAAAGATATGTGTAATCCAGCATTAAGGCAACATCATTTCAGTGTATTGGTAGGCAGTTAATATACCCGCATGTGTGTCCAACATATAATCCATAGCCATCTCTTGCCATCCCACATTGTATTTCAACTGAGATCTGATGACTGCGGAGGCCATTTTGAATGCACTGAACTCATGCTCAAGAAACCAGTTGGAGATAATTTGAACTTTGTAAATTTACATGATGGTCACAAAGTGATGGATATGGTCAACAACAATACTCAGGTTAACAGCAGTGGTATTCTTCTGCGTCTGTTGAGCTGCTCTTTTGTATGTCTTGGTTGTAACAAGTACATTTGTTTGTTTTTGAGTTACTCTTGCCTTCCCATCAACTCAAAGCAGTCTGGCATTCCTTCTCTGACATCAGCCATCAATGAGGCATTTTCACCCAGAGAATGGATACGTTTTCAGACCATTCGCTGTAACGAGGGTTGTGTGGGAAAATCCTAGTAGATCAGCAGTTTCTGAAGTGCTCTGCCCAGCCTGTCTCAGACCAACAACCATGCCATGTTCAAAGTGTCACAATGGCCACAGGCCGATAGCTACACTGGACTCAAACACAGAACCACAACAGTGCTTTTTTATTTAGAAAACAGATTAATTCGTAGAAAAGTGTTACTAATGATGCAGCTGTGGGTCAGTGAGGGTGAACTGGGAGTTGACAGGTGCGAGGGAATGGAGCGGGTACGTCTGGGAAGAGAAGAGTACAAGGTTAGGAAGGCAGCGAGCGCAGGACACTTAGGGAGGTGGGTATGACTGATATTGCTGACTGATAGCCGGGGTGAGCTTGGCTTTGAGGGAGAGGCAGCGAGAACCCGGGTGAGTACTGGCAAAGGCTGGCTGACCTGAGTTTCACTGCGTCTGAGGTGGTGAGTGATAGCTGGAGGGCAGGCAGGTGAGGTTCTCTGTATTTCCCAGAATGCGGAGGTAATCCGAGAGGAGCTGAGGTTGAAGGCAGTGGCGAAGAAGGTCCAGGGAAACTGTGGCACAGGAAAACAAGGTAAGCAACAAAACAAGTAGCAAGAGCATGAAAACCTTAGAGCCGATACCAACGTGCAGTCATTGACGAACTGGAGGCAAAGGAGAGTCTGAGTGGAGATTAAATCCTCAACCTGACTACCCAGAATCAGCTTCAGGTGTGCAGGACTGTAGGAGAGATGATGGCTCCGTCCAGGGTTGGAGACCAAGGAACTCAGGTGCCTGATGGAATTTTCCAGTCATGTCTTCAGATCATGACACAAAGTCGCTTAAACCTGTTAAAAAGCAGGTTCATTTAGTGGGAAGTGAATGTAGAATGACATCAATTCAATTCAATTTTATTATTTTATATATTGCCAAATTACAACAAAATAAAATCTGATTCTGGATTTAACAGGGAGCCAATGAAGAGAAGCCAGTAAGGCTGTCTTTAGTTCTCTCGCTGCAGCATTTTGGATCAACTGAAGGCATTTTTAGGACATGCTAATAACAATGAATTACAATAGTCCAGCCTCGAAGTAATAAATACATGAACTAGTTTTATAGCATCACTCTGAGACAGGATGTTTCTAATTTTAGAGATATTGCACAAATACAAGAAAGCAGTCTTACTTTAATTAGAAAGGGATATTTTGAAGAGTTCAATATATCAGACTAGAGACAGTTATGCAAGTTGAGTGGAAACATGTTCATTGTTCATGGCGATTTATAAGCCTAAGCAACATTATTAACCATGCACACCTTTAAGTGCTTGCCTAGAGCACTCATTACTTTCTATTACATCCAGCAGAACCTGCTGTCATGAAAGATATTGAGCCAGTTCTGCAGACCCCATAGGTCTTTTGTGCAAGCTGTTATTATAACCTGGGTTTTAAATTTAACTGACCTCTAGCAGATGTGGGAATAAGTGCATGTAAAATGTGCTCTGGTTTCATCACCTTTAATTGGAGTGGAGTTTGGCACCCTGGTAACTTAGAAAATTGAGGTTTCTCTGACATCTTGTTAACATTTTGAAAGCATGCATTTAACCCTGATCACAATCTTTTCCAATTCCAATTCAGTAATTTTGGTCCCTAGAGCTAGCAGAATGACAAGTAAAAGTAAAACACAAAAATATCCCTGGATTATACCCCAAATCAAGTTTTAAAGTTCTATTTCTACCACCACCACAACCCCATCTGCCTCTTAATACTGACTTTCACCTTCTTTTTTTGTGAAAATATCAAATAGGTTATTTCAAAGGTACTTGCAAAGGTTGTTTCAGACTCATATCATTGTTTAGTTGGATAAGGTGCTTGTTTTTGTGCCAAACTTTAAATAAGTGAAAGTGGAAGTAAATACTGAGTGAAAGCAAAAGTTGAAGACAAGAAAAAAAAATACCATCATCATTAGTTGAAGAGCTTGTTGAGTATATGATACTAGATAAAAGGTCACCTCAAGGTCAAATGTACATTTAAACCTACAGTTACTTTTCTTATTTTCTAAATGTTAAAGACAATGACAATCTGCACAGCTAGGATGCAAAGTCAATGCTAACAGGCATTTTGAAAAAACTGTCTACTGAAATTTCCCATAAACAGACAATCGCAAACTAGACAGAGGAAGGCTGGAGGTCATATCCCCATAAAAAGCAATGTCATGCACAAGTGAGGCAAGGTTCATTGTGCTTCACTTTGTGGATGATCGTTTGTTGCTAGTGGACTTTTCGGTCAGCACTTTCAAGTCCAAGAGGCCAGCGTTCTCCGCCAGAAATTGGTGCAACCCTCTGGGTTTGGGCTGCCCCAACCGAGGGAGTGTCCCAGGATCTTATTCCTTACTCTTGTAAATGAGACATTGAGTCTCAATGGATCTACCTGTATAAATAAAGATTGAATAAAAAATAAAAATAAAAAGAGGGTGAGGTGGAACATAAGCTGCCCCGCACTGGCCTGTTGTTGGTGAAGAGAGAGCTGATCTATGTTTAAACTTAAAAAAGACAAAAATATTTCACCTTTATTTATACAGGTAGCTCCACTGAGACTCAGTGTGTCATTTACAAGAGAGACCTGTTTCAGACTAACATAGAACTTGCATGTTAATGGGATTTGGATAGTGACCAAAAAGGTAAGACTGCAAATACAAGTGGCAATCTTACTGCTTGTACAAGTTCCTCCAGGGTGTATAGGCTCTGCCTTAAGCCTTCATTATACTCCACTGTGAACATGGACAGCTGGTAACCTGATGTCTGAATAGTCATTCCTGTTATACTTCTTTGAAGTTGGCTTTAAGTCCACTGCCTGGGGCACATGTATAGTTGGTACATTCTCTGCAGACAAGTCTGCACTGTCACAAACACAAATACAGACATCTGAATGGACCTTCATATTCACTATCTATTGATAACATTTCTTACTCAGAACCAAGCGAATTCATCAGCATGGGAAGTATAACCCTAGCTTTAGAGATATAGTGTGAACACTATACATCTAGCGGATGTAGGACTAGACTAACTGCTCCTCCATGTTGAAAGGCACCAGGTGAGGTGGTTCATGCATCTGATTTGGA